>NC_041380.1:515211237-515251143 GCF_002162155.2 Triticum dicoccoides
TATATATATACTAATGACGCACCGTTGCGTAGTGCGCCATTACTAGTTTAAACTAGTAATGGCGCACTATGCCACGATGCGTCATTAGTAGTTTTGCAAAAAAAAGAATAAAAAAATACAGTAGTGGCGCACTGTGTGGCTGGTGCGCCATTACTAGTTAGAACTAGTAATGGCGCACTTTGCCCGGATGCGCCATTAGTATGTTTGGAAAAATGAAAAAAAATTGTTACTAGTGGCACACCGTGTGTCTGGTGCGCCATTAGTGTCTTCCACACTAATGGCGCATCAGCACATGGTGCGCCATTAGTATATAGTAGTGGCGCACCACTTGTCTGGTGCGCCATTAGTGTCAATTTCATCTATAGCCCTTTTCCTAGTAGTGGCGCGCCCTAGGGGGGCAGGCGCGCCCCCCACCCTCGTGGATAGGTGGTGGGCCCCCTGGTCTTCATCTTTTGCAAGGATTTTATTATTTCCGAAAAGTTGTTTCGTGAAGTTTCAGGTCATTCCGAGAACTTTTGTTTCTGCACATAAATAACACCATGGCAATTCTGCTAAAAACAGCGTCAGTCCGGGTTAGTTCCATTCAAATCATGCAAGTTAGAGTCCAAAACAAGGGCAAAAGTGTTTGGAAAAGTAGATACAACGGAGACGTATCAACTGCCCCAAGCTTAAACATTTGCTTGTCCTCAAGCAATTCAGTTGATAAACTAAAAGTGATAAAGAAAAACTTTTACAAACTCGGTTTGCTATTGTTGTTGTAAATATGTAAAGCCAGCATTTAAGTTTTCAGCAAAGATTATGACTAACCACATTCACAATAACGCTTAGGTCTCATGTTTACTCATATCAATGGCATAATCAACTAGCGAGCAATAATAATAAATCTCGGATGACAACACTTTCTCAAAACAATCATAATATGATATAACAAGATGGTATCTCGCTAGCCCTTTCTGAGACCGCAAAACATAAATGCAGAACACCTTTAAAGATCAAGGACTGACTAGACATTGTAATTCATGGTAAAAGAGATCCTGTCAAGTCATACTCAATGTAAACTAACAGTAATGAATGCAAATGACAGCGGTGCTCTCCAACTGGTGCTTTTTAATAAGAGGATGATGACTCAGCATAAAAGTAAATAGATAGGCCCTTCGCAGAGGGAAGAATGGATTTGTAGAGGTGCCAGAGCTCGGTTTTGAAATAGAGGTGAATAATATTTTGAGCGGTATACTTTCATTGTCAACATAACAACCAAGAGATGGCAATATCTTCCATCCTACACACATTATAGGCGGTTTCCAAACAGAATGATAAAGTTTATACTCCCCCTCCACCAACAAGCATCAATCCATGGCTTGCTCGAAACAACGAGTGCCTCCAACTAACAAGAGTCCCAGAGAGAGTTTTGTTTGCAATTATTTTGATTTAGTTTGCATAAAGCATGGGACTGGGTATCCCGGTGACCAGCCACTTTCTCATGAGTGAGGAGCGGAGTCCACTCCTCTTGAGAACAACCCTCCTAACATGGAAGATACGGACAGCCCTAGTTGATACATGAGCTATTCAAGTATACAAAACAAGATATTTATTTGAAGGTTTAGAGTTTGGCACATACAAATTTACTTGGAACGGCAGGTAGATACCGTATATAGGTAGGTATGGTGGACTCATATGGAATAACTTTGGGGTTTATGGAGTTGGATGCACAAGCAGTATTCCCACTTAGTACAGGTGAAGGCTAGCAAAAGACTGGGAAGCGGCCAGCTAGAGAGCGACAACAGTTATGAACATGCATTAAAATTAATCAACACCGAATGCAAACATGAGTAGGATATAATCCACCATGAACATAAATATCGTGAAGGCTATGTTGATTTTGTTTCAACTACATGCGTGAACATGCGCCAAGTCAAGTCACTTAAATCATTCAAAGGAGGATACCAGCCTATCATACCACATCACAACCATTTTAATAGCATGTTGGCGTGCAAGGTAAACCATTATAAGCTCCTAGCTAATCAAGCATGGCACAAGAAACTATGATCTCTAGTTGTCATTGCAAACATGTTTATTCATAATAGGCTGAATCAGGAACGATGAACTAATCATATTTGCAAAAACAAGACAGGTCGAGTTCATACCAGCTTTTCTCATCTCAGTCAGTCCATCATATATCGTCATAATTGCCTTTCACTTGCACGACCAAACAAAGTGAATAATAATAATAGTGCGCGTGCATTGGACTAAGATGGAATCTGCAAGCATTCAATAAACAGGAGAACCCAAGGAAATATGGGATCTTTTGTCAGATCAACAATAATGCATATAAGAGCTACTTCAACAATTTAATTATGGTCTTCTCCTATCGACCCCCAAAGAAAAGAAAAGAAATAAAACTATTTACACGGGAAAGCTCCCAACAAGCAAAAGAAGAACAAGAAATCTTTTGGGGTTTTATTTTTAATTACTACTACAAGCATGGAAAGTAAACTAATTAAAAGCTACAACTAATTTTTTTTATTTTTCTTAAGGTTTATTAAACACACAAGAAGAAAACATAAAAAGGGAATAAACTAGCATGGATGATACAATGAAAAAGTATGAGCACCGACATCTAGCAATGAGTGTGTGAACATAAATGTAATGTCGGTGGGAAATACGTACTCCCCCAAGCTTAGGCTTTTAGCCTAAGTTGGTCTATGGCCACGGCTGGCCTGGCGGATATCCATAATAATAGTTGGGGTCGTACTGCGATGCAGCGGCTATCGCCTCCTGAGCTGCAGCGTGGCGATGAGCGGCCTCCTCTCTCCTCTCGTACTCATCTGCCTCCTCTCTGGTAATAACATATCTTCCTTTTGCCTCATAATCAAAGAAGGCAGGAGCAAGGAGAGTAATACGGACAGCACGCGGTCTGTCAAAGATTAGTCGATATTGGAGAGGTGATTCACTCCTCTCAACAAATGGCGGTGAACCATAGCATTATAATCCAAATAAGCAAGGGGCAACTCAATATCATCTTCACGTATGGCTATACCAAGAAAATTAGCTATGCGGGTTGCATAAATTCCACCAAAGAAATATCCATTAAATTTATTAAGATGCAACCTACGTGCAACAATGGCTCTCAAATTATAAGAATTATCTCCTAACACAGCACTCCTAAGAATACTGAGGCCAGGGACACACATATGACATGCCTCATCTTTACCATTGATGCATCTACCTATGAAGAGAGCAAAATAATGTATAGCAGGAAAATGAATGCTCCATATGGTGGCTTGTGTTATATCTCTAGATTCCCCCACAGTTATACTAGCAAGAAAATCTCTAAATTCAGATTTGCGAGGTTCCCTGATACTACCCCATTGTGGAAGTTTGCAAGCAGTGGTAAAATCCTCTAAGTCCATAGTGTAAGAATTTTCATAAAGATCAAACAAGACAGTTGGAGAATTACGTGAAGATGAAAATTCAAACCTCCTCACAAAGGAACTAGTGAGATAGTGATACTGGCTGCACTTCTCTTCCTCGAAGCTCACAAGATCAGCGTTACGCAAATATGCGTTAAATTCTTCCTTAATTCCCGCTCGATCCATGAAGTTTTCAGAAGGCCATTCACAAGGACGCACTGGAGCGTCTCTTGGTGGCTCTTCATCGGCATCACGCATTGCAAGCATGGGTCCTTGCTTTCTTGAAGAACCACCTTGGAACATTTTCCTAAGCATATTTCTTCCTCTGAAAGATTCTGAAAATTTTTAGTAACTTCAAAATAAAAGTGAACCAAACTCAATAATATTGATAGCAACTACTCCTACAAGTGCCTAGAGCCTATATCATGCATCAAAACTACTTGGAACCATATAAATTTGACATGCAAGCTCAAGAACATGGTCACCTAGGCAGCACAAATTTGCAATGAATAAAGCACTAGAACAAAAACTAATTGGACCAATGGAGGAGTCACATACCAAGGAACAATCTCCCCAAGCAGTTTTGTGAGAGGTGCTTTGAGCAAGGAGATCGAAAATGGCAGCAAAATGAGCTAGAACTCGTGCTTGAGATGAATATTCGTGTTTGTGGGAGGAAGAAGGAGTGTGTGGGTGAAAGGATAAGTGGAGGAGGGCCACTGTGGGCCCATGAGGCATGGGGCGCGTCTAGGGGGTAGGGCGCGCCCCTGACCCTCGTGTCTAGGTGCCAGCTCCTCCTGTTGTGTTCTCAGTGCCAAATATTCTCAAATATTCCAGAAAAGTCATATTTAAATTTCAGGGCATTTCGAGAACTTTTATTTTCGGGGTATTTTTATATTGCACGGATAATTCAGATAACAGACAGAAAAATACTATTTTTATTTTATTTAATATAAATAACAAAAAGTAAAAGGAGGGTACAGAAGGTTGTGCCTTCTAGTTTCATCCATCTCATGCTTATCAAAAGGAATCCACTAACAAGGTTGATCAAGTCTTGTTAACGAACTCATTCCGAATAACATGGAGCCGGAGAAATTTCGAATAACACTATGTTACCTCAACGGGGATATGCACATCCCCAATAATAAGAATATCATATTTCTTCTTGACAATAGGAAGAGGAAATTCAAAACCTCCAAATATAATCGATGGAATTTTTCCAATAGAGTTGATACTATGAACTTGAGGTTGTTTCCTCGGAAAGTGTACCGTATGCTCATTACCATTAACATCAAAAGTGGCATTGCCTTTAGTGCAATCAATAACAGCCCCTGCAATGTTCAAAAAAGGTCTTCCAAGAATAATAGACATACTATCGTCCTCGGGAATATCAAGAATAATAAAGTCCGTTAAAATAGTAATATTTGCAACTACAACAGGCACATCCTCACAAATACCGACAGGTATAGCAGTTGATTTATCAGCCATTTGCAAAGATATTTCAGTAGGTGTCAACTTATTCAAATGAAGTCTGCGGTATAAAGAGAGAGGCATAACACTAACACCGGCTCCAAGATCACATAAAGCAGTTTTAACATAGTTTCTTTTAATGGAGCATGGTATAGTGGGTACACCGGGATCTCTTAGTTTCTTTGGTATTCCACCCTTAAAAGTATAATTAGCAAGCATGGTGGAAATTTCATCTTCCGGTATCTTCCTTTTATTAGTAACAATATCTTTCATGTACTTAGCAGAAGGATTCATTTTGAGCATATCAGTTAATCGCATACGCAAAAAGATAGGTCTAATCATTTCAGCAAAGCGCTCAAAATCCTCATCATCCTTTTTCTTGGATGGTTTGGGAGGAAAAGGCATGGGTTTCTGAACCCAAGGCTCTCTTTCCTTACCGTGTTTCCTAGCAACAAAGTCTTTCTTATCATAACATTGATTCTTTGATTGTGGGTTATCAAGATCAACAGCAGGTTCAATTTCTATATCATTATCATTACTAGGTTGAGCATCATCGGGAACATTATCATTAACATTATGACTAGTTTCAGGTTCATTACCAGATTGTGTTTCAGCATCAAAAATAGAAACATCATTTGGATTCTCAGGTGTTTCAGTAATAGGTTCACTAGAAGCATGCAAAGTCCTATCATTTTTCTTTTTCTTCCTTTTAGAAGGACTAGATGCATCTATATTATTTCTCTGAGAATCTTGCTCAATTCTCTTAGGATGGCCTTCAGGATACAAAGGTTCCTAAGTCATTCTACCACCTCTAGTCATAACTCTGACAGCGTTATCATTATTCTTACTATTCAATTCATTGAGCAAATCATTTTGAGCTTTAAGTATTTGTTCTACTGGAGTGGTAACCATAGAAGCATGTTTACTAATAAGTTTAAGTTCACCTTTAACATTAGCCATATAATCACCCAAGTGTTCAAGCATATTTGAATTGTATTTCAATTGTCTACCAAAATAAGCATTAAAATCTTCTTCCTTAGCCATAAATTTATCAAACTCATCTAAGCATGGGCAAGCAAACTTAGTAAATGGGATTTCAGCTTTATCATATCTATAGATAGAATTTACCTTTACTACCTGTGTCGGGTTATCAAGACCACGAGTTTCTTCAATAGGTGATGGATTAAGATCATATGTTTCTTCGACATGCGGTAAATTAAGACCACGTATTTCTTTAATAGGAGGTAAATTCTTAACGTCTTCAGCTTTAATACATTTTTCTTTCATAGATTTCTTTGCCTATTGCATATCTTCAGGACTGAGAAATAGAATACCTCTCTTTTTCGGAGTTGGTTTAGGAATAGGCTCAGGAACTCGCTCAGGAGGTCTCCTATTATTTTCATTTGTCAACATATTATTCAATAGAATTTCAGCTTCATCCGGCGTTCTTTCCCTGAAAACAGAACCAGCACAACTATCCAGGTAATCTCTGGAGGCATCGGTTAGTCCATTATTAAAGATGTCAAGTATTTCATTTTTCTTAAGAGGATGATCAGGCAAAGCATTAAGTAATTTGAGAAGCCTCCCCCAAGCTTGTGGGGGACTCTCTTATTCAATTTGCACAAAATTATATATATATATATGTGTGTGTGTGTGTGTGTGTCCCTTAAAGCAGCTTGTTTCTTATGAGCAGGGAAATATTTGGTAGAGAAGTAATAAATCATATCCTGGGGACTACGCACACAACCAGGATCAAGAGAATTAAACCATATCTTAGCATCACCTTTTAATGAGAACAGAAATATTTTAAGGATATAAAAGTAACGAGTTCTCTCATCATTAGTGAACAGGGTGGCTATATCATTTAATTTTGTAAGATGTGCCACAACAGTTTCAGATTCATAGCCATGAAAAGGATCAGCTTCAACCAAAGTAATTATATCAGGATCAACAGAGAACTCACAATCCTTTTCGGTAACACAGATAGGTGAAGTAGCAAAAGCAGGGTCAGGTTTCATTCTAGCATTTAGAGATTGCTGCTTCCATTTAGCTAATAACCTCTTGAGTTTGTATCTATCTTTGCAAGCTAAAATAGCTAAAGAATCTTCTTTATCAAAAACATAACCCTTAGGAATAACAGGTGGATCTTCATCATCACTTTCATCAATATTATCAGATTCAATATTTTCATTCTCTCTAGCCCTAGCAAGTTGTTCATCAAGAAATTCACCAAGTGGCACAATAGTATCAAGCATAGAAGTAGTTTCATCATAAGTGTCATGCATAGCAGAAGTGGCATCATCAATAACATGCGACATATCAGAATGAATAGCAGAAGCAGGTTTAGGTGTCGCAAGCTTACTCAAAACAGAAGGTGAATCAAGTGCAGAGCTAGATGGCAGTTCCTTACCTCCCCTCGTAGTTGAGGGATAAATCTTGGTTTTTGGATCTCTCAAGTTCTTCATAATGATAAGCAGATATAAATCCCAAGTGACTCAAAGAATAGAGCTATGCTCCCCGGCAACGGCGCCAGAAAATAGTCTTGATAACCCACAAGTATAGGGGATCGCAACAGTTTTCGAGGGTAGAGTATTCAACCCAAATTTATTGATTCGACACAATGGGAGCCAAAGAATATTCTCAAGTATTAGCAGCTGAGTTGTCAATTCAACCACACCTGGAAACTTAGTATTTGCAGCAAAGTATTTAGTAGCAAAGTAATATGATAGTAGTGGTAATGATAGCAAAAGGTAATGATAGCAAAAGTAATGTTTTTGGTATTTTGTAGTGATTGTAACAATAGCAACGGAAAAATAAATAAGCGGAGAACAATATATGGAAAGCTCGTAGGCAATGGATCAGTGATAGAGAATTATGCCGGATGCGGTTCATCATGTAACAGTCATAACCTAGGGTGACAGAGAATTAGCTCCAATTCATCAATGTAATGTAGGCATGTATTCCGAATATAGTCATACGTGCTTATGGAAAATAACTTGCATGACATCTTTTGTCCTACCCTCCCGTGGCAGCCGGGTCCTAGCGGAAACTAAGGGACATTAAGGCCTCCTTTTAATAGAGTACCGGAACAAAGCATTAGCACATAGTGAATACATGAACTCCTCCAACTACGGTCATCACCGGTAAGTATCCCGATTATTGTCACTTCGGGGTTAACGAATCATAACACATAATAGGTGACTATAGGCTTGCAAGATAGGATCAAGAACTCTCATATATTGATGAAAACATAATAGGTTCAGATCTGAAATCATGGCACTCGGGCCCTAGTGACAAGCATTAAGCATAGCAAAGTCATAGCAACATCAATCTCAGAACATAGTGGATACTAGGGATCAAACCCTAACAAAACTAACTCGATTACATGATAGATCCCATCCAACCCATCACCGTCCAGCAAGCCTACGATGGAATTACTCACGCACAGTGGTGAGCATCATGAAATTGGTGATGGAGGATGGTTGATGATGACGATGGCAACGGATTCCCCTCTCCGGAGCCCCGAACGGACTCCAGATCAGCCCTCTCGAGAGGTTTTAGGGCTTGGCGGTGGCTCTGTATCGTAAAACGCGATGATTTCTTCTCTCTGATTGTTTTCTCCCCGAAGCCAAATATATAGAGTTGGAGTTGAGGTCGGAGGAGCTCCAGGGGGCCCATGAGGTAGGGGGGCGCGCCCCCACCCTCGTGGACAGGTGGTTGACCCCTGGTCTTCATCTTTTGTAAGGATTTTATTATTTCTGAAAAGTTGTTCCATGAAGTTTCAGGTCATTGATACGTCTCCAACGTATCTATAATTTGTGATTGCTCCATGCTATATTATCTACTGTTTTGGACTATATTGGGCTTTATTTTCCACTTATATTATTTTTGGGACTAACCTATTAACCGGAGGCCCAGCCCAGAATTGATGTTTTTTGCCTATTTCAGTGTTTCGAAGAAACGGAATATCAAACGGAGTCCAAACAGAATGAAACCTTCAGAAACGTGATTTTCTCACCGAACATGATCCAGGAGACTTGGACCCTACGCCAAGGCATCAGAGAGGCGGTCACGAGGGTGGGGGCGCCCCCTCCCCTCGGGCGCGCCTCCTGTCTCATGGGCCCCTCGGAGCTCCACCGACGTACTCCTTCCTCCTATATATACCTACGTACCCCCAAACAAACAGATACGGAGCCAAAAACCTAATTCCACTGCCGCAACTTTCTGTATCCACGAGATCCCATCTTGGGGCCTGTTCCAGAGCTCCGCCGGAGAGGGTCGTCATCACGGAGGGCTTCTACATCATCATAGCCTCTCCGATGAAGTGTGAGTAGTTTACCTCAGACCTTCGGGTCCATAGTTAGTAGCTAGATGGCTTCTTCTCTCTTTTTGGATCTCAATACAAAGTTCTCCCCCTCTCTTGTGGAGATCTATTTGATGTAATCTTCTTTTTGCGGTGTGTTTGTTGAGATCGATGAATTGTGAGTTTATGATCAAGTCTATCTATGAATAATATTTGAATCTTCTCTGAATTCTTTTATGTATGATTGGTTATCTTTGCAAGTCTCTTCGAATTATCCGTTTGGTTTGGCCAACTAGATTGGTAGTTCTTGCCATGGGAGAAGTGCTTAGCTTTGGGTTCGATCTTGCGGTGTCCTTTCCCAGTGACAGAAGGGGCAGCAAGGCACGTAATAGGATTATTTTCAATGAGTAGTTGTAGGTGCAACTTCGGAAAAGAGAATCTGATAATACCTTTGTACTGCCTCTGCTTACTGTCGTATTTATGTTAATGCACTTTCCAATGATACATAAGCAAGGTATTTCGGGTCCTTTATAGGGAAGGCATATCATAGAGAATTATAATTATCATATATCATATCGGGTAGGTTGTGGTATTTCATTGCTACAAGCATGGGTTATTGTAAAATAACACCAAGAACGATTAATGATTACTAAATTTTGATTTTGTCTTTTTGTTATAAAAATCTAATAATTCTTTATTAAACTATAAAATTAAACTATAAAGAAAAACGAAAAACTACTGCCGGATTAATCGTATTCTGGGCCGGAGCAATGAACCTATTTGAAGTGGCCCATTTCGTACCAGAAAAGCCCATTGTATCGTTGCCATCGAGGATAACTAGATGGGGTTTATTTCATACTGCATGAATTTATCTCTCTACATCATGTCATCTTGCTTAAGGTGTTACTCTGTTTTTAACTTAATACTCTAGATGCATGCTGGATAGCGGTCGATGAGTGGAGTAATAGTAGTAGATGCAGAATCGTTTCGGTCTACTTGTCACGGACGTGATGCCTATATACATGATCATGCCTAGATATTCTCATAACTATGCTCAATTCTGTCAATTGCTCAACAGTAATTTGTTCACCCACCATAGAATACTTATGCTCTTGAGAGAAGCCACTAGTGAAACCTATGGCCCCCGGGTCTATTCTCATCATATTAATCTCCATCACTTTAATCTTTCTTTGCTTTTTACTTTGCCTTTACTTTTTACTTTGCATCTTTATACCAAAAATATTATATCTATCAGATCTCACTCTCGTAAGTGACCGTGAAGGGATTGAAAACCCCTAATCGCGTTGGTTGCGCATAGCTATCATTTTGTGCAGGTACGAGGGACTTGAGCGTGGCCTCCTACTGGATTGATACCTTGGTTCTCAAAAACTGAGGGAAATACTTACGCTACTCTGTTGCATCATCCCTTCCTCTTCAGGGAAATCCAACACAAGCTCAAGAGATAGCAGTCATTCCGAGAACTTTTGTTTCTGCACATAAATAACACCATGGCAATTCTGCTGGAAACATCATCAGTCCGGGTTAGTTCCATTCAAATCATGCAAGTTAGAGTCCAAAACAAGGGCAAAAGTGTTTGGAAAAGTAGATACGACGGAGACATATCAAATTGCTATGATTGATTTAATTTGCTTGTGGTTATGTTGCTCTCCCTTAGTGCCCATCATATGAGCGAGCGCGTGGATCACACCATAGGGTTAGTTGTATGTTGATAGGACTATGTATTGGAGGGCAAGAGTGACAGAAGCTTCAACCTAGCATAGGAATTGATGCATACGGGATTGAAGGGGGGCCAATATATCTTAATGTTATGGTTGGGTTTTACCTTAATGAATGTTAGTAGTTGCGGATGCTTGCTAATAGTTCCAATCATAAGTGCATAGAATTCCAAGTCAGGGATGACAGGCTAGCAGTGGCCTCTCCCACATAAAACTTGCTATCGGTCTAGTAACGTAGTCAATTGCTTAAGGACAATTTCGCAACGCCTACCACCACTTTTCCACACTCGCTATACTAACTTTATTGCTTCTTTACCTAAAACAGCCCCTAGTTTTTATTTACATGCTCTTTATATTCTTGCAAACCTATCCCGTTACACCTACAAAGTACTTCTAGTTTCATACTTGTTCTAGGTAAAGCAAACGTTAAGCGTGCATAGAGTTGTATCGGTGGTCGATAGAACTTGAGGGAATATTTGTTCTACCTTTAGCTCCTCATTGGGTTCGACACTCTTACTTATCGAAAGAGGCTACAATTGATCCCCTATACTTGTGGGTTATCAAGACCTTTTCTGGCGCCGTTTCCGGGGAGTTATAGCGTGGGGTGAATATTCTCGTGTGTGCTTGTTTGCTTTATCACTAAGTAGTTTTTATTTTGTGCTCTTGTTTTCTATCTTTAGTTATGGGTAGGAAACGTAAAGTACCAAAAAATTAGTTGTACCTAGTACACCAATGGTTGAAGAACCACCCAAAATCTATCACACTCCTGAAGCTTTTTACGTGGATCATCTTCGATCCCTATGTGCTCGTGCTGAAACCCCAACTAGCTTAGTTGAGGGCAAATCTTTAGATGAGCATGCTTGTTATGTGCGACACCGCTTATCTCAAAAAGGGAAACTTTTACTGGATCAAATTCATCGTTTGCAATGCTATGCTTGGAATTTATGTGAAATATATGATTTTACTTGTTGTTCTGAAGACCCTAAGAAACACCATCCCTACCAATGTGAGTTTAGTGATAATGGAATCGTATCTTCGTATGCTAAGGGTGTTTATAATTACTATGATGTTCAACAAATTGAAGAATTTGTTGCTTTTAAGGGTGCTTATGAAATTGCTTCTTTGATTGGAAAGTATGATGCTACTCTTTACAAATCTGAAAATTTTATCATACTTAAATATTTTTATGATAATTATGCTTCTAATGCCTATGTTAAAGCATATATTGAGGACTACTCTGATGTCCAAGAAGAGACTAATATTTTGCCGGAGTCTATGGAAGAAGGAATTGATGAAACTGTAGGCTCATTGGATGAAAAAGATGACGAGGAGAGCGAAGAACAAAAGGAGGAAGAGCGGATTAGCTACCCGTGCCCACCTTCTAATGAGAGTAACTCTTCAACTCATACATTGTTTAATTTCCCTTCGAATTTACCGAAGGATGAATGCTATGATGATTGTTATGATCCCCTTGATTCTTTTGAAATATCCCATTTTGATGATGCTTGCTATGCTTGTGGCCAAGATGCCAATATGAATTATGCTTATGGATATGAACTTGCTATAGTTCCTTATGTTAAACATGAAATTGTTGCTATTGCACCCACGCATGATAGTCCTATTATCTTTTTGAATTCTCCCGACTACACTATATCAGAGAAGTTTGCCCTTATTAAGGATTATATTGATGGGTTGCGTTTCACTACTACACATGATGATTTTGATAGATATAATATGCATGTGCTTGCTGCTCCTACTTGCAATTATTATGAGAGAGTAACTACATCTCCGCCTCTCTATGTTTCCAATATGATAAAATTGCAAGAAACTTCTTATGCTATGCATTGGCCTTTACTTTGTGTGCATGAATTGTTCTTTTATGACATGTCGATGCATAGGAAGAGAGTTAGACTTTGTGATTACATGATATATGTTGCTTTGTGCTCACTACTAAATGTCAAATCATTGCTAATTCAAATTGGCTTTGATATACCTTGGGATTCGGGTGGATTCATTACTTGAGCACCTTATGCCTAGCTTAATGGCTTCAAAAAAAGCGCTGCCAGGGAGACAACCCAAAAGTTTTAGAGAGTCATTTATTTCTGTTGAGTGCTTTTATATAGTTTAAAAACAAAAAAATAAAGAGGGTAACCCAAAACTTTTCAAAAAGGAAAGTGAAAGTGAGAGAGATAAGCATTGTTGAAGTGGGGGGGGGGGCTCCTTGAATTTATTCATGCTCACGGAAACTTTGTGAATCTTGATTACAGAAAATTTTCAACAAAAATAATTTTCCCCTTGTACAATTCCATTGTATTATAAAAATAATGTGCCAAGATTTGCCTTTAGGATGTTTACATTGCTTGTTGGTTTGTGCGGTGCAGAACGGAAACTTTGGTTGTAGTGTGCGATTTTACATTTTTTTTGTTGGAAGGTCAAATGGTTCTGAAACTTTTTGCACTGTATTTCTAACAAATTGTTTATTTTTCCTAATTGTTTCAGAATTTTTGGAGTACCAGAAGTATGGTGAATGTTCAGATTACTACAGACTGTCCTGTTTAAGACAGATTCTGTTTTTTGATGCATAGTTTGCTTGTCTTGATGAAACTATCAATTTCTATCAGTGGATTAAGCCATGGAAAAGTTATATTACAATAGCTACAATGAAAAAACAAAATATTAATTGGTTTGTAACAGTACTTAGAGTAGTGATTTGATTTATTATACTAACAGATCTTACCGAACATTCTGTTAAGTTTTGTGTGATTGAAGTTTTCAAGTTTTGGGAGAGATCGCGATGGATGAAGGAATAAGAAGTGGAAAAAGCCTAAGCTTGGGGATGCCTGAGGCACCCCAAGGAAATATTCAAGGACTCCCAAGCAACCAAGCTTGGGGATGCCCCGGAAGGCATCCCCTCTTTCTTCTAACAATCATCGGTAATTTTACTTGGAGCTATATTTTTATTCATCACATGATATGCGTAAATCTTGGAGCGTCTTTTGCATTTAGTTTTCACTTTTCTTTGATGCACCATGCTGGTATGAGATAGTCCTTGGTTGATTTATAGAATGCTCATTGCACTCCACTTTTATCTTTTGAGTATGGCTTTATAGAATGCTTCATGTGCTTCACTTATATCTTTTGAAGTTTAGATTGCATGTTTCTCTTCCCATAGAAAACCGCCATTTGTAGAATGCTCTTTTGCTTCACTTATATTTGTTAGAGCGTGGGCATATCTTTTGTAGAAAATATTAAACTCTCTTGCTTCACTTATATCTATTTAGAGAGATGACAGGAACTGGTCATTCACATGGTTAGTCATAAAATCCTACATAAAACTTGTAGATCACTGAATATGATGTGTTTGATTCCTTGCAATAGTTTTGCAATATAAAGATGGTGATATTAGAGTCATGCTAGTGTGTAGTTGTGGATTGTAGAAATACTTGTGTTAAAGTTTGTGATTCCCGTAGCATGCACGTATTGTGAACCGTTATGTGATGAAGTCGGAGCATGAGGTATTTATTGATTGTGTTCCTTATGAGTGGCGGCCGGGGATGAGCGATGGTCTTTTCCTACCAATCTATCCCCCTAGGAGCATGCGCGTAGTACTTTGTTTCGATGACTAATAGATTTTTGCAGTAAGTATGTGAGTTCTTTATGACTAACGTTGAGTCCATGGATTATATGCACTCTCACCCTTCCATCATTGCTAACCTCTTCGGTACCGTGCATTGCCCTTTCTCACCTCAAGAGTTGGTGCAAACTTCGTCGGTGCATCCAAACCCCGTGATATGATACGCTCTATCACACATAAGCCTCCTTACATCTTCCTCAAAACAGCCACCATACCTACCTATTATGGCATTTCCATAGCCATTCCGAGATATATTGCCATGCAACTTCCATCATCATCATATATATGACTTGAGCATTTATTGTCATATTGCTTTGCATGATCGTAAGATAGCTAGAATGATGTTTTCATGGCTTGTCCGTTTTTTGATGTCATTGCTACGCTAGATCATTACACATCCGGGTACACCGCTGGAGGCATTCATATAGAGTCATGTTTAGTTCTAGTATCGAGTTCTAATATTGAGTTGTAAGTAAATAAAAGTGTGATGATCATCATTATTAGAACATTGTCCCATGTGAGGTTATCAAAATAAAAGTGGCCAAAGAAGCCCCCAAAAAAGAGAGGCCAAATAAGCCTACAAAAAAAGGAAAAAATAGAAAAAATGAGAGAAAAGAGAGAAGGGACGATGCTACTATCCTTTTAACACACTTGTGCTTCAGAGTAGCACCATGTTCTTCATATAGAGAGTCTCTTGAGTTATCACTTTCATATACTAGTGGGAATTTTCATTTTAGAACTTGGCTTGTATATTCCGATGATGGGCTTCCTCAAATGCCCGAGGTCTTCATGTGCAAGCAAGTTGGATGCACACCCACTTAGTTTCCAGTTTGAGCTTTCATACACGTATAGCTTGTAGTGCATCCGTTGCATGGCAATCCCTACTCCTCACATTGACATCAATTGATGGGCATCTCCATAGCCCGTTGATTAGCCGCGTCAATGTGAGACTTTCTCCTTTTTGTCTTCTCCACACAACCTCCATCATCATATTCTATTCCACCTATAGTGCTATGTCCATGGCTCACGCTCATGTATTGCGTGAAATTTGAAAAGGTTTGAGAACGTCAAAAGTATGAAACAGTTTCTTGGCTTGTCATCGGGGTTGTGTATGATTTGAATATTTTGTGTGGTGAAGATGGAGCATAGCCAGACCATATGATTTTGTGGGGATAACTTTCTTTGGCCATGTTATTTTGAAAAGACATGATTGCTTTATTAGTATGCTTGAAGTATTATTGTCTTAATGTCAAATTATAAACTATTGCTTTGAATCACTCATGTCTTAATATTCATGCCATGATTAGATTACATGTTCAAGATTATGCTAGGTAGCATTCCACATCAAAAATTGTCTTTTTCATCATTTACCTACTCGAGGAAGAGCGGGAATTAAGCTTGGGGATGCTGATATGTCTCCGTCGTATCTATAATTTTTGATTGTTCCATGCCAATATTATACAATTTTTATATACTTTTGGCAACTTTTTATACTATTTTTGGGACAAACATATTGATCCAGTGCCCAGTGCTAATTCTTGTTTGTTGCATGTTTTTTTTTCGCAGAAAATCCATATCAAACGGAGTCCACACTGGATATAAAGTGACGGAGATTTTTTTTGGAATATATGTGATTTTTGGGAAGAAGAATCAATGCGAGACGATGCCCGAGGGGGCCACGAGGCAGGGGGCGCGCCCCAGGGGGTCAAGCGTGCCCTGGGCCCTCGTGGCCACCCCGTAAGGTGGTTGGTGCCCTTCTTTCGCCGCAATAAAGCCAATATCCTGATAGAGATTGATACGTCTCCAACGTATCTATAATTTTTGATTGCTCCATGCTACTGTATCTACTGTTTTGGACTATATTGGGCTTTATTTTCCACTTTTATATTATTTTTGGGACTAACCTATTAACCGGAGGCCCAGCCCAGAATTGCTATTTTTTGCCTATTTCTGTATTTCGAGGAAACAGAATATCAAACGGAGTCCAAACGGAATGAAACCTTCGGGAACGTGATCTTCTCACCGAACGTGATCCAGGAGACTTGGACCCTACTCCAAGAAGTTTCTGGGGAGGTCACGAGGGTGGAGGGCGCCCCCCCTGGGCGCGCTCCCTGCCTCATGGGCCCCTCGGAGCTCCACCGACGTGCTCCTTCCTCCTATATATACCTACGTACCCCATTAGACCAGAGACGGAGCCAAAAACCTAATTCCACCGCCGCAACTTCCTGTATCCACGAGATCCCATCTTGGGGCCTGTTCCGGAGCTCCGCCGGAGAGGGCATCCATCACGGAGGGCTTCTACATCAACACCATAGCCCTTCCGATGAAGTGTGAGTAGTTTACTTCAGACCTTCGGGTCCATAGCTAGTAGCTAGATGGCTTCTTCTCTCTTTTTAGATCTCAATACAATGTTCTCCCCCTCTCTCATGGAGATCTATTCGATGTAATCTTCTTTTTGCGGTGTGTTTGTTGAGACCGATGAATTGTGGGTTTATGATCCAACTTATCTATGAATAATATTTGAATCTTCTCTGAATTCTTTTATGTATGATTGAGTTATCTTTGCAAGTCTCTTCGAATTATCCGTTTGGTTTGGCCAACTAGATTGGTAGTTCTTGCAATGGGAGAAGTGCTTAGCTTTGGGTTCAATCTTGCGGTGTCCTTACTCAGTGACAGAAAGAGTTGCAAGGCACATATTGTATTGTTGCCATTGAGGATAACAAGATGGGGTATTTATCATATTGCATGAATTTATTCCTCTACATCATGTCATCTTGCTTAAGGCGCTACTCTGTTTTTAACTTAATACTCTAGATGCATGCTGGATAGCGGTCGATGAGTGGAGTAATAGTAGTAGATGCAGGCAGGAGTCAGTCTACTTGTCACGGACGTGATGCCTATATACATGATCATACCTAGATAACCTCATAACTATGCTAAATTCTATCAATTGCTCAACAGTAATTTGTTCACCCACCGTAGAATATCTATGCTCTTGAGAGAAGCCACTAGTGAAACCTATGGCCCCCGGGTCTATTCTCATCATATCAATCTCCATTACTTTATTTTACTTGTTTTGCTTTTACTTTTTACTTTGCATCTTTATACCAAAAATACCAAAAATATTATCTCTATCAGATCTCACTCTCGTAAGTGACCGTGAAGGGATTGACAACCCCTAAGCGTTGGTTGCGAGTTGCTACCGTTTTGTGCAGGTACGAGGGACTTGTGCGTGACCTCCTACTGGATTGATACCTTGGTTCTCAAAAACTGAGGGAAATACTTACGCTACTGTGCTGCATCACCCCCTCCTCTTCGGGGAAAACCAACGCTAGCTCAAGACGTAGCAAGAAGGATTTTTGGCGCCGTTGCCGGGGAGGCCTACGCAAAAGTCAACATACCAAGTACCCATCACAATCTCTATCTCTCGCATTATATTATTTGCCATTTGCCTCTCATTTTCCTCTCCCCCACTTCACCCTTGCCATTTTATTCGCCCTCTCTTTCCCAATCTCCTCCTCTTTTTCCCTTTGCCTTTTGTTTGCTCGTGTGTTAGTTTGCTTACCTGTCGCTATGTCGAATTCCTTATCTTCTCCGTTATCTCCTGAGAATGAAGTGCTAAATTTTAAACAAAGGGAGGGAGAAAATCTAAAAGATGCTTGTTATAGAATTTGCAATGCTCAAAATAGATCTACCAGAAAGCAATCTACTTCAGTCCTTCTTCGCAATTTTTATGTAGGTGCTAATCCTTGGTATATATATATCCTTGATACCATTACCGGAGGGAATTTTTTGGGTAGCCATACTTTTGATTCCTATAATGTTTTAATAGATTTATTTGGCTCACCTCCCCTTTTTGTTAATGGAACTGTGTTAACCTTGGAGCATGTTATGCAAAGGCTTGAAATTATTGAAAACAAAGTTGCTACCATTGAATCCATTGAAAATCTAGATAAAAAGATTCATAATCAAATTACTCAATATGGATCTAAGGTAGGAATGACTTTGAAAAATATTAAGGAGAAGGAACCCATGGTTAATGAAAAAATAAATCTAGACTCTACTCGAATTGATAAACTTGAGGGTATCATTACCAACTTGGGAACTGCTTTTTCTTCCGTAAAAAGTACTCCTAGTCCTCCCACTAAAATTGCCAAGTTTATGTATGTTCCTAAAAATAAGGGTGAATCATCTAGTAAGGAAAATGCGGATCTTAAATCCATAAGTATTCACCCCGATCTTTTTACAATCATTAAGGAACCATTTGCCACGAATGAATTTTTCGATCTTATGCCTAAAAGTTTGATAATCACTAGAAAGAAAGAAAATTCTAAAGGAGGTGGATGCCTACCAGAGATGGCAATACCTAGATCTATCCTTGCTTTTATGCCTAGCTAGGGGCGTTAAACGATAGCGCTTGTTGGGAGGCAACCCAATTTTATTTTGTGTTTTTTGTTTTTGGTTCTGTTTAGGAATAAATAATCCATCTAGATTCTGTTTAGATGTGGTTTTATCTTTTAATTAGTGTTTGTGCCAAGTTAAACCTATTAGATCTTCTTGGAAGATAGTTATTTGATCTTGCTGTAATTTCCAGAATCTTTGCGCTCAGTGCCCGAATTGTCAAAAATCACCAGAACGTGATAAAATAGTGATTCCAATTGCTGCTGATCAATAAACAAATTTACCAGGTCGTCTAATTTTGGTAGAATTTTTTGGGTTCCAGAAGTTTGCGTTAGTAACAGATTACTACAGACTGTTCTGTTTTTGACAGATTCTGTTTTGCGTGTGTTGTTTGCTTATTTTGATGAATCTATGGCTAGTAAAATAGTTTATAAACCATAGAGAAGTTGGAATACAGTAGGTTTAACACCAATACAAATAAAGAACAATTTCACTACAGTACCTTAAAGTAGTCTTTTGTTTTCTTTCTCTAACGGAGCTCACGAGATTTCTATTGAGTTTTGTGTTGTGAAGTTTTCAAGTTTTGGGTGAATTCTTTTGATGGACTATGGAACAAGGAGTGGCAAGAGCCTAAGCTTGGGGATGCCCATGGCACCCCCAAGATAATCCAAGGACACCAGAAAGTCAAAGCTTGGGGATGCCCCGGAAGGCATCCCCTCTTTCGTCCACTTCCATTGGTAATTTACTTGGAGCTATATTTTTATTCACCACATGATATGTGTTTTGCTTGGAGCGTCTTGTATTATTTGTGTCTTTGCTTGTTAGTCTACCACAATCATCCTTTCTGTACACACCTTTTGAGAGAGCCATGTATGAATTGAAATTTGTTAGAATACTCTATGTGCTTCACTTATATCTTTTGAGCTTGATAGTTTACTCTATGTGCTTCACTTATAT
Source organism: Triticum dicoccoides (assembly GCF_002162155.2). Taxonomy (NCBI): domain Eukaryota; kingdom Viridiplantae; phylum Streptophyta; class Magnoliopsida; order Poales; family Poaceae; genus Triticum; species Triticum dicoccoides. The sequence goes on from NC_041380.1 coordinate 515,231,146, forward strand.
GTTTTTGAACGTGATAATTTTTGCTCTAGTGCTTCACTTAGATCTTTTAGAGCATGGTGGTGGTTTGTTTTAAAGAAACTTGATCTCTCATGCTTCACTTAGATTATTTTGAGAGTCGTTAATAGCATGGTAATTTGCTTAATGTTAATATACTTGGTATTCAAGATATGTGAAACTTTCTTTTTAGTGGGTTGAATACTAATATAAGTTTGATGCTTGATAATTGTTTTGAGATATGGAGGTGATAATATCATAGTCGTGCTAGTTGAGTAGTTGTGAATTTGAGAAATACTTGTGTTGAAGTTAGCAAGTCCCGTAGCATGCACGTATGGTTAAAGTTGTGTAACAAATTTGAAGCATGAAGTGTACCTGGCTTGTGCATCCTTATGAGTGGCGGTCGGGGACGAGCGATGGTCTTTTCCTACCAATCTATCCCCCTAGGAGCATGCGCGTAGTACTTGATTTTTGATGACTTCTAAATTTTTGCAATAAGTATATGAGTTCTTTTGACTAATGTTGAGTCCATGGATTATACGCACTTTTACCTTTCCGCCATTTGCTAGCCTCTTCGGTACCGTGCATTGCCCTTTCTCACATTGAGAGTTGGTGCGAACTTCGCCGGTGCATCCAAACCCCGTGATATGATAGGCTCTTTCACACATAAATCTCCCTATATCTTCCTCAAAACAGCCACCATACCTACCTATCATGGCATTTCCATAGCCATTCCAAGATATATTGCCATGCAACTTCCATCATCATCATCATCATGACATGCTTTACTTTTGTCATATTGCCATTGCATGATCTTGTAGTTGACATCGTATTTGTGGCAAAGCCACCATGCATTATTTTTCATACATGTCACTCTTGATTCATTGCACCATCCCGGTACACCGCCGGAGGCATTCATATAGAGTCATATCTTGTTCTAGTATCAAGTTGTAATCATTATGTTGTAATCAATAGAAGTGTGATGATCATCATTATTAGAGCATTGCCCAATCAAAAAAAAGAGAAAGGCCAAAAAGAAAGGCCAAAAAAAGAGAAAATAAAAAGGGCAATGCTACTATCTCTTTTTCCACACTTGTGCTTCAAAGTAGCACCTTGTTCTTCATGTAGTGAGTCTCATATATTGTGCTTCAAAGTAGCACCATGATTTTCATGTAGTGAGTCTCATAATTTGTCTTGTTCATACTAGTGGGAATTTTTCATTATAGAACTTGGCTTGTATATTCCAACGATGGGCTTCCTCAAAATGCCCTAGGTCTTCATGAGCAAGCAAGTTGGATTCACACCCACTAGTTTTCTTTTGTTGAGCATTCTTAGCTCTAGTGCATCCGTTGCATGGCAATCCCTACTCCTTGCATTAACATAAATTGATGGGCATCTCCATAGCTCATTGATTAGCCTCGTTGATGTGAGACTTTCTCCTTTTTTGTCTTCTCCACACAATCCCCATCATCATATTCTATACCACCCATAGTGCTATGTCCATGGCTCGCGCTCATGTATTGCGTGAAGGTTGAAAAAGTTTGAGATTATTTGAGTATGAAACAATTGCTTGGCTTGTCATCGGGGGTATAGAAGTTGGGAACATCTTTGTGTGACGAAAATGAAGCTTAGCCTAACTATATGATTTTGTAGGGATGAACTTCCTTTGGCCATGTTATTTTGAGATGACATAATTGTTTGATTAGTATGCTTGAAGTATTATCATTTTTATGTGAATATGAACTTTTGTCTTGAACCTTTCGGATCTGAATATTCATACCATGATTAAGAAGATTTACATTGAAATTATGCCAAAGTATCACTCCGCATCAAAAATTCTCTTTTTATCATTTACCTACTCGAGGACGAGCAGGAATTAAGCTTGGGGATGCCTGATACATCTCCAACGTATCTATAATTTTTGATTACTCCATGCTACTTTATCTACTGTTTTGGACTATATTGGGCTTTATTTTCCACTTTTATATTATTTTTGGGACTAACCTATTAACCGGAGGCCCAGCCCAGACTTGTTGTTTTTTGCCTATTTCAGTATTTCGAGGAAACAGAATATCAAACGGAGTCCAAACGGAATGAAACCTTCGGGAACGTGATCTTCTCACCGAACGTGATCCAGGAGACTTGGACCCTACTCCAAGAAGTTTTCGGGGAGGTCACGAGGGTGGAGGGCGCCCACCCACCCCCCTGGGCGCGCTCCCCTGCCTCGTGGGCCCCTCGGAGCTCCACCAACGTGCTCCTTCCTCCTATATATACCTACGTACCCCCATTAGACCAGAGACGGAGCCAAAAACCTAATTCCACCGCCGCAACTTCCTGTATCCACGAGATCCCATCTTGGGGCCTGTTCCGGAGCTCCGCCGGAGAGGGCATCCATCACGGAGGGCTTCTACATCAACACCATAGCCCTTCTGATGAAGTGTGAGTAGTTTACTTCAGACCTTCGGGTCCATAGCTAGTAGCTAGATGGCTTCTTCTCTCTTTTTGGATCTCAATACAATGTTCTCCCCCTCTCTCGTGAGATCTATTCGATGTAATCTTCTTTTTGCAGTGTGTTTGTTGAGACCGATGAATTGTGGGTTTATGATCCAACTTATCTATGAATAATATTTGAATCTTCTCTGAATTATTTTATGTATGATTGAGTTATCTTTGCAAGTCTCTTCGAATTATCTGTTTGGTTTGGCCAACTAGATTGGTAGTTCTTGCAATGGGAGAAGTGCTTAGCTTTGGGTTCAATCTTGCGGTGTCCTTACTCAGTGACAGAAAGAGTTGCAAGGCACGTATTGTATTGTTGCCATCGAGGATAACAAGATGGGGTATTTATCATATTGCATGAATTTATTCCTCTACATCATGTCATCTTGCTTAAGGCGCTACTCTGTTTTTAACTTAATACTCTAGATGCATGCTGGATAGCGGTCGATGAGTGGAGTAATAGTAGTAGATGCAGGCAGGAGTCGGTCTACTTGTCACAGACGTGATGCCTATATACATGATCATACCTAGATAACCTCATAACTATGCTAAATTCTATCAATTGCTCAACAGTAATTTGTTCACCCACCGTAGAATATCTATGCTCTTGAGAGAAGCCACTAGTGAAACCTATGGCCCCCGGGTCTATTCTCATCATATCAATCTCCATTACTTTATTTTACTTGTTTTGCTTTTACTTTTTACTTTGCATCTTTATACAAAAAATACCAAAAATATTATCTCTATCAGATCTCACTCTCGTAAGTGACCGTGAAGGGATTGAAAACCCCTAAGCGTTGGTTGCGAGTTGCTACCGTTTTGTGTAGGTACGAGGGACTTGCGCGTGACCTCCTACTGGATTGATACCTTGGTTCTCAAAAACTGAGGGAAATACTTACGCTACTGTGCTGCATCACCCCCTCCTCTTCGGGGAAAACCAACGCTAGCTCGAGACGTAGCAGAGATCATGTTAAAATTTCAGCCCAATCGGAGTTACGGATCTCCGGGAATTTAAGAAACGGTGAAAGGGCAGAATCAGGGAACGCGGAAACAGAGAGAGACAGAGAGACAGATCCAATTTCGGAGGGGTTCTTGCCCCTCCGCCACCATGAAGGCCATGGACAAGAGGGGAAACCCTTCTCCCTTCTAGGGAGAAGGTCAAGGAAGAAGAATAAGAAGGGGGCCCTCTGCCCCTCTCTTCCGGTGGCGCCGGAACACCGCCGGGGCCACCATCGTGTGACGGCGATCTACACCAACACCTCCGTCATCTTCACCAACATCTTCATCACCTTTCCCCATTTATCTACAGCATTCCACTCTCCTACAACCCGTTGTACCCTCTACTTGAACATGGTGCTTTATGCTTCATATTATTATCCAATGATGTGTTGCCATCCTATGATGTCTGAGTAGATTTTTGTTGTCCTATCGGTAATTGGTGAATTGCTATGATTGATTTAATTTGCTTGTGGTTATGTTGCTCTCCTTTGGTTCCCATCATATGAGCGCACGCGTGGATCACACCATAGGGTTAGTTGTATGTTGATAGGACTATGTATTGGAGGGCAAGAGTGACAGAAGCTCCAACCTAGCATAGGAATTGATGCATACGGGATTGAAGGGGGACCAATATATCTTAATGCTATGGTTGGGTTTTACCTTAATGAATGTTAGTACTTGTGCATGCTTGCTAATAGTTCCAATCATAAGTGCATAGAATTCCAAGTCAGGGATGACAGGCTAGCAGTGACCTCTCCCACATAAAACTTGCTATCGGTCTAGTAACGTAGTCAATTGCTCAGGGACAATTTCACAACGCGTACCACCACTTTTCCACACTTGCTATACTAACTTTATTGCTTCTTTACCTAAATCAGCCCCTAGTTTTTATTTACGTGCCCTCTATATTCTTGCAAACCTATCCCGTTACACCTACAAAGTACTTCTAGTTTCATACTTGTTCTAGGTAAAGAGAACGTTAAGCGTGCATAGAGTTGTATCGGTGGTCGATAGAACTTGAGGGAATATTTGTTCTACCTTTAGCTCCTCGTTGGGTTCGACACTCTTACTTATCGAAAGAGGCTACAATTGATCCCCTATACTTGTGGGTTATCAGGCACGTATTGTATTGTTGCCATCGAGGATAAAAAGATGGGGTTTCTATCATATTGCTTGAGTTTATCCCTCTACATCATGTCATCTTGCCTAATGCGTTACTCTATTCTTATGAACTTAATACTCTAGATGCATGCTGGATAGCGGTCGATGTGTGGAGTAATAGTAGTAGATGCAGAATCGTTTCGTTCTACTTGTCACGGATATGATGCCTATATACATGATCGTGCCTAGATATTCTCATAATTATTCATTTTTCTATCAATTTCTCGACAGTAATTTGTTCACCCATCATAATACTTATGCTATCTTGAGAGAAGCCACTAGTGAAACCTATGGCCCCCGGGTCTATCTTTTATAATATAAGTTTCCAATCTATTTTACTTTGCAATATTTACTTTCAATCTATATCATAAAAATACCAAAAATATTTATCTTATTATCTCTATCAGATCTCATTCTCGTAAGTGGCCGTGAAGGGATTGATAACCCCTTTATCGCGTTGGTTGCGAGGTTCTTATTTGTTTGTGTAGGTACGAGGGACTTGTGTGTAGTCTCCTACTGAATTGATACCTTGGTTCTCAAAAACTGAGGGAAATACTTACGCTACTTTGATGCATCACCCTTTCCTCTTCAAGGGAAAATCAACGCAGTTCTCAAGAGGTAGCAAGAAGGATTTCTAGCGCCATTGCCGGGGAGATCTGCCACAAGTCAAGACATACCAAGTACCCATAACAAACTCTTATCCCTCGCATTACATTATTTGCCATTTTCCTCTCGTTTTCCTCTCCCCCACTTCACCCTTGCCGTTTTATTCGCCCTCTTTTTCCATTCGCCCCTTTTTCGTTTGCTTCACTGTGATGGCTTTACCAAAAATTGATCCTCGCCTTAGAAGGTTGGAAGAAATTGAAAACAACGTTAGAAGTTTTATGTCCTTCCAGTTTGAGCATAATAATTTCTTCAGGAATGAGCTTAAAGAACAAAAAAAGTTTTATGGGCTATATGAATAAAGAGCTCGATGACATGTCTAAAGAATTTTATGGTCTAAACTCTCAATTCGCTCATCTTGAAAATTTAATAGCCCAAATTTTGGATAAGCAGGCCACCTTAGTTAATAAGATGGACGCCAAACTGGAAGAATTTGATGATAATAAGGATGAAGATCTAAAAGTGATTGATGTGTATCCTATTAAATCTTTGTTTTGCAATATGAATCTTGATAATGATGGGACTGGAGATGAGTCAACTTTAGTTAAAAGGCGTCTCAATAATTCAGAGTTTTTAGATCTTGATGCAAAAATTGGTAAAAGTGGGATTGAAGAGGTCAAAACTTTACATAGCAATGAACCCAGTATTTAGGATTTCAAGAAATTTAATTATGATAATTGCTCTTTGATAGATTGTATTTCCTTGTTGCAATCCGTGCTAAATTCTCCGCATGCTTATAGTCAAAATAAAGCTTTTACCAAACATATCGTTGATGCTTTGATGCAATCTCATGAAGAAAACCTGGAACTAGAAGTTTCTATCCCTAGAAAACTTCATGATGAGTGGGAACATACTATTAAAATTAAAATTAAAGATCATGAATGCTATGCTTTATGTGATTTGGGTACTAGCGTTTCCACGATTCCAAAAAATTTGTTTGATGTGTTAGTTTCCGTGACTTTGATGATTGCTCTTTAAATTTGCATCTTGCGGATTCCACTATTAAGAAACATATGGGAAGGATTAATGATGTTCTTATTGTTGCAAATAGGAATTATGTGCCCGTAGATTTCATTGTCCTTGACATTGATTGCAATCCTACATGTCCTATTATTCTTGGTAGACCTTTCCTTAGAATGATTGGTGCAATTATTGATATGAAAGAAGGGAATATTAGATTCCAATTTCCGTTAAGGAAAGGCATGGAACACTTTCCTATAAAGAAAATTCAATTACCTTATGAATCTATTATGAGAGCCACCTATGAATTGCATACCAAAGATGATAATACGTAGATCTATTCTTGCTTTTATGCCTAGCTAGGGGCATTAAACGATAGCGCTTGTTGGGAGGCAACCCAATTTTATTGTTGTTTCTTGCTCTTTGATTATATTTAGTAATAAATAATTCATCTAGCCTCTGTTTAGATGTGGTTTTATGCTTTTAATTAGTGTTTGTGCCAACTGCCAAGTAGAACCTTTGGGGAGACTTGGGGGAAGTTTTAGTGATCTTGCTGTAAAAAATAGAAACTTTAGCGCTCACGAGATTTGCTGCCATTTTTTACTGGAGAGTGCGATTAGGTTGATTCTTTTTCAAGATGATTAATAGCAAATTCCTTACGTCCAAAAATTTATTTCAGAATTTTTGGGGTTACAGAAGTATTCGAAACCTACATATTACTACAGACTGTTCTGTTTTTGACAGATTCTGTTTTTCGTGTGTTGTTTGCTTATTTTGATGAATCTATGGCTAGTATCGGAGGGTATGAACCATAGAGAAGTTGGAATACAGTAGGTTTAACACCAATATAAATAAAGAATGAGTTCATTGCAGTACCTTAAGTGCTGGGTTTTTTTCTTATACTAACGGAGCTCATGAGATTTTCTGTTGAGTTTTGTGTTGTGAAGTTTTCAAGTTTCGGGTAAAGATTTGATGGATTATGGAATAAGGAGTGGCAAGAGCCTAAGCTTGTGGATGACCAAGGCACCCCAAGGTAAAATTCAAGTACAACCAAAATCCTAAGCTTGGGGATGCCCCGGAAGGCATCCCCTCTTTCGTCTTCTTCCATCGGTAACTTTACTTGAGGCTATATTTTTATTCACCACATGATATGTGTTTTACTTGGAGCGTCTTGTATGATTGGAGTCTTTGCTTTTTAGTTTACCACAATTATCCTTGCTGTACACACCTTTTGGGAGAGACACACATGAATTAGAATTTATTAGAATACTCTATGTGCTTCACTTATATCTTTTAAGCTAGATAATTTTGCTCTAGTACTTCACTTATATCTTTTAGAGCTCGGTGGTGGTTTTATTTTATAGAAATTATTGATCTCTCATGCTTCAATTATATTATTTTGAGAGTCCTTTAGAACAGCATGGTAATTTTCTTTGGTTATAAAATTGGTCCTAATATGATAGGCATCCAAGATGGGTATAATAAAAACTATCATAAAAAGTGCATTGAATATGATGAGAAGTTTGATACTTGATGATTGTTTTGAGATATGAAGATGGTGATATTAGAGTCATGCTAGTTGAGTAGTTGTGAATTTGAGAAATACTTGTTCTAAAGTTTGTGATTCCCATAGCATGCATGTATGGTGAACCGTTATGTGATGAAGTCGGAGCATGATTTATTTATTGATTGTCTTCCTTATGAGTGGCGGTCGGGGACGAGCGATGGTATTTTCCTACCAATCTATCCCCCTAGGAGCATGCGCGTAGTACTTTGTTTTGATAACTAATATATTTTTGCAATTAGTATATGTGTTGTTTATGACTAATGTTGAGTCCATGGATTATATGCACTCTCACCCTTTCGCCATTGCTAGCCTCTCTAGTACCGCGCAACTTTCGCCGGTACCATAAACCCACCATATACCTTCCTCAAAACAGCCACCATACCTACCTATTATGGCATTTCCATAGCCATTCCGAGATATATTGCCATCAACTTACGACCGTTCCGTTCGTTATGACACGTTACATCATTGCCATATTGCTTTGCATGACCATGTAGTTGACATCGTATTTGTGGCAAAGCCATCGTTCATAATTATTTCATACATGTCACTCATGAGTTATTGCACATCCCGGTACACCGCCGGAGGCATTCATATAGAGTCATATTTTGTTCTAGGTATCGACTTGTAATTCTTGAGTTGTAAGTAAATAAAAGTGTGATGATCATCATTGTTAGAGCATTGTCCCTAGTGAGGAAAGGGTGATGGAGACTATGATTCCCCCACAAGTCGGGATGAGACTCCGGACGAAAAAGAAAAAAAAGAAAAAAAAGAGAAAGGCCATAAAAAAGAGTAGGCCCAAAAAATGAGAGGAAAAGAGAGAAGGGACAATGCTACTATCCTTTTACCACACTTGTGCTTCAAAGTAGCACCATGATCTTCATGATAGAGAGTCTCCTATGTTGTCACTTCCATATACTAGTGGGAATTTTACATTATAGAACTTGGCTTGTATATTCCAATGATGGGCTTCCTCAAAATGCCCTAGGTCTTCGTGAGCAAGCAAGTTGGATGCACACCCACTTAGTTTCTTTTGAGCTTTCATACACTTATAGCTCTAGTGCATCCGTTGCATGGCAATCCCTACTCACTCACATTGATATCTATTGATGGGCATCTCCATAGCCCGTTGATACGCCTAGTTGATGCGAGACTATCTTCTCTTTTTGTCTTCTCCACAACCACCACTCTATTCCACATATAGTGATATGTCCATGGCTCACGCTCATATATTGCGTGAAGATTGAAAAAGTTTGAGAACGTCAAAAGTATGAAACAATTGCTTGGCTTGTCATCGGGGTTGTGCATGATTTAAATACTTTGTATGATGAAGATAGAGCATAGCCAGACTATATGATTTTGTAGGGATAACTTTCTTTGGCCATGTTATTTTGAGAAGACATGATTGCTTTGTTAGTATGCTTGAAGTATTATTATTTTTATGTCAATATTAAACTTTTGTCTTGAATCTTTTGGATCTGAACATTCATGCCACAATAAAGAAAATTACATTGAGAATTATGCTAGGTAGCATTCCACATCAAAAATTCTATTTTTATCATTTACCTACTTGAGGACGAGCAGGAATTAAGCTTGGGGATGCTTGATACGTCTCCAACGTATCTATAATTTTTTATTGTTCCATGCTATTATATTATCTGTTTTGGATGTTAATGGGCTTATTTATACACTTTTATATTATTTTTGGGACTAACCTACTACCCCAAGGCCCGGTGCAAATTGTTGTTTTTTGCCTATTTCAGTGTTTCGCAGAAAAGGAATATCGAACGGAATCTAAATGGAATGAAACCTTTGGGAGAGTTATTTTTGGAACAAACGTGATCCAGGGGAGTTGGAGTAGACGTCAAGAAATCAACAAGGAGGCCACGATGCAGGGAGGCATGCCTGCTCCCCTGGGTGCGCCCCCACCCTCGTGGTCCCCTCGTAGCTCCACGGACCTACTTCTTCCTCCTATATATGTCCATATACCTCGAAAACATCCAGGAGCACCACGAAACCCTATTTCCACCGCCACAACCTTCTGTACCCAAGAGATCCCATCTTGGGGCCTTTTCCGGAGCTCCGCTGGAGGGGGAATCGATCACGGATGGCTTCTACATCAACACCATAGCCTCTCCGATGATGTGTGGGTAGTTTACCACAGACCTTCGGGTCCATAGTTATTAGCTAGATGGATTCTTCTCTCTCTTTGGATCTCAATACAATGTTCTCCTCGATCTTCTTGGATATCTATTTGATGTAACTCTTTTTGCGGTGTGTTTGTCGAGATCCGATGAATTGTGGGTTTATGATCAAGTTTATCTATGAACAATATTTGATTCTTCTGTGAAATATTTTATGTATGATTGGTTATCTTTGCAAGTCTCTTCGAGTTATCAGTTTGGTTTGGCCTACTAGATTGATCTTTCTTGCAATGGGAGAAGTGCTTAGCTTTGGGTTCAATCTTGCGGTGTCCTTTCCCAATGACAGCAGGGGAGGCAAGGCACATATTGTATTGTTGCTATCGAGGATAAAAAGATGGGGTTTATATCATATTGCTTGAGTTTATCCCTCTACATCATGTCATCTTGCCTAATGCATTACTCTATTCTTCTGAACTTAATACTCTAGATGCATGCTGGATAGCGGTCGATGTGTGGCGTAATAGTAGTAGATGCAGAATCATTTCGGTCTACTTGTCACGGACGTGATGCCTATATACATGATCATGCCTAGACATTCTCATAATTATTTTACTTTGCAATCTTTACTTTCAATCTATATCATAAAAATACCAAAAATATTTATCTTATTATCTCTATCAGACCTCACTCTCGTAAGTGACCGTGAAGGGATTGACAACCCCTTTATCGCGTTGGTTGCGAGGTTATTATTTGTTTGTGTAGGTACGAGGTAATTGCGTGTAGTCTCCTACTGGATTGATACCTTGGTTCTCAAAAACTGAGGGAAATACTTACGCTACTTTGCTGCATCACCCTTTCCTCTTCAAGGGAAAACCAACGCAGTGCTCAAGATGTAGCACGCCTCTCCTCTAGGAAGTATGGAGGATCTTGTGAAGCTTTTCTAGGGAGCTCGGCGGCGCTTCCGATTATGGAAGATATCGGTTTGCCGAGAAGGTGCGCGAGAGGCCTGGGCCATGGTAAAAACACGGTACACCAAGCTTGATCCGAATCATATGGCTCGGGTCGGACCTCGGGGGTCAGATGGAAAAGAAATTCTAGTTAGTCTGGTGTATGACTAGGTGAAGATAGCCGCCAAGTATTCCCATCAGGATTGTAAGCTAGATAACCTGTTAGATGGCATAGAGGAAGAAGTTTTTGAGTCCAAGTGACTATGTACTTCAATCGACAAATTTGACCCTAGCCGAATTATAAAATGATTGTCATGGTAGACCTTTTCGCTTCGACCTCTGGACCCGAAGGCTCGGAGTTTTTCCGAATACCCGCTCAGTAATATAGACCAAGGCATGCGTGGAAACCAGGCGTAGGGATCATAGTTTCTTGAACAGACAAGTTGTATCCGGCTAGCTATGTTATATTACATGTTGATTGTAAGAAACATCTTTCAGGGAGAATAGTTCCGTTAGGGGTTCCTTTCCCTGGGCGGATATCGTTAGTATGCATGTTCGAACTGTGATTGAAAAATCACAGTATACGTAACATCCGGGGGTTCATGGTGTGATGAAGGTAAAACGACTTTAGTTCGTCGATCAAATATTCCCTTAAGAATGCTAGCTTTTGGCTTCACCCAGTCTGAGGTACAAGTCCGGATGACCCAGCTGTAACAATCGCAGAGGTGCTCCATTTATGCCCTAGCTGAACAAACGGGGACGTAGGGCATAAGCATAGGAGCCAGGCAACCCAGCCTGGCAAAAACTTAAGTCATAACGATGCATATAATGGCGAAGAAAAGGTACATATGCGGAAGAGGACACATATGTGTTGAGCTTGATGCTCGGAAAATAATAATAAGCTTCTGTAAAAGAAGCCCCCAGGTATTATGAGTGTATACGGTTAAGGATGTGCACATCATAGGTGTGCGGTTCGGCCGCACAAGAGCTAAAGAGCGAGAGAGAAATTAAGGAGGGTAAAAATGAAAACAAAGGGAGAAGAAGACAAACAAAGAGTATGGCTCTAGACATAGAATCTTCGGAGTCTTGCGGCATTCCACGGGTTCGGCTCTAGGCGATTGTCAAATGCATCACGCAGGCGGTACGCTCCTCTAGTGAGAACCTCATCTATGATGAAGGGACCCTCCCACTTGGGCTTGAGTTTGTCCTTTTTCTTTTCTGGCAAGCGTAGAACGAGTTCACCAACATTATAAGTCTTGGCCCGCACTTTTCTGCTTTGGTATCTGCGAGCCTGTTGTTGATAGAATGTCGAACGGGCTTTTGCAACATCACGATCCTCCTCCAGGGCAACCAGACTGTCCTGCCGATCGATCTCGGCCTCTCTCTCTCTCTCTCTTCGTACATGCGCACTCAAGGTGAGTCATGAATGATGTCGCAGGGCAAAACTGCCTTTGCGCTGTACACCATGAAGAATGGTGTGTATCCGGTAGTGTGATTGGGCATGGTCCGCAGCCCCCAGAGTACGGAGTCAAGCTCCTCAACCCAGTGCTTGTCTGATTCTTTCAACGATCGCACTAGTTTAGGCTTAATGCCGCTCATAATAAGACCATTAGCTCATTCAACTTGACTGTTTGTTTGTGGATGATAGACCGGGGCGTAATCGAGCTTAATGCCCAATTTAGCACACCAGGATTTCACTTCATCGGCTGTGAAATTGGAGCCGTTATCGGTGATGATGTTGTGTGGGACACCATAACGGTGCATGACACCAGATATAAAGTCTATCATCGGTCCAGCTTTGGCCATTTTCACTGGTTTGGCCTCTATCCATCTGGTGAATTTATCTACCATGACTAGCAGATATTTTTTCTTATGGCTTCCTCCTTTAAGGGGTCCTACCATATCGAGCCCCCAGACCGCAAAAGGCCAAGTAATGGGAATTGTTTGTAAAGCAGTAGGAGGCATATGGCTTTGATTGGCAAAGAGCTGGCATCTGACACAATGTTGGACGAGGTCCTGTGCATCTGCTCGGGCCGTCGGCTAAAAGAAACCTGTACGGAAGGCCTTACTTACAAGGGCCCAAGCTGCGGCGTGGTGACCGCCATGACCAGCATGGATTTCAGCCAGGAGTTGTCGTCCCTCTTCGTCAGAGATACATCGTTGAAGGACTCCGGTAGCACTTTTCTTGTAGAGCTCTCTGTCATGCTTGTAGGCTTTTGAGAGCGGAACAATGCAGCGAGCCTCATTCTGGTCCTCAGGGAGCTCTCGCCTATTAAGGTAGGCCAGGAAGGGTTCGGTCCATGGGGCAATTACTGCCATAATTAGATGGGACGATGGTGTTATTTCAGTGGCTGAGCCCCTGATGATGTCGGTATTGTGTTCGGAATCTGGGGGTATAGTCAGATCCGGGCTAGTGTTGCCGCTCTCGTCCTGCCACACCACGGATGGCTTGAAGAGCCTTTCCAAAAAGATGTTAGGCGGGACGGGGTTGCGCTTGGCGCCCATGCGAGCAAGGACATCCATCGCTTGATTACTTTCTCGAGCCACATGATGAAACTCGAGTCCCTCGAACCGAGCTGATATTTTGAGTACGGCGTTATGATAGGCCGCCATCTTCGGATCCTTGGCGTCGAAGTCTCCATTTATTTGGGATATTGCGAGATTTGAATCCCCGCGCACCTCCAGGCATTGTATGCCCATGGAGGTAGCCATCCGAAGACCGTGCAATAAGGCCTCGTATTCGGCTGCATTGTTGGAGTCTGTGTATAATATTTGGAGTACGTATTGGACTGTGTCGCCAGTGAGAGACGTTAAAACGATGCCTGCTCCTAAACCGGCCAGCATTTTAGAGCCATCGAAGTACATGACCCAGTTGGAATATGTGTCGTACTCTTTAGGGAGTTCGGCCTCTGTCCATTCGGCGACGAAGTCGGCCAATACTTGGGATTTAATGGCCCGGCGTGGTTTGTATGTTATGTCAAATGGTAAGAGCTCAATAGCCCACTTGGCAATCCGACCCGTAGCGTCGCGGTTATTTATTATATCATTGAGTGGTACTTCGGAAGCCACCATGATCGAACACTCTTGAAAATAGTGTTGTAGCTTCCGGGATGCCATGAAGACCGCGTATGCTATATTTTGGTAATGAGGGTACCGGGATTTGCATGGTGTGAGGATAGTGGATACGTAGTATATCAGTTTCTGAAGAGGGAACTTATGTCCATCCTCCTCTCGCTCAACGACGAGCACTGCGCTCACCACCTGGTGTGTTGCAGAGATGTATAATAACATTGGTTCGTCGACGTTTGGCATGGCCAGGATTGGGTTGCCCGTTAAAAGAGCCTTTATTTCCTCCAGTCCGGCGGTTGCCGCTTCCGTCCACTTAAAGTGGTCGGTACGTCGGAGAAGGCGATAAAGTGGCAATGCTTTTTCTCCTAGTCTGGAGATAAAGCGGCTTAAAGCTGCCACGCATCCGGTTAGTTTTTGGACCTGTTTAAGGTCCGTTGGTGTAGCCAATTGTGACAGAGCTCAGATTTTGGCTGGATTTGCCTCAATTCCTCTACTGGAAACACTGAAGCTCAGCAGTTTTCCGGCGGGAACGCCAAAAACACATTTTTCCGGATTGAGCTTGATGTCATATGTCCGGAGATTGTCGAATGTGAGACGTGGGTCGTCTATTAACGACTCGACGTGCTTATTCTTGATGATGACATCATCCACATATGCTTCAACTGTCTTGCCAATTTGTTTCTACAGGCATGTTTGAATCATGCGTTGGTAGGTGGCACCGGCGTTTTTAAGCCCAAAGGGCATAGTGTTGAAGCAGAAAGGCCCATATGGGGTGATGAATGGTGTTATGGCTTGATTGGACTCCTTCATTTTAATTTGATGGTATCAGGAGTATGCGTCGAGGAAACACAGTGAGTTGTGTCCTGCAGTTGCATCAATAATCTGACCGATGCGGGGGAGGGGGAAGGGATCCTTAGGGCAAGCCTTATTGAGGTCTTTGAAATCGACGCACAGCCGCCAGGATTTATCCTTCTTTGGCACCATCACCAGGTTTGCTAGCCAGTCCGGGTGTTTTATTTCTCTGATGAATCCGGCCTCGATTAACTTGGCTAGCTCCTCCCCCATGGCTTGTCATTTAGGTTCAGAAAAGCGCCGCAGTGTTTGCTTGACCGGCTTATATCCCTTCAATATATTGAGGCTGTGTTCGGCCAGCCTGCGTGGGATTCCTGGCATATCAGAAGGGTGTTAGGCGAATATGTCCCAGTTCTCGCACAGGAACGTTCGTAGTGCGTCGTCAACTGTTGGGTCCAGCTGTGCCCCAATGGAAGTTGTCTGCTTGGGGTCCGTCGGGTGGACTTGAAATTTGACTATTTCATTGGCTGGTTTGAAGGAGGTGGATTTGGGACACTTATCAAGGATTACATCGTCCCTATCCACCGTAGAGTGTAGTGCGGTTAACTCTTCGGCCGCGAGGGCCTCAGACAGTGCCTCGAGGGCCGGGGGTGTTGTTTTGTTTTCGGTGTGGAGGGCTATGTCCGGATCACTAGCGAGAGTGATAATGCCGTTGGGCCCGGGCATCTTGAGCTTCATATACCCGTAATGAGGTATAGCTTGAAAGCGTGTGAATGCATCTCGCCCCAATAGGGCGTGATATCCATTGTTGAAAGGAGCCACTTGGAAGTTTATCTCTTCGGACCGATAGTTCTCTAGCGTGCCGAATACCATGTCGAGTGTAATTTTTCCTGCGCATCATGCCTCCCGGCTGGGAATGATCCCGCAAAAGGTCGTATTACTATGCTCGATACGACTCCTGTCTATTTCCATTTTATTCAGTGTGTCCTCGTAGATGAGGTTTAGTCCATTGCCGCCGTCCATGAGCACTTTAGTTAGACTAAAGCCATCCACAATTGGGTTGAGGACCAAGGCGGCTGGTGCCCAGACTGACCGGGTTTTGGGTTCGTCACTAGCGTTGAAAGTTATGGCCGTGTCGTTCCAGGCATTTATTGTTGCGACTTGGCAGACTTCGGCGAGGTCGCGCAGTGCCCTCTTGTGCCGATTGTTTGAAGCGAAAGTCTCGAAGACTGTCAATACTCTGTGGTTGTCGTATTCCAGGGGGAGTTGCTCCGTGGTATGTTTGGTGAGGATATCCTCACCACTCTTGGCCACTTGCCGGAGTATCCAACATGCTCTAAGGTTGTGGGTTGGAACGGTATCCGGTGTCATGTGTATTTTGCATGGCCTATCGAGCCATCCCTCTAGAACGGTTCCGCGTTCTATAATGGGTTTAGTTTTCTTTACTATGGGTTCGGGTGCCCCGCGAGGGTGCATCCGTTTTGCTCGCCCGAGGGGTTCGGTGGAGTCCAGTGACTCCCAGCGAGTTGTTTGAGTTTTCCAGGCGCTTTCCATTGCGCAGTACTTCTGTACTATAGTTGCCAAGTCAGCGAAGCGTAATACGCGACGACAGTTGATGGCGTTGAGGATTCCTTCGTCCATGCAATTATTGCAGAATACTGAAATCGCGTCCCCGTCGCGGCAATCTTTAATCTTGTTTTTGACAAGGAGGAGCCTGGCCCAAAAGTGATGGACTGTTTCCTGAGACTGATGTCGCATGCACGTGAGGTCGCATATATCCGGATGACCAAAATTTCTTGATGAATATTGCATGTGGTGGGTGGGTGGCTTTAAATCTGAACCCTAACCCAATTTGGAGTCTGAAGTTTGAGAAGTTTCTGAGCTTATTAGTTCGGGTTCCGGGATATCCAATGATTTTCCAGGCCCCACGCCCGATTCCGGATTCGGAGGGCTTGGAGTGTCTTTCCGCGGATAGGTATCCGGCTCTTCGAGCTCAGAAATCTGAACATAGTTCGTCTTCAGCATAGGGGAAGAATCATTGTTTTGCTCTTCTACGCCCGCTATCTAATGGGTGATCGGCGGAGATTTGATTTCTCTCTGATCGGGTTTAAGCTCAATCTGATCATAGTCAGTAGCGACCCCCATGGCGGCGATGCGATCCAGGAGTTCGTTTAAAGACGACCACTCCGCCGGATCCATCCGTCAGGAGTATTCGGAGTCAACACGGAGGCGATTTTCAATGACCTACGAAGTCATCGTCGGCTTAACGGCCGAACGGGCGGTCATGGTAAAGCCGCCCAACCGGAGGGTTTGGCCTAAGGCCAGAGCTCCTCCGGAGGTGATACTGTCTTTGATAACGAGGCGAGCCATCAACCCTAACTTCGACGTCACAGTGGAACTCTCAATGAAAGCACCAATGTCGGTGTCAAAACCGGCGGATCTTGGGTAGGGGGTCCCGAACTGTGCGTCTAAGGTCGATGGTAACAGGAGGCAGGGGACACGATGTTTTACCCAGGTTCGGGCCCTCTTGATGGAGGTAATACCCTACGTCCTGCTTCATTAATCTTGATAAATATGAGGATTACAAGAGTTGATCTACCACGAGATCGTTGTAGCTAAACCCTAGAAGTCTAGCTTGTATGATTATGATTGTCCCTATGGACTAAACCCTCCGGTTTATATAGACACCGGAGGGGCCTAGGGTTATACAAAGTCGGTTACAGAGAAAGGAAATAATACATCCGGACGCTTTAGCTTGCCTTCCACGCAAAGGAGAGTCCCGTTCGGACACGGGAGAAAGTCTTCTACCTTATATCCTCATGGCCCAATAGTCTAGCCCATGTCACACAGGCCGAATGCCCGAGGACCCCTTAATCCAGGACTCCCTCACCCCTCTCCACAGTTTCGTCCCTCAGTCATATTTTCGGAGTGCTTAGGCAAAGCCCTGCGGAGATAGCATCACCACCACCGTCACCACGCCATCGTGCTGCCGGAACTCATCTACTACTTCATCCGTCTTGCTGGATCAAGAAGGCGAGGACGTCACCGAGCTGAAGGTGTGTTGAACGCGGAGGTATCGTTCATTCGATACTTGATCGGTTGGATCGTGAAGAAGTTTGACTACATCAACCGCGTTACTAAACGCTTCCGCATACGGTCTACGAGGGTACGTAGACACACTCTCCCCTCTAGTTGATATGCACCTCCATGGATAAATCTTGCGTGTGCGTAGAATTTTTTTTGTTTTCCATGTAATGTTTCCCAACACCAGTTACACCCACAACCCCTGCTGCTATACCTATTGGACCAATTATTAGAACTCGCGCACGCCAGTTCAATTATCACGTACTTTTGTTTCTTGGTAATGTTTCTGATGTTCATGAGAATATGATGCTGCCTAACTTATATACATTTGTGTTGCTTACAATTGAAGGGCCTAGCTAGCATGGATAAGAAGGATGAACATTTGAGCATGATCAAGTATGGAGATGAAGACGCGTGTGAAGAGAACAAGAACGAAGGTCCCAGTGGAGATTTCTGCACTTTGAAGCCAACATGATGACATACAAGAAGATGGACAAAATATACAAAATGACCTTTCAAAAATTTCATCCATAGCTTATTATTGGTGCTGCGCTACCTTATTTTTGGGCCAGGCCCATGTAATTTCGAAATACTATCTCGTATGCTATTTTTAGAGTCTATATTGTACAGAAACGACTCATGAGGGGTTTTAGTCCCACCTTGCCAAGGGTGGACGAAATCCTCTGTCTTTTCCCTATAAATACAATTCTTAAGGCATCGTTTAGACTTGGGTTTTATTTAGTTAAATGTTAGCCATTGTTGGAGCTTAGTATATTTCGTTTATGTCCAACCACCAGGCCAAGACCGCTTTTGAAACCCCGTTGTTATCAATACTTCATCCATATTCGCAATATTCAGATTGCTTTTATCATATTCTTGCTCATTCTTTGATTGCTGGCAGGAATAGACCTTGGTGGTCAGGCTAATTATGCTTTCGGCATCGTTAGTAACCTCATGAGCCAAGATGGCAATGGGGCCCCGAAACCCGCGTCCCCGCGGGTTTTTACCCTATTAGGGGACGGGGATGGGCGTCTTTTTAACCCCGCGGGGCTGTTGTTGGGTAAAGTATAAAACCCGACACGTTTCACAGGTTCAAACCCGTTTCAACAATACCCGAACCCGAAACCCGCCATCCCCATCAAAATACTACAATAAGCATATTCGAGGAGTATAATCTTGAGAGTGATGATGATCATGGACATTCGTCTTGCTCATTCTCTTCTTTGCAAGAGCCAATTCGTATGCCACTGTTCAATGAACATGTTGCTCGAAAATGGCCAACATCTTTTAGTATAAAATCTGAGCTAGACCGTTACCTGGAAGATGAGCTAGTTCCATTGTTCAAAGATAAATTCAGTGTGTTAGATTGGTGGAAAGTTGGTGGAACACGCTATCCAACTTTGAGGCTGCTAGCACGTGATATTTTTGCAACTCCGATCAGCATGGTTGCCTTGGAATCAGCATTTAACACAAGTGGTGGAATTCTAGTTCTAAGTGGTAGAGCTCCAGTCCTTATGTTTCCTTAAATATGCCGATTTCCCCGTGGGTTCCCCGTGGGTTTTGAAACCCCGATGGGTTTAGGGGATGGGCAAAAAGCTAGCCCTGCGCACGGTGACGGGGACGGGGACGGGCTTGCGATTTTTTCGTGGGGATGGGTTTGGGAAGGCAAAACTCGGTGGGTTTCGTCCCCGTTGCCATCTTGACTCATGAGATTGGTTTAGCTATTGCTAAGATGCAACGCCGTACACGTTTGTAGTCGGATCGTCAAAGTCGGCTCTCCACCAAAACGATAGATATCATATCATCGAAAGATCGGGACACCCTCGCATCTATCAAAATTATTCGCATAATGTAGGCTCCGCTACAACCGTATTACTTGCCTTGTGAGAAATAATGATAGTGTGTGAAGTATCCGATGGTGTATAGTTTGTGCATCTACTTCCCATTTCATATTAGTGTCACTAATTTGCATTTCTAGGCTTAACAACCCAACGAATTGAGGAGTTGCCGCATGCAATGAAGCATGTGCGCGCTTGTGAGTAATCTCGATGTGCACAAGCTCACAATTGGTTTAGATTTGTGAAGTCACTAAAAATATAGATTTGCTTGGGATAAGTCCCAA
>NC_041380.1:515251428-515353471 GCF_002162155.2 Triticum dicoccoides
TGTTGGAAACGTGGGGACTCATTTCATAGCTTTCAGTGATCCAAGGACATATTGAGTCCATATGTATGTCGATGCTATCAAAAGGGGATCAAGTTTGCTATGAGATAAGTTTCTCGCAAAGTGCTTAAAGATCAAACTCCTAATCCAGTCAAATTGTACCTCTACCATTCCCCTATTATTCCTCATATTTTACCTAGTTCGGAGACATCAATCCACATTCATTTGGAGCCTCTGACTTCACTTAGAGTGATAGTCGTTGCAAACTCTAGTCCACTGAAAAATCTACCGTCATCGAAAATCAGATATCAAAAGGCCTCCGCTGCAAGTTGTCTCCACAGCCGAGGAAATGGAGTCATGGCTGCTGGCCGCGGTGGGAGGGGGCAACCTATGGAGGTCTCCAGGAAAAGTTGATTGGGGCTTCGCCAACATTGCCCTCACGTACAACAGGGGGGCTCTTCCTGCTAAGGAGAATGAACGAGTACTCTCCTTTTTTGCGGGTGAGAATGAACGAGTACTTGCTATAATTAGTTCAATCATGTCAGCGGTTGATGCACCTGCTGGCTGATATGTGTAACTTTGGGCTCCTCATGACATTTGTAACATCCTTGTAAACATTGTTGTGCAATAACGCTCATACATGGTTCTCCTAATTCATCTTCTTACAAAATAATGAAAGTTTTAGGTTTGTCTTAAGTCAAACTTCATTCTGTTTGACCAAGCTTATACAAAAACATGGCAACATCTAAAACACACTTTATTTGCTTCATTAGATTCCATATAAAACATATTCTTATATGTTTAGCAACGTATTGACAGCCCAAGATACGTGAATGCACCGATGCCTACTACTCCACCTTAGAAGCCTTCGTTTCGTTCCAGAAGAAATGGGGAGAGGAGCCTGTTGACGCCGACGGGGCACGAGAAAGCGAGGGGCGGCGAACCTGGGACCTTTTCTTTCGAAGGAATGGGAGAGGTATGGTATACTTAATACTCCTCCTCCCCCGTCGGTAACGGTACGTGCTTGGTCCGACGATGCCTCGCGGCTGCCGTTTTCTTCCCTTTAATTGAAAACCCTGTGATGCGTGCGTCGACTCTTTCATTGAATCCCCTTAAATCCGGCGGGTGATACGTCGTCATCGTCGCGGCGCTCCGACGATCCCCGTGTCCGCGAAACCGCGTGTACGTGCAGCAGCGCGAGAGGCCGGACTCCCGTACGCTCCGGCGGCGACCCCCCGGCCCGACGGCGACCACGGTGGTTGCGCTCGACGTACGGGGCGGTTCTTACAGTTAGAATTTGACGTGGAATCCAGCCACACGATGCGTGATTCTTTTACGTGCGCCGCATGAGATTCTGAATGTGCCTTGAACTCATGCGTGCATACTTTGCCACAGAATATTGTCCTCTTACTTGCAAGAAAAGAAAATGAGAAAGAAGGGTGACGGCCACTGAGCAGAAAAGAAGGCTCGCCGTCTGCAGCTGAAGTGGACGGAAAAGGACGCGTCTTGAAAAGAAATCCTGGGCTTCTAGATCGACCGACCGGGCGCGCTCGTCTTGACCTGGACTGAGGTGCAGATAAAGAGGAGAAGCTTCAGAAAGGACGACCCAAGGAAGAAAACTAAGCCAAAAGCGGCACCGAGCAACAAACCGATCGAGCACACCACATCACATCATCTCGCGTTCTCTAGCTAGCTACACCTACATAAGCAGCGCGGCGGCACACCCTTGCCCTGGAGGAGAGAGGAGAGCGCCGATCGTCGGACCACGGGCAGCCACACGAGACTAGCACGATGGAGGCGCTCGCTCCTGCCGGGGGCAAGCCGCTGTCGGGGCCGCGGGCGCGGCGGATCGCCCGGAGCCGGGAGGAGATGCTGGGCCTCCTCGCCGACTTCGACGGCGGCGATGGCGGCTCCGACCGCGAGCTCTCCTTCTCCGACCTCGTCGACGCCGTCAGGCCGCCGCCCAACGCCGGCCACGCCTCTGCGTCGCCGCCGCCGGCACCAGTAGGGGTCGAAGCGGCGGCGGCCGAGCAGAGGCCGGAGGAGGCCGTGGCACCGAAGCAGAAGCAGGCGGCGGCGGTGGCGGGAAAGGAGAGGAGGAGGCTGCGGAGGCGGCAGAGCGACAACAGGGGCAGCTGCGGGGGAGGCGCGGACGGCAACGGCGTGCTGCTCAACTTCTACGTGCCGGGGCTGCTCACCCGGAGCATGACGGCGCCGCGCCCCGGCCGGGGCGTGATGCCGGCCGCGGGGGCACGGCAGACCGCGCCGCCGACGGTTGCCGCCGGCAAAACCAGGTGAGCTTTTCTGTTCGCAACCGCCAGAGCTTCTCGAAATTCGCGCCATGGATGGATGCAAACCGCAATGATTAACCTCTCCGTTCAAACAGTAATTAGCCATGCAGTCAAATAGTCAATGAATCTTCCAATACTAGTACTATCATGTAGTAGCACTGATTGCTAATAATCATGTCGAAATCTTTTCTACTCCCTCCATTCTTAAATATAAGTCTTTTGAGACATTTTAAATGAACTACAACATACGAATATATATAGATATATTTTAGAAGGTAGATTCACTCATTTTATTGTGTATGTAGTTATTTGTTGGAATCTCAAAGAAACTTATATTTGAGAACAAAGAGAGTAGTAACGAGAGTTATAGTACAGTGCTCCCTCCATGTCAAAATAAATGTCTCAACGTTTTATTAATTTTTATTTAAAATTATATTAAAGTTGAGACACTTATTTTGATACAGCGAGAGTAGTAGGTAGCAGGTGAAGTGCTCGTTCAGTCGCTGTAGACATGGCCGAGCACCAGTGAAGTCTCTGACTAGTACTACTATGGTTGCACTGAATATGTCCAACTGCATTGCTAGATTTTTCTTCTGTTTATAATACGGAGTACATGATAGTAACACATCTCGCAACCATTATAAATGCTCATTTAGTCACGTCATTGTTTCCAACCCCGCAACAAAACGAGTGCGTGGCCGCGAAAACCCTTTCTCCAACAAACGGGTTTTAAAAAGGACCAATCACCAATCAATCTGCGTTCTCTCAGGATCTCACTTCCTTTGACAATTCTCCTTTAGACCACATGATTAAACCTTTTGACTTTGGTAGCACTCGACTCAGAGAAAAATTGGAACAACTCATGTTCAGCGATATGAAAATGGAACGGCGACGACGACAATCCGCCCGAAGTTTGTTAAAAACAAGGGGGGGGAAACACTGACCAAAGTGCAGAAATACGCAAATACTGTTCAATACGTTCTTTGTTTCTTTCTTTCTTTCCGAGGCTACTACATGTTCAATAGTATCGACCACCGCTAATCTGTTTCGGACGTTCAAATGTTTCAGGATGCAGGCGTCGCTGGACATCGGCTGCTGGCCGGCGCTGTGGGGCAGAGGCCGCGACCACCACCGGAACAAGCCGGTCTGAGAGTCTTCTATTCTTCCATGCACATACAGCCTACTCGTAGTCTGAACCTTTTTGTGCAGCTAATGCGAGCCTTTTTCCTCTGCTCACGCATGTAAATTATTATCTCCTGTTTTTGTAAACGTGGTTTGTGTTGGGGCCTTGTTTAAACTGCGTTTGGTGCTGCTGTAGCGCTGTGTGATCTTTCTCGAAAGGCAGGCAGCCACGGATGGACATGTCAACTGTAGGCTTACTTTGTCACTTTGTGACTTTGCGAGATCCGGCGGTGCTGTTGAGTGAGAGCACGCGATGCTCCTTTTCGACAGGCCGCCTCACGTTCCCCGTGGCGTGCCGCTGAAGCGATGCATGTGCAAAGCTCGCACAAAAAGCAGAACCAACCGAAATCTCGGCGGTGCGTACGTGACCTCGCTTTCAGTTTCAGTAGGCGATAGATAAACGGAGGCTGGGTGGTGATGCTGGTGGTGAGTACACAAGACATGAAAACGATTGCTGTGATTCAGCTGACTGAATCTACCACTACCAGCTAGCAGCCTAGTACGGTAGTAGTATAAGGTTCGGGGACGAGCCGTCCTTGTAGCTTGGCGCCCGGCGGAGGCACGTCTGCGTCCAAACCAGATACGATATCACTGCCGGTACCGGCCCGCTGAAGTCAAGGCCAGAGACAACGAGATAGACAGGCAGTGTCAAACGATGCCGACTGCACATCATGGCACGTAACACATCGAGGCGGCGACGTGGCAGGAAAAAGAAGAAACTGCGACCGATGCATCCAGTCCACTGCCCTCGAGGTGGTGGAGTACTTGACAATGACAATCATCACAAACTATGTGAAGAAACAGCAAACATTGCATTAGGATTCAGAGCCAGACATATTACAAACCTGCTACTAAGATCTCAAGTTCACCAACAAACTGACTACCGGATTAACCCGACACAGACAAACTACACAAGCAACAAGTCCACGACACCCCGAAGACGACGGGGGCCAGCAAGCGCGAAACACACACACTACTAGTAGCAACACGGAGCCATCAGAAATAGCCCCGGGCAACGATCAAGGAAGATCCACGGAACAGACCTCGCTGGCCCCTACTCCTGGAGGTCGGCGTCGTCCTCGTCCTCGTACAGCTCCTCCTCCTCGTCGGCGGTGGCGTCCTGGTACTGCTGGTACTCGGCGACCAGGTCGTTCATGTTGCTCTCGGCCTCGGTGAACTCCATCTCGTCCATGCCCTCGCCCGTGTACCAGTGCAGGAAGGCCTTGCGCCGGAACATGGCCGTGAACTGCTCGCTCACGCGCCGGAACATCTCCTGGATGGACGTCGAGTTGCCGATGAAGGTGGACGCCATGGACAGGCCCCTGGGCGCGATGTCGCACACGCTCGACTTGACGTTGTTGGGGATCCACTCCACGAAGTAGGACGAGTTCTTGTTCTGCACGTTGATCATCTGCTCGTCCACCTCCTTGGTGCTCATCTTGCCGCGGAACATGGCCGAGGCCGTCAGGTACCGGCCGTGCCGGGGGTCGGCGGCGCACATCATGTTCTTGGAGTCCCACATCTGCTGGGTCAGCTCCGGGACCGTGAGGGAGCGGTACATCTGGGAGCCGCGCGAGGTCAGCGGCGCGAACCCGACCATGAAGAAGTGGAGACGCGGGAAGGGGATCAGGTTCACCGCCAGCTTCCGGAGGTCGGAGTTCAGCTGGCCGGGGAACCTCAGGCAGCAGGTCACTCCGCTCATGGTGGCAGAGATCAGATGGTTCAAATCTCCAACTGCAGAAAGTAACATGAATGGTTAAATGTTAAGACACAGCAAGCAACATAATTCTAAGCACAAAGCAAACAGTCTTTATAACTGTGACTGAAAATGTGTTTGGTTTTGTCAGATTAGCATGACAACTAACAGTCATTCTCACAAATCCAACTTAAGCAAAATCTCAACCAAGACAGATCTGAATCATAACAGTGTAGTAATTGAAGTAGTGCAATACTGCAGAAGTGCATCCAAATGAATGCCCTGAGCAAATAACTCAAGCACAAGAGTCCATTTAGAGTTTCAGAGCATGTCTAAGAATTAACCAAACTGCTCTAAAGGAATAGTCGGGACAAACATTATCCAAAAAGGGAAGCTAATGGACTACATCATGTTACCGTTCTTCAGTTGTGACTAGTTAAAATATTCAGAATTAGGAAGATCCACTTGACATCATGCTCACAGTCATCTGTAGAAAGTAACAATACAAAGGTACAGATTTCACTTACAGCTGGGAGTGGTCAGCTTGAGAGTCCTGAAACAGATGTCATAAAGGGCCTCGTTGTCAAGAACCATGCACTCATCTGCATTCTCAACCAACTGATGGACCGAAAGAGTGGCATTGTAAGGCTCAACCACAGTATCAGATACTTTCGGTGAGGGGAAAACAGAGAACGTAAGCATCATGCGGTCAGGGTACTCCTCCCTGATCTTTGATATCAAAAGGGTCCCCATGCCTGATCCAGTACCACCACCAAGAGAGTGGCATACTTGGAAACCTGAAAACATAAAAGGATGCTTAAATAATGATTTCAAGTGGACAGCGGTAAAGCTGAATATAAGTAGATAACCACCCTGAATAGATAACCACTGTTTAGACACAAATAGATGAAAGCAGCATAGGTACATAATCAGTAGTTATGCTAGATGTCTCACTATCAGAATAATTCACAAGACATGCAAGCAATATGTATCATGACAACAATACAGAACAATGTAAGCAGAGACCTAGTACTAACTCTGAATCATACACCAAGTTATCCAAGTATGCAAGGTTTCCAACCAGTGCCCTTATACACAAACAAGTAATCATGGCTATACAAAAAGATGCATACAAACAGAAGATGCCACGGCATCAACGCATAGCATTACTGGCATAACAAATATTGTAGCTTAAAACTTCTTGTTGAGTGACAACATAATTCAAATCTGCATACCATGAAATAGTGTGTTCTTATCCAAACTGAACTTAATACATGTAAAGCCTGCCATAAGGATTCTAAACTATCGCCAATTTAATTCAAGTTCAGTTACCTTGAAGGCAGTCACAGTTCTCAGCCTCCTTCCTGACAACGTCAAGAACGGAGTCAATGAGCTCAGCACCCTCGGTGTAGTGACCCTTGGCCCAGTTGTTACCAGCACCAGACTGCCCAAACACAAAGTTGTCAGGGCGGAAGATCTGCCCGTACGGTCCAGTACGGACACTGTCCATGGTGCCCGGCTCAAGATCCATAAGGACAGCACGGGGCACAAAGCGACCACATGAGGCCTCATTGTAGTAGACGTTGACACGCTCCAGCTGCAGGTCAGAGGTGCCGACATACCGCCCGGTGGGGTCGATGCCATGCTCATCACACACCACCTCCCAGAACTTGGAACCAATCTGGTTTCCACACTGCCCACCCTGGATGTGCAGGATCTCCCTCATCTTCTCTCTGAAATCATAGATATACAGGGTAAGCAGGACTCACATACTGCAGTAGTGGTACAGCGTGGGAAATGATTGATACAGCTAGATTTATTTACTCAAATTATAGCAAGATCTGACTTGTTTGGCTTTTTCTGAACGCAATCATCAACTATTTGGGGCTATTATGAAAACCAAACTCTATGACTAGCAACATAGTCCGAGTGTTCACGTGCAAGCTACTATTTAAAATGAGAAGATATGGTTACACAGTAAATTCAAAATAAGAACGGTGCAAAATCAAGCCGATAGCTAGCGCCTACCTAGTTAACACCAGGATAAGTTTCTCAAAATCACATCTGAAGAGGATGTGCTCAGAAATCAGGCTTTCAGATTCTCTAATGTTGGGAAACCACGGCATGAACTAGCACCAAATCTGCTCCAAACATAGACGCGTCACCTCCGCCAGATCCCTAAAAGCGCGCCTCAGATCTACTGCTCCAGGCGCAAAATCTGACGGGAAATCCCCACAAAACAGATCCAATCTGCCCCCATACAACTTGAGCACAAGACAAAGCTATCAGATCGACGCATCCCACGGCCAAAATCACCGGATATACCCCCAGATCCGCGCACATTTCCTACTTCCTCGCCCAAAACGACCTCGATTTTTCAAATAAATTCGAAAAAAAACCCGGAAAAGCACCGACTCATACGCAGCGACATACCAGATCTAGTCTAGAACGCAATGGCGCAAGTAAATTCGGGAAGCAGCTTGGAACTTACGAGTGGCGAGCGCGACGAGAAAGCGCAGTGGGGAGTGAGGAGTGTGGCGGCGAGGAGAGAGTGGTTGTGGGGCGGGCGGAGGGCGACGGGGCGTCCGGGGGCAGGGAGAAATATATATATAGCCGTAGGAGGGGGACCGCGGGGCAGGGGCTAGATCCGACGGCCGACGCGCGTCGCTTCAAACGGCCGGCGCGATCGGACGGCCGAGGTTTTCACTTTTTGAATTTCACCGTGGCGAGCGGACGGGGCTGCCCCTGGGATATTTCGCATCGCTGGCCGCCCGCTGTCGGTGTGACTTGCTGCGTTCTTTTCGGTTGGTTTGCGGACGCGGGTACAGACAGGTGGGGTACGGGGGCGCTGGGCCCGTGAGTCGGTGGGCGTGGGCGGGGATGTGACGGTACGGCGGAGGTGGTTGCGGGTGGGAGCAGGCTGCTGCTGCGCTGGGCAGTGGCCAGCGGTGGCCGGTGGCTGCGCACGGGCCATGGGCACGGCTGCTCGTCGGCAGGGGTTCACACCGCGAGCTGGCGGAGATCGTGTGTGTTTGGAGAAAATTTGTCCAACTTTTTCGAGGTAATTTTTCCAACAATGCCCCTCCATGCATTTAATGGCCTGCCACCCCATAGTGTTGTTTGATTGTTATTTTTCTATATAGTAGGGGCAATATGGTCATTTAATAACCTCTAGTAAGAGACTAGAAACTTTTTAGTCTCTGCAAACAAACAGGGAGGGACTTTTTAGGGACTAAAGACTTTTTAGTTGGGACTAGAAAAAGTCCTAGGACTTATGATCAAACAGGGCCTTCTTTGTTGGGGACTTTTTCGAATTCAATTGAGGGTTGGTACTTGTTACTGGAAGGTTAGAATTTCTCGCATAATTGTGCGACTAAAGGCGCGTTTGGTGGGAGGGACTGCAACAGAAGCGCTGCCCTAGATGGAAATAAAGATGGAAAAGTGAATTATGCTAATTCCTATGCTACTTGATTTTTTTATAAATAACCTATTCATCTTTAATCACGAAGTATAACGAACACCGGAAATAATAAAAATTACATCTAAATCTTTAGACCACCTAGCGACGACTACAAACACTGAATCAAGTTGAAGGCGCGCCACCTCATTGCCCTTCTCTCGCCGGAGCCGGGTGAAACTTGTTGTGGTAGACATTCGTCGTGCTAAGGCCTCATAGGACCAGCGCAACAAAACAATAGTCGTCGTCGATGAAGAGTAGAGTAGATCAAAAGGATCCAACCTGAAGATACACGAACGTAGACGAACAACGATCAAATCCGAGAAAATCCACCAAAGACAGATCCGACAGATACACACCTCCACACACACCCACTATCGGAGCTAAATCCGACAGATCTCGGGTGGGGGTCTGGGTCCCGAGTTGGTAGTCTCGGCTAGATGGCAATATGAAGAAAAGGGACACGTGATTTACCCAGGTTCGCGTCCTCTTGAAGAGGATGTGGATGGAGTACAAAGTATAATTGATCTACCTCAAGATCGTATGAATGAGTCTAAAGTCTTGCCTCTACGAACTAAACCCCTCGGCTTATATAGGGGTCGGGGGGTACCTAGGGTTACACATGGTCGGTTGTATCTAGAGATAAAAGTGTTGAATATTTAAATACGCCTTAAAATGTGTGCTAAGTCTTCCAAAGATTCCATCTCGAGTACGTCGAGGGTTGTGACAAACATAGCCCATTCTTCGGTTTTTGTCTTTCTCATCGGTCATTTGACATATTCGAGCAAAACTGGAGGCGATGGGTCGAGACGGTGAGTTCTCCCGCTCCGCAACCAGAGACCCATGTGCGCGACGATGATCCCGGTTTCGCCGAGGACTCCAAGGTGGCCCTCATCTTTAAGGATGGTTTTTTTATTATCCGAAAAGTGTTGATGAGTCTGAGGTCGCCTTCATCATTGATTGCGTGGTGATGGTGCCCTGGATTAGGGGGTACTCATCACGTCGGCCTGTCATTCATGGTTCGAGCCGAGGACCACCGACAATCGAAGAATGGGCCACATAAGTTGTGGCCCTCGGCGTACTCAAGATGGAATCCTTCAAAGACTTGTATACTTCAAGGCATATTTTCAGCATGCTTATCACTAAAAGTGTCCGACATATTTGTAACACTAGATACCGCTCGGTCCCTATATAAGCCGAGGGGTTTAGTTTGTAGAAGCAAGTTAGAACTCATTCATACGATCTTGAGATAGATCATTTTGTACTTTGTACCCCATCGCAATCAATATAATAAGAGCAGGACGCAGGGTATTACCTCTTAGAGAGGGCCCTGACCTAGGAAACATCGTGTTTTTCTCTACTTCATGTTACCATCTAGCCAAGACCACTAGCGATCCGGCGGTTTTAGCACTGACATTGGTGGCCCATACATGTCCTGTTGCGTGGTCGCAAGGGCTCGATGGAAGCATCGATTGGCGATCAAATCCAGTCTGGCACGATCCTAGCGCCATACCATCAAGACCTCGGCTTAACCGAGACATAGGAGAATCTTGGAACTCGTGCGTACTGTCAGGGCATAAATCCCGACGAACCAATCCCGGTAATCAGATCCCCTGCCGTATCTTCGGATCCAACCCAAGATCCTCAAGCAATCATGCCCCA
Organism: Triticum dicoccoides; assembly: GCF_002162155.2. Taxonomy (NCBI): domain Eukaryota; kingdom Viridiplantae; phylum Streptophyta; class Magnoliopsida; order Poales; family Poaceae; genus Triticum; species Triticum dicoccoides. The sequence continues at coordinate 515,261,714 of NC_041380.1, forward strand.
AAAGCCGGTTTTGCACCTGCCATATGATACCAAACGAAGTCCAAACACGATGAAACCTTACAGTGATTTTGTCTAGACTACGAGAGACCCTGGAAGCTTCAGGGAGAGACCAACAGATATATGAGGGAGCGACAAGCTCACGCAGCGCGCCTCGGGAAGAGAAGGCGCCATCGGCACTTGTGGCCCCCCTGAGCACCCTTCTGACATAATGCTTGGCCTATAAATTCCCTAATATTCCAAAACCTCAAAGCGAGACCCGAAACAATTTTATCACCGCTGTGAGCCTATATTCTTCCGTTGTCCCATCTGGAAGCCATTTCTGTTACTCTACCGGAGGGGGGAACCATTGGGGAGGCAATCTTCATTGACATTGCTGCCTACATGATGATGTGTGAGTAGTTCCCTTAGTAGCTAGATGGCTTCTCTCTCTCTATCTCTCTCTCTCTCTCTCTCTCTCTCTCTCTCTCTCTCTCTCTCTCTCTCTCTCTCTCTCTGGTCTTCAATACAATGATCACCTCTGAGATCTATTCGATATAATTCTCATAGTGTGTTTATTGGGATCCGATGAATTGCGGGTTTATGATCAGATTGTTCATTAAAACTATTTGAGTCTCTTGAGATTGTATTTGTTGTATAATTTTATAGCTATGTATGCTTTTCGATCTATAAGTCTTCTTTGGCCAATTGGATGAGTAGATATTCAGAGGGAGTGGTGCATAGTAGTGGGTTCAATCTTGCGGTGTCCTTACTCTGTATTAGGAGGAGTTGCAAGGCACATATTGTATTCTTGCTACCAAGGATAAAACAACGGGGTTTGAAAATATTGAAGGAAATATGCCCTGGAGGCAATAATAAAGTTGTTATTTATATTTCCTTATATCATGATAAATGTTTATTATTCATGCTAAAATCGTATCAACCAGAAACTTAGTATATGTGTGAATACATAGACAAAACAGAGTGTCCCTAGTAAGCCTCTACTTGACTAGCTCGTTAATCAAAGATGGTTATGTTCCCTAATCATAGACATGTGTTGTCATTTGATGAATGGGATCACGTCATTAGGAGAATGATGTGATGGACAAGACCCATCCGTTAGCTTAGCATAATGATCGTTTAGTTTTATTGCTATTGCTTTCATCATGACTTATACATGTTCCTCTGACTATGAGATTATGCAACTCCCGGATACCGAAGGAACACCTTGTGTGATATCAAACGTCACAACGTAACTGGGTGATTATAAAGATGCTCTACAGATGTCTCCGAAGGTGTTTGTTGGGTTGGCATAGATCGAGATTAGGATTTGTCACTCCGTGTATCGGAGAGGTATCTCTGGGCCCTCTCGGTAATGCACATCACTATAAGCCTTGCAAGCAATGTGACTAATGAGTTAGTCACAGGTTGATGCATTATGGAACGAGTAAAGACACTTGCCGGTAACGAGATTGAACTGGGTATGATGATACCGACGATCGAATCTCGGGCAAGTAACATACCGATGACAAAGGGAACAACGTATGTTGTTATGCGGTTTGACCAATAAAGACCCATCCGTTGGCTTTGCATAATGATCGTTTAGTTTTATTGATATTGCTTTCATCATGACTTATACATGTTCCTCTGACTATGAGATTATGCAACTCCTGAATACCGGAGGAACACCTTGTGTGCTGTCAAACGTCACAACGTAACTGGGTGATTATAAAGATGCTCTACAGATGTCTCCGAAGGTGTTTGTTGGGTTGACATAGATCGAGATTAGGATTTGTCACTCCTTGTATCGGAGAGGTATCTCTGGGCCCTCTCGGTAATGCACATCACTATAAGCCTTGCAAGCAATGTGACTAATGAGTTAGTCACATGATGATGCATTATGGAGCGATTAAAGAGACTTGCCGGTAACGAGATTGAACTAGGTATGATGATACCGACGATGAAATCTTGCGCAAGTAACATACCGATGACAAAGGGAACAACGTATGTTGTTATGCGGTTTGACCAATGAAGATCTTCGTAGAATATGTAGGAGCCAATATGAGCATCCAGGTTCTGCTATTGGTTATTGACTGGAGATGTGTCTTGGTCATGTCTACATAGTTCTCAAACCCATAGGGTCCGCACGCTTAACGTTCGATGACGATTTGTATTATGAGTTATGTGATTTGATGACCGAAGTTTGTTCGAAGTCCCGGATGAGATCACGGACATGACGAGGAGTCTCGAAATGGTCGAGAGGTAAAGGTTCATATATAGGACGATGGTATTTGGACACTGGAAGTGTTCCGGGTGATACCGGGTGTCAGGACCCCGACTCAATGCCACATAGATCTAGCATGTAACACTTCATATCACTTTGCGGCCTCACGCACGGTATTCCCACGGGTGTCGCCTTACCTTTACCCGGGACCGTTTGCGCCTTTTGGCACACGTATATGACAGTGTCGCTAGCATCCATATGATAAGGAGCCCGGGCTGACATGGCTAGTCGTAAACCCAAAGTGGCACAAACTTACAGGGACAGGCATCCATGACCCAGCATCGAACGTGTCGGTCATCAGCGAGTGAATCCAGGCTGTAGCACTGGGCTAGCAGGACTCCGGTGAACCGGGCTGTAGCGGGCTAACAGGACTCCGGTATTCATCGCGTGACATTTCCCCGAAGGGACAGACACAGGAACGAAGAAGGACACATGCCGGCCAGCCTAAGTGTTCCGGAGCAGTAGCAAGCTACCATGGCTCGGTGGAAACACTAGGAGACATTTCCCGGTAAGAGAGGCTACTAAAGATAAACAACTAGATGGTCAGATCCCACACATACCAAGCATTTCAATAGCATACACACAATATGCTCGATATGTGCAGATACAACATGGCATCACAACATGACTCTACGACTCAAGTAGTTTATTCAATAGGCTCCGAGGAGCGAGACATTACAAACATGGGTCTCATGACCCAACAATCAGAGCATACAAGTCAAAGCACAAGCGGAAGCTATCATGTCCGAGTACAGACTTCTATAAATGAAAAAGGCTGAGAAGCCTGACTATCGATCAGATCCTGCCGAGGGCACAAGATCGTAGCTGAGGTATCAAGCTAAACGTCGAAGTCCAAGCGGAACTACTAGTGAGACTGAAGTCTCTCTGCAAAAACATAAAATATGCAAACGTGAGTACAAATGTACCCAGCAAGACTTACATCAGAACTAACTACATATGCATCATTATCAACAAAGGGGATGGTGGGGTTTAACTGCAGCAAGCCAGCTTTGACTCGGTGGCTAACCTGAACTACGACTGCAAGTAACTCTTTCGAGGTGGCGCACACGAGTCCACATATTCACCATATCAATACACCACTATGGATCCGCTCTCGTCCCCCTACGAGAACGCCATCCATAGCACTCACGCTTATCTTGCGTATTTTAGAGTATCCACTTTCACTTGTCTATGAACTGATATAAGCAACCCAGAAGTCCTTTTCCGCGGACACGGCTATTCGAATAGATGATGTTAACCCTGCAGGGGTGTACTTCTTCATACATGTTTCCACCACTTAGCGTCTGCACACGACATGTGCTCGGCAGACTTCAAGCGAAAGCCGACGTGGGTGTAGACCACGACCTACCTAAACACTCAAGTCTCTAGTCCAGGTTTATCGCCTATTCGGGTTCCATCCATGAGGAGATCCGGTCGGAGTTTCGCTCACAGCCCCAAACGATGTGAACAGGGTTCCGTGACACCAAACGGGCGCCCGGTATACCCGGCCACGTGCCTACCGCATCACAGCCCACCCCTACGGTCAGCGCTGTCCACGGCCTCCAGCATACTACAAACACCAGAAACTACTTGCAACTCCTGGACAGAGGACAAGGGTGAATAAGAAGTCGAGCGGGGTCATATTTCAGGGCCCAATGTATGGTAGTAGCTGAATCATGGATCACAAACACAGAACTCAGTTCCTGAGGACGGCTTCAATGAGACAACCCACCATGTACTCCTACATGGCCTCTCACCGCTACCTTTACCAAATCGTGTTCACACGCTTAGCTCACACACAGTAGGACATGTTCACACGCCTCTGATTCATCCCCGATGAATCAGACCTGACTCAACTCTAAGCAGTAGCAGGCATGACAAACAAGCATGAATGAGTAGGCACAACAGGGCTCAAACAATTCCTACTCATACTAGTGGGTTTCATCTATTTACTGTGGAATGACAGGTCATGCAAAGGATAAAGGGGTTCAGCTACCGCAGCAAGTAACAGATGAATCGGTGTTGTCCTAATGCAGTAAAAGAGAGCAGGAGCGAGAGAGTAGGATTGTATCGGAATGAACAAGGGGGTTTTGCTTGCCTGGCACTTCTGAAGATAACATTGAGTCTTCATCAGTGTCAACGATCACATCATCGGTACAACGTCTACCGAGGGGGAACAGCACCGGCAAACACAGAAGAAACACGATCAATGCAATGCACAGTATGATGCATGCTATGACATGGCAAAATGAATGTGTTTTGGGCTAATGCATCTAGTAACAAGTTAAATGGGGTTGGTTTGAATACAAGATTCAAATTTAAACTCCATATGTGATTATTCAAATGCCATTTAATTGATTTGTGCTAAACAGCACCTATAAGTTGTTCTAACATGCATGAAAATGGTACAGATGGATTCCTTGAATTTTTCTGATAATTTTTCATATATAATTTATTTAATTTGGAGTTACGGTTAATTTTCTATGATTTATTGAAGTTTTAGCTATTTTCTGGAATTTCCTGAATTATAATAAATCCAGAAAATACTTATTGCGTCAGCATTGCGTCACTATGACGTCAGCGGGTCAACGGGCTGGTCCAGGTCAATCCTGACCTGTGGGTCCCATCCGTCAGTGACTAACCTAACTAATCTAATTTAGTTAGTGGCCTGGGGCCCATTGTCAGTGTCTATTAAACTAACTAATATTTAGTTAACACTAATCCTAGCCTAATTGACAGGCCGGCCCCACATGTCATGGACACAGGGGGGGTCCCGCCGTGGTCAAAGTGGGTCAAACCCACCGGCGTTTAGCCGCCGGCGGGGTCAAACGCGGCGGAGGAGCTGCGGGTTTCGCGCTCCGGCATCCAAACGGACAGAGGAGACCACCTACGGGCAGCTGGTGATCCAGCGCGTCGAGTGGTGCAGTCAGTTATGCCGGGGGCGACCTACATCGACGGCGGCGAGCTCGGTTGCGGCCGCCGGAGTTCGGGCGTGGGTGCGGGCAGCGTTGCGGTGTGCGAGCAAGCGAGCTGAGGCACTAATGGTGGCCTACGTGATGCAGTGAACAAGATGGACGGGTCGACTGAGCCGTTGCGTGGCCGGAGTCACGCCGGCGGTGAGCACAGGCGGCGGCGGGTGTGGGTGAGCTCGGTGCAGCAGCTACGGCGTGCGAGAGAGGGAGCGGAGAAGGGAAACAGGGGCAGGAGCTCACTGCGGTGGCGACGAGGCGAATGGCGGGCTCGGGGAGGGGCTGGTGACGACGGGAGGTCGCCGGCGATCTCGGTGGCCCGAGGAGGAAGAAGACGTCGGGGACGGCGCTCCGAGGCTTCCGGCGTCACATGGGTTGGTGGAGACGAAGAAGAAGGCACGGCGGTTCTTCTGGAGGCATCGGCGAGGCGAGGGGTGGCCGGTGGCCGCGGCGAACAGCGTCGGTGGCGACGGCTGCGCTCGGCACGAGAGGGAGAGAGAAACAGAGGAGGGGGAGAGCTCGGGAGAGAGTGAGGGGCGGTCGGGGAGGCCGCGTGTCGACGTCCAGGGCGTCCAGAGCGTCGGGGGAGAGCGGTAAGCAGGAGCTGGCGAGGCGCGTGGCCAGCGCGCGGCGGGCACGCGCTCGTCCTTCTGTCCAGGGAGGAAGACGACAGGGAGGCTGTGGTGGTGGGCTGGGCCGGCCACTTGGGCCGCCAGGTAAGCCCAGGTGAGATTCCTTCTCTCTCTCTGCTTTCTGTTTTATATTTCTGTTTTCTATTTTGTTCTGTTTTGTCTTGGTTTAGTAAAAATACTAAACCATTTTATAAAATCCTGAAAATAATTATGTGGCTAGAACTAAAATATACCAAACCACATAAAATGTTCCAGAATTATTGGACATATATTAATTATATATAAAATATAAATCCAATGCAAATAGTTATTGAATTAATTCAAATGGCCAAAACAAATATTTCTGTGACTCCAAAAATATTGGTTTGAATTTTACCTCTTACCAATATTTCTATAGAATAACAGGAACATTTTCTTGGATTCATTTGAGAAGAATTAAATGTTGGTTATTTTTAGAGGTTTTCTGAGGCTTTTGAAAATTCCTCAATTCAAGTTTCATTTGAATTTAAACATGATGCAACACATGACTAGCTAGCTCAGTGCATACCAGAACTAGGGATGTGACAACTCACCCCCACTAAACAAGAATCTCGTCCCGAGATTCAAGACGTGAGGTAAGAAGACAAGGGGACACTAAGCTAGCTCAAACTTCACGATCCAATTGTCCTTCTCGAGGATGCTGATTCATTGCTTCAAATCGATCTTGACGTCTTGCTCTGAGAAATCCTGTCAACATGACACGGAGGGAAGGAGGAGACTCTAGAAGGGTCGATCTCCTTGAAGATCGAACAACTCAGGACTAACTCACGGAATGAGACATAGAACCATCTCTCGAGCTGAGAGACGAAGCATACCTCTAGAGGGATGGAGTGGAGCAGGTGACGAGGTTCACTAGGTAGACAACAATTCCAGACTTAAGAATGTGGCGATCGGTTGTCAACGTAGCGAGGAGTTGAATTGCCATGATACCACGACGAAACATCCTGGAGAAGGGTGATTCGTAGATTATTATCTTAAGTGGCAAAAAGAATTACCTTTGATTCAGAGATCATTGAAACTCTTTAAACCAGCCTAAGGCAATTCTCGAGCGATCATTTGGAGGGGGTCGGTAGAATGGCATACTCGGACTTGGATGATGTGGATTACCTTGTTGAAGACAACGCAATGGATGCATTTGCTTACCACCGGAAATGGAAGAGACCCGTGGTAGAATGGCACATTGGCGGTGCAAGCTGGGAACAAAATGCAAATGCTGGGAATGATTCTGGTAACTGGGAAGAACCCAACAATAAAGAGTGAATCCACTGTTGAGAAGTTATAGCATAACCGAGGAAGTTGAGAGCAAACCTAGCTAGTGCCGATGGTAACACCTAACGCTTGTGCGTGCTCTCAAGAACTTGAGCATTTCCATAATCATCAAGGTTTTACCAATATCCATGTCAAGGATTTTGGCAACACAACTTACTACCATGATGAATGGTGATGGATGATGCAGATGCAAAGGAAGATAACACCTTCTCAGATTTCACCTTAGCGAGGCCAAGGAACAGAATCTGGATGATCGACCGAGATACATTTAGCACTCCGCTTCTAATGTTCTCCTTGATGTGCTAGCGTAACCCATTCATAGATATGGTTTGATATCTAGAACATCAAGTAAAAGGTCAGACTTCGAGATCTCAAAATCCATAGGGGCAACTAGGGAGTAAATCCTACGAAATCCCTATGGGGAGGTGGCCAACTTCCTCAATCAAGATATTATAATAACAGGTCTTCCGGCTGGGTGTGTTGGTCACGACGTCCACTTTACCGGTTTTCGAGGGACCGATATTATAGTTCTTGGGAAATGTTCCAAACCATCATATCTGCCTGAGATTTAGATCTGGTTGGTGTCAGGATATTCCAGACTCATCGAGTCTAGGAAGAAAAATGAAAGTTTGCAACACAATTCGACGAGACAACGCTGCGAGATTCTCAGGGAATGAACTACGATAGTAAGCTCCAAAACATGAGCTGGTTCTGCTACAAACATGTGAACACGCTGTCCCAGACAAACATGACCATGTGGTAGTCTTATAATAAAACACTACCGAGTTCAGGTGGGGAACCATCATTAATGACATCGAAGTCTCCACGCGTGGAAGTCCAAAGAGTTCACCTTGGACAGACTCCTTTATCTTTGAACAACTCAATCAGTGGCTTGGTGTGCTCGGAACACATATGGAATGAAGGTTGCAAGTCTCCAGACCACAGAATACTTCGCACGTATGCATGACTGACTTGGGATGATTCCAGAGGAAGCAAAACTAACTTTCTCAAATCCACGGCGGCAACTTTCACCAAATGCACGTGTATAAGAGGAAGTCACTCCTTTCATCAAACAAATACTTCATGAGTTAGCATGAAGAAATGCTTTCAAAAGTTTCCAACACTAGCTTAATGTTCAACAAAATCATGGAGGAGATAAGGATGTTGTCAATGGGCTCAACAACAATTCTTCCAGGTTTCCTTTTAAAAGGAATTCCATAGTTAAGTGAACAAGTGATAGCATGGGTCAGACCCAAAAGATATAATGGTGTATGCTCGAGGGATCAACCACGAGTAAGACAACATTACGAATATCGTTGGTTCTGGTCTGATTGGATGATAGCCCATACTCAAATTATAGATGGGGTAAGACAATAGGTCCAACAACTGATCACAAGGACCAATTAATGAAGATATCATCTTTCTTCAACACACACACATACACAGAAAGATATCCCTTAACATGAACTAAGTCAGACAAGCTTTTATCTTCCAACTCTCCAAGTTGTTGTCTAGCTTAACCAACTAGCTCCGGGATATCCATCACAGATTCTTGGAGAAAGGGTGGTTCACAAGAAACCAACTTGATCACGAGCTCAACATAACAGTCAGGTGACAACCTGGTAATACTTCCGAGAAGACATCCAGAAAATCACGAACCACCGGTATGTTACTAAGCTTGAGAACAATCTCGCTTTTGAGGGCAAGACGATATGATCAAATGAGTGAGGACTTGACAAGATCCTAACTCATCAATCGAAGGGTGCACCGAAATAAGGACTAGGTAGCACGATCAGTCTTAGAGGGATGATTTAAAAACCAACATGCTAAGATTGAAATTATTATCCTTTAACTACCAAGCAACGAGGTTGCTGGGAGTATTGATTTCACACGCCATGATTCATTTGTCGGCATTCCGGTTACAATAACACAGGAACCGAGGAATGAACAATGATGGCAAAAGTATCACTGTACCAAGAGTTCATAGGATGGTGTGCAATTCCTATAACAATCCCGATATAAAAGATGGTAATACTCCAAGGTAGAACAGAGCAAAAGCTGAATTGGCATTTTGATCTGCGGAGTACAATTGTTTTGACCCAATCCTAGATATGGAAGAGGTACTGGAGTTTGTTTCTCCTAGTCATTCCGCGATAGAATGGCTTGACGGACCACAAGAGTAATAGGCATCGATAAACGAACGCACGCATACTCTTGACTATCAATTGATAGACGAGGGTCAGAATGCAACTAAAGAGAACATCTCAAAGGAACATATAATTTTTCTGAGTTGTGGATGCATAGATTAGTATGTCGAACCAAGTTCAACATATTTCTTCCGGATAACCCATGCAGAAAGGTAGAACTGGCAGAGTCACGATTTATGAATGGAGAACTCCTCAAGAGTACTCTAATTGTGATTTTTTTTGATCCAATAAACATCTGCCATAAGTAGTTCATGGTATTTGGAAGAAGAAGATACCACGGACTTCAAGGACTATCGCAAAGGTTACTAATATCCTAAAGGCACTAGCAATTACTATCAACATGAAGTAGGTAGAGTGAATCTCGGGTTCAGAACCCAGGAGTAGAATACCTACTACTAAGTAGCATCACGGGATGCTTTCGAGAATAAAGGCCAGAATCTCACACTGGGAACACAAAACGTTGCTAGATTACTAGGTGACTCCCTAAATACCTAGGGTCATAATAGTAACTCCAACATAAAAGTCAAGGCAATAGAATACCTCAACTCAACAATTAGTGTGATTAATCTGGCCCATGGCACATTGAAACGGGAAGAAAGGATTTGCAATTGCATCAGACTACTTAGAAACCTGGGATGACTCAGACAACATAACGGCTGTAAATGCTCAGAAAGATTTGAGACATTCACAAAAATGGTGGCATAACCACTCAGAAGCACAATATCACGGTTTCGAGATCAACAATTAACATACGGAAGCAGTAAAAACTGAACAGAGGCTTAAATCCAACAATCTATAAGTCTATGGATTAGTAACACGTGATCCTGATAGAAAGAAAAGATAGCCTAGTTCTTAATCCCCGCAGGAAAGATAAGATGACTCAGATCAGAAGGCATAAGGTATAAGGAGTAAAAAGAGCCTTACGTTCCATCCCACAATCAATTCCCTTATATAACTAAAGAATTTCTAGACTCAACTTCGACCAGTTTGGCTTGGTAATCCTACAGGCAGTCAAGCTCTGATACCAACGCTGTCAGGACCCCGACTCAATGCCACATAGATCTAGCATGTAACACTTCATATCACTTTGCGGCCTCACGCACGGTATTCCCACGGGTGTCGCCTTACCTTTACCCGGGACCGTTTGCGCCTTTTGGCACACGTATATGACAGTGTCGCTAGCATCCATATGATAAGGAGCCCGGGCTGACATGGCTAGTCGTAAACCCAAAGTGGCACAAACTTACAGGGACAGGCATCCATGACCCAGCATCGAACGTGTCGGTCATCAGCGAGTGAATCCAGGCTGTAGCACTGGGCTAGCAGGACTCCGGTGAACCGGGCTGTAGCGGGCTAACAGGACTCCAGTATTCATCGCGTGACATTTCCCCGAAGGGACAGACACAGGAACGAAGAAGGACACATGCCGGCCAGCCTAAGTGTTCCGAAGCAGTAGCAAGCTACCATGGCTCGGTGGAAACACTAGGAGACATTTCCCGGTAAGAGAGGCTACTAAAGATAAACAACTAGATGGTCAGATCCCACACATACCAAGCATTTCAATAGCATACACACAATATGCTCGATATGTGCAGATACAACATGGCATCACAACATGACTCTACGACTCAAGTAGTTTATTCAATAGGCTCCGAGGAGCGAGACATTACAAACATGGGTCTCATGACCCAACAATCAGAGCATACAAGTCAAAGCACAAGCGGAAGCTATCATGTCTGAGTACAGACTTCTATAAATGAAAAAGGCTGAGAAGCCTGACTATCGATCAGATCCTGCCGAGGGCACAAGATCGTAGCTGAGGTATCAAGCTAAACGTCGAAGTCCAAGCGGAACTACTAGTGAGACTGAAGTCTCTCTGCAAAAACATAAAATATGCAAACGTGAGTACAAATGTACCCAGCAAGACTTACATCAGAACTAACTACATATGCATCATTATCAACAAAGGGGATGGTGGGGTTTAACTGCAGCAAGCCAGCTTTGACTCGGTGGCTAACCTGAACTACGACTGCAAGTAACTCTTTCGAGGTGGCGAACACGAGTCCACATATTCACCATATCAATACACCACTATGGATCCGCTCCCGCCCCCCTACGAGAACGCCATCCATAGCACTCACGCTTATCTTGCGTATTTTAGAGTATCCACTTTCACTTGTCTATGAACTGATATAAGCAACCTAGAAGTCCTTTTCCGCGGACACGGCTATTCGAATAGATGATGTTAACCCTGCAGGGGTGTACTTCTTCATACATGTTTCCACCACTTAGCGTCTGCACACGACATGTGCTCGGCAGACTTCAAGCGAAAGCCGACGTGGGTGTAGACCACGACCTACCTAAACACTCAAGTCTCTAGTCCAGGTTTATCGCCTACTCGGGTTCCATCCATGAGGAGATCAGGCCGGAGTTTCGCTCACAGCCCCAAACGATGTGAACAGGGTTCCGTGACACCAAACGGGCGCTCGGTATACCCGGCCACGTGCCTACCGCATCACAGCCCACCCCTACGGTCAGCGCTGTCCACGGCCTCCAGCATACTACAAACACCAGAAACTACTTGCAACTCCTGGACAGAGGACAAGGGTGAATAAGAAGTCGAGCGGGGTCATATTTCAGGGCCCAATGTATGGTAGTAGCTGAGTCATGGATCACAAACACAGAACTCAGTTCCTGAGGACGGCTTCAATGAGACAACCCACCATGTACTCCTACATGGCCTCTCACCGCTACCTTTACCAAATCGTATTCACACACTTAGCTCACACACAGTAGGACATGTTCACACACCTCTGATTCATCCCCGATGAATCAGACCTGACTCAACTCTAAGCAGTAGCAGGCATGACAAACAAACATGAATGAGTAGGCACAACAGGGCTCAAACAACTCCTACTCATGCTAGTGGGTTTCATCTATTTACTGTGGAAATGACAGGTCATGCAAAGGATAAAGGGGTTCAGCTACCGCAGCAAGTAACAAATATGTCGTTGTTGTCCTAATGCAGTAAAAGAGAGCAGGAGAGAGAGAGTGGGATTTTATCGGAATGAACAAGGGGGTTTTGCTTGCCTGGCACTTCTGAAGATAACATTGAGTCTTCATCAGTGTCAACGATCACATCATCGGTACAACGTCTACCGAGGGGGAACAGCACCGGCAAACACAGAAGAAACACGATCAATGCAATGCACAGTATGATGCATGCTATGACATGGCAAAATGAATGTGTTTTGGGCTAATGCATCTAGTAACAAGTTAAATGGGGTTGGTTTGAATACAAGATTCAAATTTAAACTCCATATGTGATTATTCAAATGCCATTTAATTGATTTGTGCTAAACAGCACCTATAAGTTGTTCTAACATGCATGAAAATGGTATAGATGGATTCCTTGAATTTTTCTGATAATTTTTCATATATAATTTATTTAATTTGGAGTTACGGTTAATTTTCTATGATTTATTGAACTTTTAGCTATTTTCTGGAATTTCCTGAATTATAATAAATCCAGAAAATACTTATTGCGTCAGCATTGCGTCACTATGATGTCAGCGGGTCAACGGGCTGGTCCAGGTCAATCCTGACCTATGGGTCCCATCCGTCAGTGACTAACCTAACTAATCTAATTTAGTTAGTGGCCTGGGGCCCATTGTCAGTGTCTATTAAACTAACTAATATTTAGTTAACACTAATCCTAGCCTAATTGACAGGCCGGCCCCACATGTCATGGACACAGGGGGGGTCCCGCCGTGGTCAAAGTGGGTCAAACCCACCGGCGTTTAGTCGCCGGCGGGGTCAAACGCGGCGGAGGAGCTGCGGGTTTCGCGCTCCGGCGTCCAAACGGACGGAGGAGACCACCTACGGGCAGCTGGTGATCCAGCGCGTCGAGTGGTGCAGTCAGTTATGCCGGGGGCGACCTACATCGATGGCGGCGAGCTCGGTTGCGGCCGCCGGAGTTCGGTCGTGGGTGCGGGCAGCGTTGCGGTGTGCGAGCAAGCGAGCTGAGGCACTAATGGTGGCCTATGTGATGCGGTGAACAAGATGGACGGGTCGACTGAGCCGTTGCATGGCCGGAGTCACGCCGGCGGTGAGCACAGGCGGCGGCGGGTGCGGGTGAGCTCGGTGCAGCAGCTACGGCGTGTGAGAGAGGGAGCGGAGAAGGGAAACAGGGGCAGGAGCTCACTGCGGTGGCGACGAGGCGAACGGCGGGCTCGGGGAGGGGCTGGTGACGACGGGAGGTCGCCGGCGATCTCGGTGGCCCGAGGAGGAAGAAGATGTCAGGGACGGCGCTCCGAGGCTTCCGGCGTCACATGGGTTGGTGGAGACGAAGAAGAAGGCGCGGCGGTTCTTCTGGAGGCATCGGCGAGGCGAGGGGTGGCCGGTGGCCGCGGCAAACAGCGTCGGTGGCGATGGCTGCGCTCGGCACGAGAGGGAGAGAGAAACAGAGGAGGGGGAGAGCTCGGGAGAGAGTGAGGGGCGGTCGGGGAGGCCGCGTGTCGACGTCCAGGGCGTCCAGAGCGTCGGGGGAGAGCGGTAAGCAGGAGCTGGCGAGGCGCGTGGCCAGCGCGCGGCGGGCACGCGCTCGTCCTTCTGTCCAGGGAGGAAGACGACAGGGAGGCTGTGGTAGTGGGCTGGGCCGGCCACTTGGGCCGCCAGGTAAGCCCAGGTGAGATTCCTTCTCTCTCTCTGCTTTCTGTTTTATATTTCTGTTTTCTATTTTGTTCTGTTTTGTCTTGGTTTAGTAAAAATACTAAACCATTTTATAAAATCCTGAAAATAATTATGTGGCTAGAACTAAAATATACCAAACCACATACAATGTTCCAGAATTATTGGACATATATTAATTATATATAAAATATAAATCCAATGCAAATAGTTATTGAATTAATTCAAATGGCCAAAACAAATATTTCTGTGACTCCAAAAATATTGGTTTGAATTTTACCTCTTACCAATATTTCTATAGAATAACAGGAACATTTTCTTGGATTCATTTGAGAAGAATTAAATGTTGGTTATTTTTAGAGGTTTTCTGAGGCTTTTGAAAATTCCTCAATTCAAGTTTCATTTGAATTTAAACATGATGCAACACATGACTAGCTAGCTCAGTGCATACCAGAACTAGGGATGTGACACCGGGTCACCGGAAGGGGTTCCGTGCAACCCCCGGCAAAGATATGGGCTTAATGGGCCAAGTAAGGGAACACACCATCCCACAAGGGGCTGGTGCGTCCCCTATAAGGAGAAAGGGAAAGTTGAGGACGAAAAGGAAAGTATGAAGTAGGACTGCTACTTCCTTCCACTCCCCCCTCCTTCCTTTCCGCCTTGTCCAAATATGGTAGGGGGGGGCGAATTGGACTAGGGGCCCAAGTAGGATTCATCCTACTTGGGCGCGCCCTAGGCTGCCTCCCTCCCTCTCCCTCCTTTATATACGTGGGGAGGGCACCCCTAGAACCAACGTCAATTGTTCCTAGCCGTGTGCGGTGCCCCCTCCACGGTTAACACCTCGGTCATATCATCGTAGTGCTTTGGCGAAGCCCTGCGCCGGTAACTTCATCATCACCGTCGCCATGCCGTCGTGCTGACGGAACTCTCCCTCGTCCTCAACTGGATCAAGATCTTGAGGGACGTCATCGTGCTGAATGTGTGCTAAACACGGAGGTGCCGTACGTTCGGTACTTGGATCGGTTGGATCATGAAGACGTTCGACTACATCAACCGTGTTACTAAACACTTCCGCTTTCGGTCTACGAGGGTACATGGACACACTCTCCCATCTCGTTGCTATGCATTTCCTAGATAGATCTTGCGTGATCATAGGAACTTTTGAAATACTGCATTCCCCAACAATGGCATCCGAGCCAGGTCTATGCGTAGATGTTATATGAACGAGTAGAACACAAAGAGTTGTGGGCGATAATAGTCATGCTGCTTACCAGCAACGTCTTACTTTGATTCGGCTGTATTGTTGGATGAAGCGGCCCGGATCGACATTACATGACCACGTTCATGAGACTGGTTCTACCGATGTGCTTTGCACATAGGTGGCTGGCGGGTGTCTGTTTCTCCAACTTTAGTTTAATCGAGTTTGACTACGCCCGGTCCTTGTTGAAGGTTAAAACAACACACTTGACGAAAAATCGTTGTGGTTTTGATGCGTAGGTAAGAACGGTTCTTGCTAGAAACCCGTAGCAGCCACGTAAAACTTGCAACAACAAAGTAGAGGACGTCTAACTTGTTTTTGCAGGGCATGTTGTGATGTGATATGGTCAAGACGTGATGAGATATAAATTGTTGTATGAGATGATCATGTTTTGTTAAAGTTATCGGCAACTAGCAGGAGCCTTATGGTTGTCTCTTTATTGCATAAGATGCAAGAGCCATATAATTTCTTCACTTTATCGCTATGTGATAGCAATAGTTGCAAAAGCAATAGTTGGCGAGACGACCATGGGACGACACGTTGGTAAAGGTCAAGATGATGGAGATCATGGTGTCATGTCGGTGATGATGGAGATCATGACGGTACTTTGGAGATGGAGATCAAAGGCACAAGATGATGATGGCCATACCATGTCACATATTTTGATTGCATGTGATGTTTATCTTTTATGCATCTTATTTTTGCTTAGTACGACGGTAGCATTATGAGATGATCCCTTACTAAAATTTCAAGGTATAAGTGTTCTCCCTGAGTATGCACCATTGCGACAGTTCTTCGTGCTGAGACATCACGTGATGATCGGGTGTGATAAGCTCTACGTTCACATACAACGGGTGTAAGCCAGTTTTGCACACACAGAATACTCGGGTTAAACTTGACGAGCCTAGCATATGCAGATATGGCCTCGGAACACTGAGACCGAAAGGTCGAACGTGAATCATATAGTAGATATGATCAACATAGTGATGTTCACCATTGAAAGCTACTCCATCTCACGTGATGATCGGACATGGTTTAGTTGATATGGATCACGTGATCATTTAGATGACTAGAGGGATGTCTATCTAAGTGAGAGTTCTTAAGTAATATGATTAATTGAACTTAAATTTATCATGAACTTAGTCCTGATAGTATTTGCATATCTATGTTGTAGATCAATTGCTCGCGTATAGCTTCCCTGTTTTATTTATGATATGTTCCTAGAGAAAACTAAGTTGAAAGATGATAGTAGTAATGATGCGGACTGGGTTCGTGTGATAACCCACAAGTATAGGGGATTGCAACAGTTTTCGAGGGTAGAGTATTCAACCCAAATTTATTGATTCGACACAAGGGGAGCCAAAGAATATTCTCAAGTATTAGCAGTTGAGTTTTCAATTCAACCACACCTGGATAACTTAGTATCTGCAGCAAAGTATTTAGTAGCAAAGTAGTATGGAAGTAACGGTAACAGTAGCAAAAGTGATATTTTTGGGTTTTGTAGCGATTGTAACAGTAGCAACGGAAAAGTAAATAAGCGGAGAACAATATGTGAAAAGCTCGTAGGCATTGGATCGGTGATGGAGAATTATGCCAGATGCGATTATTCATGCAGCAGTTATAACATAGGGTGACACAGAACTAGCTCCAATTCATCAATGTAATGTAGGCATGTATTCCAAATATAGTCATACGTGCTTATGGAAAAGAACTTGCATGACATCTTTTGTCCTACCCTCCCGTGGCAGCAGGGCCCTATTGGAAACTAAGGGATATTAAGGCCTCCTTTTAATAGAGTACCGGACCAAAGCATTAACACACAGTGAATACATGAACTCCTCAAACTACGGTCATCACCGGGAGTGGTCCCGATTATTGTCACTTCGGGGTTGCCGGATCATAACACATAGTAGGTGACTATAGACTTGCAAGATAGGATCAAGAACTCACATATATTCATGAAAACATAATAGGTTCAGATCTGAAATCATGGCACTCGGGCCCTAGTGACAAGCATTAAGCATAGCAAAGTCATAGCAACATCAATCTCAGAACATAGTGGATACTAGGGATCAAACCCTAACAAAACTAACTCGATTACATGATAAATCTCGTCCAACCCATCACCGTCCAGCAAACCTACGATGGAATTACTCACGCACGGCGGTGAGCATCATGAAATTGGTGATGGAGGATGGTTGATGATGACGATGGTGACGGATTCCCCTCTCCGGAGCCCCGAACGGACTCCAGACCAGCCCTCCCGAGAGAGTTTAGGGCTTGGCGGTGGCTCCGTATCGTAAAAGGCGATGAATCCTTCTCTCTGACTTTTTTCTCCCCGAACACGAATATATAGAGTTGGAGTTGAGGTCGGTGGAGCACCAGGGGGCCCACGAGGCAGGGGCATGCCCTGGGAGGGCAGGCGCGCCTCCCACCCTCGTGGACAGGGTGTGCCCCCCTGGCCTTGATTCTTTTGCCAATATTTTTTATTATTTCCAAAAATAATCTCCATGAAGTTTGAGGTCATTCCGAGAAATTTTGTTTCTGCACAAAGATAACACCATGGCAATTCTGCTGAAAACAGCGTCAGTCCTGGTTAGTTCCATTCTAATCATGCAAGTTAGAGTCCAAAACAAGGGCAAAAGTGTTTGGAAAAGTAGATACGACAGAGACGTATCAACTCCCCAAGCTTAAACCTTTGCTTGTCCTCAAGCAATTCAGTTGATAAACTGAAAGTGATAAAGAAAAACTTTTACAAACTCTGTTTGCTCTTGTTGTTGTAAATATGTAGAGCCAGCATTCAAGTTTTTAGCAAAGATTATGAACTAACCATATTAACAATAACATTTAGGTCTCATGTTTACTCATGTCAATGACATAATCAACTAGCGAGCAATAATAATAAATCTCGGATGACAACACTTTCTCAAAACAATCATGATATGATTTAACAAGATGGTATCTTGCTAGCCCTTTCTGAGACCGCAATCATAAATGCAGAGCACCTTTAAAGATGAAGGACTGACTAAACATTGTAATTCATGGTAAAAGAGATCCAATCATAGTCATACCCAATATAAACTAATAGTAACGGATGCAAATGACAGCGGTGCTCTCCAGCTGGTGCTTTTTAATAAGAGGGTGATAACTCAACATAAAAGTAAATAGATAGGCCCTTCACAGAGGGAAGCAGGGATTCGTAGAGGTGCCAGAGCTCGATTTTGAAATAGAGATAAATAATATTTTGAGCGGCATACTTTCATTGTCAACATAACAACCAAGAGATGGCGATATTGTTGGGGAACGTAGCAATAATTCAAAATTTTCCTACGTGTCACCAAGATCAATCTATGAGTCATCTAGCAACAAGGGAGGAGTGGATCTACATACCCTTGTAGATCGCGCGCGGAAGCGTTCAAGAGAACGGGGTTGATGGAGTCGTACTCGTCGTGATCCAAATCACCGATGATCCTAGCGCCGAACGGACGGCACCTCCGCGTTCAACACACGTACGGAGCAGCGACGTCTCCTCCTTCTTGATCCAGCAAGGGGGGAGGAGAGGTTGATGGAGATCCAGCAGCACGACGGCGTGGTGGTGGAAGTAGCGGGATTCCAACAGGGCTTCGCCAAGCGCTGCGGGAGGAGGGAGATGTGTCATGGGAGGGAGAGGGAGGCGCCAGGGCTTAGGTGCGGCTGCCCTCCCTTCCCCCCACTATATATAGGGCCAAGGGAGAGGGGGGGCGCAGCCTTGGCCCTTCCTCCAAGGAAGGGTGCGGCCAGGGAGGAGTTCATCCTCCCCAAGGCACCTAGGAGGTGCCTTCCCCCTTTAGGACTCTTCCTTTCCCTTATCTCTTGGCGCATGGGCCTCTTGGGGCTGGTGCCCTTGGCCCATATAGGCCAAGGCGCACACCCTTACAGCCCATGTGGCCCCCCGGGGCAGGTGGACCCCCTTGGTGGACCCCCGGACCCCTTTCGGCACTCCTGGTACAATACCGATAATGCGCGAAACTTTTCCGGCGACCAAAACAAGACTTCCCATATATAAATCTTTACCTCCGGACCATTCCGGAACTCCTCGTGACGTCCGGGATCTCATCCGGGACTCCGAACAACTTTTGTGTTACCGCATACTAATATCTCTATAACCCTAGCGTCACCAAACCTTAAGTGTGTAGACCCTACGGGTTCGGGAGACACGTAGACATGACCGAGACGACTCTCCGGCCAATAACCAACAGCGGGATCTGGATACCCATGTTGGCTCCCACATGCTCCTCGATGATCTCATCGGATGAACCACGATGTCGAGGATTCAATCAATCCCGCATACAATTCCCTTTGTCTATCGGTATGTTACTTGCCCGAGATTCGATCGTCAGTATCCCGATACCTTGTTCAATCTCGTTACCGGCAAGTCTCTTTACTTGTTCCGTAACACATCATCCCGTGATCAACTCCTTGATCACATTGTGCACATTATGATGATGTCCTACCGAGTGGGCCCAGAGATACCTCTCCGTTTACACGGAGTGACAAATCCCAGTCTCGATTCGTGCCAACCCAACAGACACTTTCGGAGATACCTGTAATGTACCTTTATAGCCACCCAGTTACGTTCTGACGTTTGGCACACCCAAAGCACTCCTACGGTATCCGGGAGTTGCACAATCTCATGGTCTAAGGAAATGATACTTGACATTAGAAAAGCTTTAGCATACGAACTACATGATCTTGTGCTAGGCTTAGGATTGGGTCTTGTCCATCACATCATTGTCCTAATGATGTGATCCCGTTATCAACGACATCCAATGTCCATGGTCAGGAAACCGTAACCATCTATTGATCAACGACCTAGTCAACTAGAGGCTTACTAGGGACATGGTGTTGTCTATGTATCCACACATGTATCTGAGTTTCCTATCAATACAATTCTAGCATGGATAATAAACGATTATCATGAACAAGGAAATATTATAATAACTAATTTATTATTGCCTCTAGGGCATATTTCCAACAGATATCTTCCATGCTACACACATTATAGGCGGTTCCCAAATAGAATGGTAAAGTTTATACTCCCCTCCACCAACAAGCATCAATCCATGGCTTGCTCGAAACAACGAGTGCCTCCAACTAACAAGAGTCCCGGGGGAGTTTTGTTTGCAATTATTTTGATTTGGTTTGCATAAAGCATGGGACTGGGCATCCTGGTGACCAGCCATTTTCTCGTGAGTGAGGAGCGGAGTCCACTCCTCTTGAGAATAACCCGCCTAGCATGGAAGATACAGTCAGCCCTAGTTGATACATGAGCTATTCGAGCATGCAAAACAGAATTTCATTTGAAGGTTTAGAGTTTGGCACATAAAAATTTACTTGGAATGGCAGGTAGATACCGCATATATAGGAAGGTATGGTGGACTCATATGGAATAACTTTGGGGTTTAAGGGATTAGATGCACAAGCAGTATTCCCGCTTAGTACAAGTGAAGGCTAGCAAAAGACTGGGAAGCGACCAACTAGAGAGCGACAACAGTCGTGAACATGCATTAAAATTAATAAACATTGAGTGCAAGCATGAGTAAGATATAATCCACCATGAACATAAATATCATGAAGGCTATGTTGATTTTGTTTCAACTACATGCGTGAACATGTGCCAAGTCAAGTCACTCGAATCATTCAAAGGAGGATACCACCCTACCATACCACATCACAACCATTTTAATAGCATGTTGGCACGCAAGGTAAACCATTATAAACTCCTAGATAATTAAGCATGGCATAAGCAAATATAATCTCTAATTGTCATTGCAAACATGTTTATTCATAATAGGCTGAATCAGGAACGATGAACTAATCATATTTACAAAAACAAGAGAGGTCGAGTTCATACCAGCTTCTCTCATCTCAATCAGTCCATCATATATCGTCATAATTGCCTTTCACTTGCACGGCCGAACGATGTGAATAATGATAATAGTGCACGTGCATTGAACTAAGCTGGAATTTGTGAGCATTCAATAAACATGAGAAGACAAGGCAATATGGGCTCTTGGTTAAATGAACAATAAGGCATAATAGAGCCACTTCAACATTTTCTTTTTAATTATTACTACTACAACAAGAAAATAAGCTAGCTAAAAGCTACTACTAATTTTTTAGTTTTTCTTAAGGTTTTTCAAACACACAAGAAGAAAGCATAAAAAGGAAAATAAACTAGCATGGATATTACAGTGAAAGAGTATAAGCACCGACAACTAGCAATGAGTGTGTAAACATGAATGTAATGTCGGTGAGAGATACGTACTTCCCCAAGCTTAGGATTTTGGCCTAAGTTGGTCCATGGCCATGGCTGGCCTGGCAGATACCCAAAGTTATAGTTGGGGTCGTACTGAGAAGCAGCGGCTATTGCATCGTGGGCTGCAGCTTGGAGGCGAGCTACCCTCGTCCTCCTCTCGTACTCATTTGCCTCCTCCCTGGTTATGACATATCTCCCCTTTGTCTGAAAATCAAAGAGAGTAGGAGCAGGGAGAATAATATTGGCGGTGTGAGGCCTGTTAAAGATTAGTCGGTACTGGAGAGGCAGTTCATTCCTCTCAACAAATCGATGGTGAACCATGGCATTAAAATCCAGATAAGAAGGAGGCAATTCCATATCATAATCACGAATAGGTATACCAAGAAAATTAGCTAAACAGGTTGCATAAATTCCACCAAAGAAATCTCCATTAAATCTATTATTATGCAACCTACGTGCAACAATGGCTCCCAAATTATAATGTTTATCTCCTAATACAACACTCCTGAGAACACTAAGGTCAGGGACACACATGTGACATGCTTCATCCTTACCATTTATGCACCTACCTATGAAGAGAGCAAAATAATGTATAGCAGGAAAATGGATGCTCCCTATGGTAGCTTGTGTTATATCTCTAGACTCCCCCCACAGTTATACTAGCAAGAAAA
Organism: Triticum dicoccoides; assembly: GCF_002162155.2. Taxonomy (NCBI): domain Eukaryota; kingdom Viridiplantae; phylum Streptophyta; class Magnoliopsida; order Poales; family Poaceae; genus Triticum; species Triticum dicoccoides. The sequence continues at coordinate 515,284,006 of NC_041380.1, forward strand.
TCTCTAAACTCAAATTTGCGAGGCTCACTGGTGCTACCCCATTGTGGAAGTTTGCAAGCAGTGCTAAAATCCTCTAAGTCCATATTATAAGAATTTTCATAAAGATCAAATAGGACAGTTTGAGAATTGCGTGAAGATGAAAATTCAAACCTCCTCACAAAGGAATCAGTGAGAGAGTGGTACTGACGGCACTTATCTGCCTCGAAGCTCACAAGATCAGTGTTACGCACATATGCGTTAAATTCTTCCTTGATTCCTGTTCGATCCATGAAGTCCTCTGAAGGCCATTCACAAGCCCGCACTTGAGCTCCCCTTGGTGGTTCATCGTTGACATCGCGCATTGCGAGCCTGGGTCCTTGCTTCCTTGAAGGGCCACCTTGGTACATTTTCCTAAACATATTTCTTCCTCTGAAAATTTTCTGAAAATTTTAGTAACTTCAAATAAAAGTGAACCAAGCTCAGCAAAATTGATAGTAACTACTCCCACAAGTTCCTAGAGACTATATCATGCATTAGAACTACTTGGAACCATATAAATTCGACATGCAAGCTCAAGAACATGGTCACCTAGGCAGCAAAATTTTGCAATGAATAAAGCACTAGAACAAAAGCTAATTGGACCATTGGAGGAGTCACATACCAAGGAACAATCCCCCAAAGCAGTTTTGTGAGAGGTGCTTTGAGCTAGGAGATCGAAAATCGCAGAAAAATGAGCTAGAACTCGTGCTTGAGATGGTTGGTGATTTTTTTGGGAGGAAGAAGGAGTGTGTGGGTGCAGGAATAAGTGGAGGGGAGCCACCATGGGCCCATGAGGCAGGGGGCGCGCCCAGGGGGTTGGGCGCGCCCTGGACCCTCATGGCCAGGTGCTTGCTCCCCTGCTGTGTTCTCACTGCAAGATATTCTCAAATATTCTAGAAAAAAAATCATATTTCATTTTCGGGGCATTTGGAGAACTTTTATTTTCGGGGTATTTTTTATTGCATGGCTAATTCAGAAAACTGACAGAAAATACTATTTTTACTTTATTTCAACTAAATAACAGAAAGTAAAAGGAGGGTACAGAAGGTTGTGCTTTCTAACTTCATCCATCTCATGCTCATCAAAAGGAATCCACTAACAAGATTGATCAGGTCTTGTCAACAAACTCATCCCGAATTGCATGAAACCGGAGAAATTTCGAATAACACTATGTTACCTCAACGGGGATATGGATGTCCCCAATAATAAGAATATCATATTTCTTCTTGACAGTAGGAAGAGGAAATTCAAAACCTCCAAAAATAATCGATGGAATTTTTCCAATAGAATTGATACTGTGGACTTGAGGTTGTTTCCTCGGAAAGTGTACCGTATGCTCTTTACCATTAACATGAAAAGTGACATTGCCTTTGTTGCAATCAATAACAGCCCCTGCAGTATTCAAAAAGGGTCTTCCAAGAATAATAAACATACTATCGTCCTCGGGAATATCAAGAATAACAAAGTCCGTTAAAATAGTAACGTTTGCAACCACAACAGGCACATCCTCACAAATACCGACAGGTATAGCAGTTGATTTATCAGCCATTTGCAAAGATATTTCAGTAGATTTCAACTTATTCAAATCAAGTCTACGATATAAAGAGAGAGGCATAAAACTAACACCGGCTCCAAGATCACATAAAGCAGTTCTAACATAGTTTCTTTAATGGAGCATGGTATAGTGGGTACTCCTGGATCTCCTAACTTCTTTGGTATTCCACCCTTAAAAGTATAATTAGCAAGAATGGTGGAAATTTCAGCTTCCGGTATCTTTCTTTTATTAGTAAAAATTTCTTTCATATACTTAGCATAAGGATTCATTTTAAGCATATCAGTCAAACGCATACGCAAGAAGATAGGTCTAATCATTTCCGTAAAGCACTCAAAATCCTCATCATCCTTTTTCTTGGATGGTTTAGGAGGAAAAGGCATGGGTTTCTGAACCCATGGTTCTCTTTCTTTACCGTGCTTCCTAGCAACAAAGTCTCTCTTATCATAACGTTGATTCTTTGATTGTGGGTTATCAAGATCAACAACATGTTCAGTTTCTACATCATTATTATTGCTAGGTTGGGCATCAACATGAACATCATCATTAACATTATCACTTGGTTCATGCTCATTACCTGATTGTGTTTCAGCATCAGAAATAGAAATATCATTGGGATTCTCAGGTGTGTCTATAAAAGGTTCACTAGAAGCATGCAAAGTCCTATCATTTTTCTTTTTCTTCTTCTTAGAAGGACTAGGTGTATCTACATTAGTTCTCTGAGAATCTTGCTCAATACTCTTAGGGTGGCCCTCAGGATACAAAGGTTCCTGAGTCACTTTACCCCCTCTAGTTGCAACTCTAACAACAAAGTCATCATTCTCACTATTTAATTCATTGAGCAAATCATTCTGAGCTTTAAGTACTTGTTCTACTTGAGTGGTAACCATGGAAGCATGTTTACTAATGAGTTTAAGTTCACCTTTAACTCTAGACATATAATCACTCAAGTGTTCAATCATAGAAGCATTGCATTTTAATTCCCTACCAAAATAAGCATTAAAGTCTTCTTGCTTAACCATAAAATTATCGAACTCATCCAAACATCGGCTAGCAAACTTAGTAGGCGGGATTTCAGCTTTATCATATCTATAGAGAGAATTTACCTTTACTACCTGTGTCGGGTTATCAAGACCATGTGTTTCTTCAATAGGTGATGAATTAAGACCATATATTTCTTCAACAGGCGGTAAATTAAGACCATGTATTTCTTCAATAGGAGGTAAATTCTTAACATCTTCAGCTTTAATACCCTTTTATTTCATAGATTTCTTTGCCTCTTGCATATCTTCAGGACTGAGAAATAGAACACCCCTTTTCTTCGAAGTTGGCTTAGGAGTTGGTTCAGGAAGTGTCCAAATATTTTCATTAGTCAACATATTATTCAATAGAATTTCAGCTTGACCAACAGTTCTTTCCCTGAAAACACAACCAGCACAACTATCCAGGTGGTCTCTGGAAGCATCAGTTAGTCCATTATAAAAGATATCAAGTATTTCATGTTTCTTGAGAGGATGATCAGGCAAAGCATTGAGTAATTGGAGAAGCCTCCCCCAAGCTTGTGGGAGACTCTCTTCTTCAATTTGCACAAAATTATATTTTTTCCTTAAAGCAGCTTGTTTCTTATGAGCAGGGAAATATTTAGCAGAGAAGTAATAAATCATATCCTGGGGACTACGCACACAACCAGGATCAAGAGAATTAAACCACATCTTAGCATCACCCTTTAATGAGAACGGAAATATTTTAAGGATATAATAGTAGCGAGTTTTCTCATCATTAGTGAACAGGGTGGCTATATCATTTAATTTAGTAAGATGTGCCACAACAGTTTCATATTCATAGCCATAAAAAGGATTAGATTCAACCAAAGTAATTATATCAGGATCAATAGAGAATTCACAATCCTTATCAGTAACAAAGATAGGTGAAGTAGCATAAGTAGGATCATATTTCATTCTAGCATTCAGAGTTTTTTCTTCTAGCTTAGCTAATAATTTCTTAAGATCACTCCTATCATTGCAAGCAAGAAAGTCTCTAGCAGTTTCTTCATCCATAATGTAACCCTCAAGCACAACAGGCAATTCATATTTAGGGGGAGAATCTTCATCATCATTTTCATCAATATTATCAGTCTCAATAATTTCATTCTCTCTAGCCCTAGCAAGTTGTTCATCAAGAAATTCACCAAGTGGCACAGTAGTATCAAGCATAGAATTAGTTTCATCATAAGTATCTGCTACCTCTTGAGCACCACGTTGGATTTCCTTGAAGAGGAAAGGATGATGCAGCAAAGTAGCGTAAGTATTTCCCTCAGTTTTTGAGAACCAAGGTATCAATACAGTAGGAGGCTACGCGCGAGTCCCTCGTACCTACACAAAACAAATAGCTCCTCGCAACCAACATGATAAGGGGTTGTCAATCCCTTCATGATCACTTACGAGAGTGAGATCTGATAGAGATGATAGATAATATTTTTGGTATTTTTGTGATAAAGATGCAAAGTAAAATAAAAAGCAAAGTAAAAAAGCAAAGGCAATAATAAAGTGATGGAAGATTAATATGATGAAGATAGACTCGGGGGCCATAGATTTCACTAGTGGCTTCTCTCAAGAGCACAAGTATTTTACGGTGGGTGAACGAATTACTGTTGAGCAATTTACAGAATTGAGCATAGTTATGAGAATATCTAGGTATGATCATGTATATAGGCATCACGTCCGAGACAAGTAGACCGACTCCTGCCTGCATCTACTACTATTACTCCACTCATCGACCGCTATCCAGCATGCATCTAGAGTATTAAGTTCAAGAAAACATAGTAACGCCTTAAGCAAGATGACATGATGTAGAGGGATAAATTCATGCAATATGATAAAAACCCCATCTTGTTATCCTCGATGGCAACAATACAATGCGTGCCTTGCTGCCCCTACTGTCACTGGGAAAGGACACCGCAAGATTGAACCCAAAGCTAAGCACTTCTCCCATTGCAAGAAAAACCAATCAAGTAGGCCAAACCAAATTGATAATTCGAAGAGACTTGCAAAGATAACCAATAATACATTAAAGAATTCAGAGAAGATTCAAATATTGTTCATAGATAATCTTGATCATAAACCCACAATTCATCGGTCTCAACAAACACACCGCAAAAAGAAGATTACATCGAATAGATCTCCACGAGAGAGGGGGAGAACATTGTATTGAGATCCAAAAAGAGAGAAGAAGCCATCTAGCTACTAACTATGGACCCGAAGGTCTGAAGTAAACTACTCACACTTCATCGGAGGGGCTATGATGATGTAGAAGCCCTCCGTGGTGGATGCCCCCTCCGGCGGAGCTCCAGAACAGGCCCCAAGATGGGATCTCATGGGTACAGAAGGTTGCGGCGGTGGAATTAGGTTTTGGCTCCGTATCTGATCATTTGGGGGTACATAGGTATATATAGGAGGAAGAAGTACGTCGGTGGAGCAAGGTGGGGCCCACGAGGGTGGAGGGTGCGCCCCCCTACCTCGTGCCCACCTCATTTCTTTCTTGGCGTAGGGTCCAAGTCTCCTGGATCATATTCGGTGAGAAAATCACGTTCCCGAAGGTTTCATTCCGTTTGGACTCCGTTTGATATTCCGTTTCTTTGAAACTCTGAAATAGGCAAAAAGCAATTCTGGGCTGGGCCTCCGGTTAATAGGTTAGTCCCAAAAATAATATAAAAGTGGATAATAAAGCCCAATATTGTCCAAAACAGTAGATAATATAGCATGGAGCAATCAAAAATTATAGATACGTTGGAGACGTATCAGTATCATGCATAGCAGAAGTGGCATCATCAATAACATGCGACATATCAGAATTAATAGCAGAAGCAGGTTTAGGTGTCGCAAGCTTACCCAAAACAGAAGGTGAATCAAGTGCGGAGCTAGATGGCAGTTCTTACCTCCCCTCGTAGTTGAGGGATAAATTTTTGTTTTCTCGTCTTTCAAGTTCTTCATAGTGACCAGCAGATATAAATCCCAAGTGACTCAAAGAATAGAGCTATGCTCCCCGGCAACAGCGCCAGAAAATAGTCTTGATAACCCACAAGTATAGGGGATCGCAAGAGTTTTCGAGGGTAGAGTATTCAACCCAAATTTATTGATTCGACACAAGGGGAGCCAAAGAATATTCTCAAGTATTAGCAGTTGAGTTTTCAATTCAAACACACCTGGATAACTTAGTATCTGCATCAAAGTATTTAGTAGCAAAGTAGTATGGAAGTAACGGTAATAGTAGCAAAAGTGATATTTTTGGGTTTTGTAGTGATTGTAACAGTAGCAACGGAAAAGTAAATAAGCGGAGAACAATATGTGAAAAGCTCATAGGCATTGGATCGGTGATGGAGAAGAATTATGCCGGATGCGATTACTCAAGCAACAGTTATAACATAGGATGACACAGAACTAGCTCCAATTCATCAATGTAATGTAGGCATGTATTCCGAATATAGTCATATGTGCTTATGGAAAAGAACTTGCATGACATCTTTTGTCCTACCCTCCCGTGGCAGCGGGGTCCTATTGGAAACTAAGGGATATTAAGGCCTACTCTTAATAGAGTACCGGACCAAAGCATTAACACATAGTGAATACATGAACTCCTCAAACTACGGTCATCATCGGGAGTGGTCCCGATTATTGTCACTTCGGGTTGCCGGATCATAACACATAGTAGGTGACTATAGACTTGCAAGATAGGATCAAGACCTCACATATATTCATGAAAACATAATAGGTTCAGATCTGAAATCATGGCACCCAGGCCCTAGTGACAAGCATTAAGCATAGCAAAGTCATAGCAACATCAATCTCAGAACATAGTAGATACTAGGGATCAAACTCTAACAAAACTAACTCGATTACATGATAAATATCATCCAACCCATCACCGTCCAGCAAGCCTACGATGGAATTACTCATGCACGGCGGTGAGCATCATGAAATTGGTGATGGAGGATAGTTGATGATGACGATGGCGACGGATTCCCCTCTCTGGAGCCCTGAACGGACTCCAGATCAGCCCTCCCGAGAGAGTTTACAGCTTGGCGGTGGCTCTATATCATAAAACGTGATGAATCCTTCTCTCTGATTTTTTCTCCCCGAACATGAATATATAGAGTTGGAGTTGAGGTCGGTGGAGCACCAGGGGCCCACGAGGCAGGGGGCGCGCCCTGGGGGGCAGGCGTGCCTCCCACCCTTGTGGACAGGGCGTGGGCCCCCTGGCCTTGATTCTTTTGCCAATATTTTTTATTATTTCCAAAAATAATCTCCGTGAAGTTTCAGGTAATTCCAAGAACTTTTGTTTCTGCACAAAGATAACACCATGGCAATTCTGCTGAAAACAGCGTCAGTCCAGGTTAGTTCCATTCAAATCATGCAAGTTAGATTCCAAAACAAGGGCAAAAGTGTTTGAAAAGTAGATACAACGGAGACGTATCACCGTGATCTGAGGACTATCCTCATTGCTGCACAGAAGAATTATGTGCTTGATGCACTGCTAGGTGACAGACCTATTGCAGAAGTAGATGCAGACATTATGACCGTTTGGCAATTAGCTCGATATGATGACTACTTGATAGTTTAGTGCGCCATGCTTTACGACTTAGAACCGGGACTTCAAAAACGTTTTGAACGCCAAGGAGCATATAAGATGTTCCAAGAGCTGAAATTGGTATTTCAGGCTCATGCCCAAGTCAAGAGGTATGAGACCTCTAACAAGTACTTTGCCTACAAGATGGAGGAGAATAGCTCAACCAGTGAGCATGTGCTCGGAATGTCTGAGTACTACAATCGCTTGAATCAAGTGGGAGTCAATCTTCCAGATAAGATAGTGATTGATAGAGTTCTCTAGTCACTATCACCAAGTTACTGGAACTTCGTGATGTACTATAATATGCAAGGGATGGGTAAGACAATTCCCGAGCTCTTCCTGATGCTAAAAACTGCGGAGGTAGAAATCAAGATGGAGCATCAAGTGTTGATGGTTAACAAGACCACTAGTTTCAAGAAAAAGGGCAAAGGAAAGAAAGGGAACTTCAAGAAGAACGGCAAGCAAGTTGCTGCTCCCATGAAGAAACCCAAAGCTAGACCTAAGCCTGAAACTGAGTGCTTCTACTGCAAAGGGAATGGTCACTGAAAGCAGAACTACCCCAAATAATTGGCGGATAAGAAGGATGGCAAAGTGAAAAAAAGTATATATGATATACATGTTATTGATGTGTACTTTACCAGTGTTCATAGTAGCCCCTGGGTATTTGATACTGGTTTAGTTGCTATGATTAGTAACTTGAAACAGGAGTTACAAAATGAACAAAAGACTAGTTGAGGGTGAGGTGACGATGGGTGTTTGAAATGATTCCAAGGTTGATAAGATCACCATCACATACTCCCTCTACCTTCGTGATTAGTATTGGAACTAAATACATGTTATTTGGTGTTTGCGTTGAGCATAAATATGATTGGATCATGTTTATTGCGATACGGTTATTCATTTAAAGTCAGAGAATAATTGTTGTTCTGTTTACATGAATAAAACCTTATATGGTCTTACATCTAATGTAAATGTTTACTGAATCTCGATCACAGTGATACACATAATATTGATGCCAAAAGATACAAAGTTAATAATCATAGTGCAACTTATTTTGTGGCACTGCCGTTTAGGTCATATTGGTGTAAAGCGCATGAAGAAACTCCATGCTGATGGGCTTTTGGAATCACTTGATGCTTGCGAACCATGCCTCATAGACAAGATGACTAAAGACTCCGTTCTCCCGAACAATGGAGCGAGCCACTAACTTATTGGAAATAATACATACTGATGTATGCGGTCCGATGAGTGTTGAGGCTCGCGGCGGGTATCGTTACTTTCTGACCTTCATAGATGATTTAAGTAGATATGTGTATATCTACTTAATGAAACACAAGTCTGAAACATTTGAAAAGTTCAAAGAAATTCAGAATGAAGTGGAGAATCATCGTAACAAGAAAATAAAGTTTCTACGATCTGATCGCTGAGGCGAATATTTGACTTACGAGTTTGGCCTTCAATTAAAACAGAGTAGTTTCACAAACTCATGCCACGTGGAACACCATAGCATAATGGTGTATCCGAACGTCGTAACCGTACTTTATTAGATATGGTGCGATTTATGATGTCTCTTACCGATTTACCACTATCGTTTTGGGGTTATGCATTAGAGACAGGTGCATTCACGTTAAATAGGGCACCGTCTAAAAACCCATTGAGACGACACTGTTTGAACTGTGGTTTAGCAAGAAACCTAAGCTGTCGTTTATTAAAGTTTGGGGTTGCGATGCTTATGTGAAAAAGTTTCAGCCTGATAAGCTCAAACCCAAATCGAAGAAGTCCGTCTTCATAGGATACCCAAAAGAAACTATTGGGTACACCTTCTATCACAGATCTGAAGGCAAGATCTTTGTTTCTAAGAGTGGATCCTTTCTAGAAAAGGAGTTTCTCTCGAAAGAAGTGAGTGGGAGGAAAGTAGAACTTGATGAGGTATTTGTACCTTCTCTCGAATTGTAAAGTAGCTCATCACAGAAATCAGTTCAGGTGATGCCTACACCAATTAGTGAGGAAGTTAATGATGATGATCATGAAACTTCAGATCAAGTTACTACCGAACCTCGTAGGTCAGCCAGAGTACGATCTGCACCAGAGTGGTACGGTAATCCTATTCTGGAAGTCATGTTACTAGACCATGATGAACCTATGGACTATGAGGAAGCGGTGATGAGCCCAGATTCTGACAGATGGCTTGAGGCCATGAAATTTGAGATAGAATCCATGTATGAGAACAAAATGTGGACTTTGGTGGACTTGCCTGATGATCGGCAAGCCATTGAGAATAAATGGATCTTCAAGAGGAAGACGGACGCTGATAGTAGTGTTACTATCTACAAAGCTCGACTTGTAGGAAAGGGGTTTTGTCAAGTTCAAGATGTTGACTATGATGAGATTTTCTCACTCGTATCGATGCTTAAAGTCTGTCCGAATCATGTTAGCAATTGGCACATTTTATGAAATCTGACAAATTGATATCAAAACTGCATTCCTTAATGGATTTAAAAAGTTGTATATGATACAACCAGAAGGTTTTGTCAATCCTAAAGGTGCTAACAAAATGTGCAAGCTCCAGTGATCCATCTATGGACTGGTGCAAGCATCTCGGAGTTGGAATATACGCTTTGATGAGTTGATAAAAGCATATAGTTTTATACAGACTTGCGGTGATGCCTGTATTTACAAGAAAGTGAGTGGGAGCACTATAGCCTTTCTGATAAGTATATGTGAATGACATATTGTTGATCGGAAATGATGTAGAATTTTCTGGAAAGCATAAAGGAGTGTTTGAAAGGAGTTTTTCAAACAAAGACCTCGGTGAAGCTGCTTAAATATTGGGCATCAAGATCTATAGAGATAGATCAAGATGCTTGATAAGATTTTTCAATGAGTACATACCTTGACAAGATTTTTGAAGTAGTTCAAAATGGAATAGTCAAAGAAGGTGTTCTTGCCTGTATTGCAAGGTGTAAAGTTGAGTAAGACTCAAAACACGACCACGATAGAAAATAGAAAGAGAATGAAAGTCATTCCCTATGCCTCAGCCATAGGTTCTATAAAGTATGCTATGTTGTACCAAACCTATTGTGTACCTTGCCATGAGTTTGGCAAGGGGGTACGATATTGATCCAGGAGTGGATCACTTGACAACGGTCAAAATTATCCTTAGAATACTAAGGAGATATTTCTCGGTTATGGAGGTGATAAAGAGTTCGTCGTAAAGAGTTATGCTGATGCAAGCTTTTACACCGATCCGGATGACTTTGAGTCTCAATCTAGATACATATTGGAAGTGGGAGCAATTAGATAGAGTAGCTCCATGCAGAGCATTGTAGACATAGAAAATTTGCAAAATACATATGGCTGTGAATGTGACAGACCCATTGACTAAGCTTCTCTCACAAGCAAAACATGATCACACCTTAGTACTCTTTGGGTGTTAATCACATAGCGGTGTGAACTAGATTATTGACTCTAGTAAAACCCGTTGGGTATTAGTCACATGGCGATGTGAACTATTGGTGTTAAATAACATGGCGATGTGAACTAGATTATTGACTCTAGTGCAAGTGGGAGACTGAAGGAAATATGCCCTAGAGGCAATAATAAAGTTGTTGTTTATATTTCCTTATATCATGATAAATGTTTATTATTCATGCTAGAATTGTATTAACCGGAAACTTAGTACATATGTGAATACATAGACAAAACAGAGTGCCTCTAGTATGCCTCTACTTGACTAGCTCGTTAATCAAAGATGGTTATGTTTCCTGACCATAGACATGTGTTGTCATTTGATTAACGGGATCACATCATTAGAGAATGATGTGATGGACAAGACCCATCCGTTGGCTTTGCATAATGATCGTTTAGTTTTATTGATATTGCTTTCATCATGACTTATACATGTTCCTCTGACTATGAGATTATGCAACTCCTGAATACCGGAGGAACACCTTGTGTGCTGTCAAACGTCACAACGTAACTGGGTGATTATAAAGATGCTCTACAGATGTCTCCGAAGGTGTTTGTTGGGTTGACATAGATCGAGATTAGGATTTGTCACTCCTTGTATCGGAGAGGTATCTCTGGGCCCTCTCGGTAATGCACATCACTATAAGCCTTGCAAGCAATGTGACTAATGAGTTAGTCACATGATGATGCATTATGGAGCGATTAAAGAGACTTGCCAGTAACGAGATTGAACTAGGTATGATGATACCGACGATCAAATCTTGGGCAAGTAACATACCGATGACAAAGGGAACAACATATGTTGTTATGCGGTTTGACCGATGAAGATCTTTGTAGAATATGTAGGAGCCAATATGAGCATCCAGGTTCTGCTATTGGTTATTGACTGGAGATGTGTCTTGGTCATGTCTACATAGTTCTCAAACCCATAGGGTCCGCACGCTTAACGTTCGATGACGATTTGTATTATGAGTTATGTGAGTTGATGACCGAAGTTTGTTCAGAGTCCCGGATGAGATCACAGACATGACGAGGAGTCTCAAAATTGTCCAGAGGTAAAGATTCATATATAGGACGATGGTATTTGGACACCGGAAGTGTTCCGGGTGATACCGGGTCACCGGAAGGGGTTACGGGCAACCCCCGACAAAGATATGAGCTTAATGGGCCAAGTAAGGGAACACAAGGAGCTGGTGCGCCCCCTATAGGGCCAGCCACGTGGGGAGAAAGGGAAAGGAGAGGAGTAAAATGAAAGTATGAAGTAGGACTCGTACTTCCTTCCCCTCCCCCCTCCTTCCTTTCCCCCTTGTCCAAATATGGTAGGGGGGCGAATTGGACTAGGGGCCCAAGTAGGATTCCTCCTACTTGGACGCGCCCTAGGATGCCTCCCTCCCTCTCCCTCCTTTATATATGTGGGGAGGGCACCCCTAGAACACACATCAATTGTTCCTAGCCGTGTGCGGCGCCCCCCTCCAAAGCTAACACCTCAGTCATATCGTCGTAGTGCTTAGGCGAAGCCCTGCGCCGGTAACTTCATCATCATCGTCTCCACGCCATTGTGCTGACGGAACTCTCCCTCGTCCTCAACTGGATCAAGAGCTCGAGGGACGTCATCATGCTGAACGTGTGCTAAACACGGAGGTCCCGTACATTCGGTACTTGGATCGGTTGGATCGTGAAGACGTTCGACTACATCAACCGCGTTACTATACGCTTCCGCTTTCGGTCTACGAGGGTACGTGGACACACTCTCCCGTCTCATTGCTATGCATCTCCAAGATAGATCTTGCGTGATCGTAGGAATTTTTTTGAAATACTGCGTTCGCCAACAACTATATGGGCCTAATGGGCCAAGAGGGGAAACACACCAGCCACAAAAGGGGCTGGTGCGCCCCTCTCATATGGGCTGGCCAAATTGGAGAAGGAAAGGGGAAGAAGGAAAGGAAAAAGGGAATAAGATTCCTCCTTCCCCCTCTTCCCTTCCTACTCCCAATAGGAATAGGAAGGGGGGAAGGCCGAATTGGGAGGTCCCCAAGTAGGATTCCTCCTACTTGGGGCGCCCCATGGGCTGCCTTTCCTCTCCTCCAACCTATATATATGAAGGGGGCACCGCTAGAACACACAACAAACATTGTTAGCCGTGTGCGGCGCCCCCCTCCACAGCTTATGCCTCCGGTCATATTCACGTAGTGCTTAGGCGAAGCCCTGTGCGGATCACTTCACCATCACCATCACCACGCCATCGTGTTGATGGAACTCTCCCTCGACACTTTGCTGGATCAAGAGTTCGAGGATGTCATCGAGCTGAACGTGTGCAGAACTCGGAGGTGCTGTACGTTCGGTGCTTGATCGGTCGGAACAAGAAGAAGTTCGACTACATCAACCGCGTTGTCAAACGCTTCCACTTTCGGTCTACGTGGGTACATGGACACACTCTCCCCCTATCGTTGCTATGCATCTCCTAGATATATCTTGTGTGAGCATAGGATTTTTTTTGAAATTTCATGCTACGTTCCCCAATAGTGGCATCCGAGCCAGGTCTATGCATAGATGATATGCACGAGTAGAACACATAGAGTGATCATCATACTGCTTACCACCAATGTCTTATTTTGATTCAGCGGCATTATTGGATGAAGCGGCCCAGACCAGCCTGACAAGACCACGTTCATGAGACCGGTTCCACCGATAGACATGCAACTATTTTTGCATAAAGGTGGCTGGCGGGTGTCTGTTTCTCCAACTTTAGTTGAATCGAATTTGACTGCGGCCGGTCCTTGTTGAAGGTTAAAACAACAAACTTGATAAATCACCGTTGTGGTTTTAATGTGTAGGGTATGAATGGTTCTTACTAGAAGCCCATAGTAGCCACGTAAAACTTGCAACAATAAAGTAGAGGACGTCTAACTTGTTTTTGCAGGGCATGTTGTGATGTGATATGGTCAAGACATGATGTGGTATATGTTATTGTATGAGATGATCATGTTTTGTAAAAGTCAGTGGCAACCGGCAGGAGCCTTATGGTTGTCTCTTTATTGTATTAAATGCAAACGCCATGTAATTGCTTTACATTATCACTATGCATTAGCGATAGTTGTAGAAGCAATAGTTGGCGAGACGACCACGACGCTACGATGGAGATCAAGGTGTCAATCCGGTGATGATGGAGATCACGATGGTGCTTTGGAGATGGAGATCAAAGGCACAAGATGATGATGGCCATATCATGTAACATATTTTGATTGCATGTGATGTTTATCATTTATGCATCTTATTTTGCTTAGTACGACGGTAGCATTATAAGATGATCCCTTACTAAATTTCAAGGTATAAGTGTTCTCCCTGAGTATGCACCGTTGCGAAAGTTCTTCGTGATGAGACATCACGTGATGATCGGGTGTGATAGGCTCTATGTTCACATACAACGGGTGCAAGACAGTTTTGCACATGCAGAATACTTGGGTTAAACTTGACGAGCCTAGAATGTACATACATGGCCTCGGAACACTAGAGACCGAAAGGTCAAACGTGAATCATATAGTAGATATGATCAACATAGAGATGACTACTCCATCTCACGTGATGATCGGACATGGTTTAGTCGATTTAGATCACATATCATCTATGTTGTAGATCAATAGCTCGCGATGTAGCTCCCCGTTTATTTTTGATATGTTCCTAGAGAAAAATAAGTTGAAAGATGATAGTAGCAATGATGCGGACTGGGTCCGTGATCTGAGGATTATCCCCATTGCCGCACAAAATAGTTATGTCCTTGATGCACCACTAGGTGACAGACCTATTGCAGGAGTAGATGCAGACATTATGAACGTTTGGCAAGCTCGGTATGATGACTACTTGATAGTGTAGTGCACCATGCTTTACGGCTTAGAACCGGGACTCCAAAAACATTTTGAACGCCATGGAGCATATAAGATATTCCAGTTGAAATTGGTATTTCAGACTCATGCCTGAGTCGAGAGGTATGATACCTCTAACAAGTACTTTGCCTACAAGATGGAGGAGAATAGCTCAACCAGTGAGCATGTGCTTAGAATGTCTGAGTACTACAATCGCTTGAATCAAGTGGGACTTAATCTTCCAAAAAAAATAGTGATTGACAGAGTTCTGTAGTCACTATCACCAAGTTACTGGAACTTCGTGATGAACTATAATATGCAGGGATGACAAAAATGATTCTTGAGCTATTCCTGATGCTAAAAGCGGTGAAGGTAGAAATCAAGAAACAACATCAAGTGTTGATGGTTAACAAGACCACTAGTTTCAAGAAAAGGGGCAAAGGAAAAGAAAGGGAACTTCAAGAAAAAATGGCAAGCAAGTTTCCACTCCTGTGAAGAAGCCCAAAGCTAGACCCAAGCCTGAAACTGAGTGCTTCTACTGCAAATGGAATGGTCACTGGAAGCGAAACTGCCCCAAATGCTTGGCGGATAAGAAGGATGGCAAAGTGAGCAAAGGTATATTTTATATACATGTTATTCATGTGTACTTTACTAGTGTTCATAGTAGCCCCTGGGTATTTGATACGGTTCAGTTGCTATGATTAGTAACTCAAAACATGAGTTACAAAATGAACAGAGACTAGTTGAGGGCAAAGTGACGATGTGTGTTGGAAGTGGTTCCAAGATTGATAAGATCATCATCGCACACTCCCTCTACCTTCGGGATTAGTGTCGAACCTAAATAAATGTTATTCAATATTTGTGTTGAGCATGAATATGATTGGATCATGTTTATTGCAATACGGTTATTCATTTAAATCAAACAATAATTGTTATTCTGTTTACATGAATAAAACCTTCTATGGTCATACACTAATATAAATGGTTTATTGAATCTCGACCGTAGTGATACACATATTCATAATATTGATGCCAATAGATACAAAGTTGATAATGATAGTGCAACATACTTGTGGCACTGCCGTTTAGGTCATATTGGTGTAAAGCGCATGAAGAAACTCCATGCGGATGGACTTTTGGAATCACTTGATTATGAATCATTTGATGCTTGCGAACCATGCCTCATGGGCAAGATGACTAAGACTCCGTTCTCTAGAACAATGAGGCGAGCCACTGACTTATTGGAAATAATACATACCGATGTATGCGGTCCGATGAGTGTTGAGGCTCGCGGCGGGTATCATTATTTTCTGACCTTCACAGATGATTTGAGCATATATGAATATATCTACTTGATGAAACACAAGTCTGAAACATTTGAGAAGTTCAAAGAATTTCTGAGTGAAGTGGAGAATCATCGTAACAAGAAAATAAAAGTTTCTACAATCTGATCGCGGAGGCGAATATTTGAGTTACGAGTTTGGCCTTCATTTGACAATGTGGAATAGTTTCACAACTCACGCCACCTGGAACACCACAGCGTAATGGTGTGTCCGAACATCGTAACCGTACTTTATTAGATATGGTGCGATCTATGATGTCTCTTACCAATTTATCACTATCGTTTTGGGGTTATGCATTAGAGACAACTGCATTCATGTTAAATAGGGCACCGTCTAAATCTGTTGAGACGACACCGTATGAACTGTGGTTTGGCAAGAAACCTAAGTTGTCGTTTCTTAAAGTTTGGGGTTGCGATGGTTATGTGAAAAAGTTTCAGCCTGATAAGCTTGAACCCAAATCGGAGAAGTGCATCTTCATAGGATACCCAAAAGAAACTATTGGGTATACCTTCTATCACAGATCCGAAGCAACATCTTTGTTACTAAGGATGGATCCTTTCTAGAGAAGGAGTTTATCTCAAAAGAAGTGAGTGGGAGGAAAGTAGAACTTGATGAGGTAGTTATACCTTCTCTCGAATTGGAAAGTAGCTCATCACAGAAATCAGTTCCAGTGATTCCTACACCAACTAGAGAGGAAGCTAATGATGATGATCATGAAACTTTGGATGAAGTTACTGCCGAACCTCGTAGGTCAACCAGAGCACGTTCCGCAGCAAAGAGGTACGGTAATCCTGTTCTGGAGGTCATGTTACTAGACCGTGACAAACCAACGAACTATGAGGAAGCGATGATGAGCCCAGATTCCGACAAATGGCTTGAGGCCTTGAAATCTGAGATAGGATCCATGTATGAGAACAACGTGTGGACTTTGGTGGACTTGCCCAATGATCGGCAAGCAATTGAGAATAAATGGATCTTCAAGAGGAAGACGGACGCTGATGGTAATGTTACTGTCTACAAAGCTCGACTTGTTGCAAAAGGTTTTCGACAAGTTCAAGGAGTTGACTACGATGAGACTTTCTCACCCGTAGCGATGCTTAAGTCTGTTCGAATCATGTTAGCAATTGCCGCACTTTATGATTATGAAATCTGGCAAATGGATGTCAAAACTGCATTCCTTAATGGATTTATTAGAGAAGAGCCGTATATATATGATGCAACCAGAAGGTTTTCTCAATCCTAAAGGTGCTAACAAAGTGTGCAAGCTCTAGCGATCCATCTATGGAATGGTGCAAGCATCTCGGAGTTGGAATATATGCTTTGATGAGTTGTTCAAAGCATATAGTTTTATACAGACTTGCGGTGAAGCCTGTATTTACAAGAAAGTGAGTGGGAGCACTACAACCTTTCTGATAAGTATATGTGAATGACATATTGTTGATCATAAATGATGTAGAATTTTCTGGAAAGCATAAAGGAGTGTTTGAAAGGATTTTTTTCAAAGAAACACCTCATTGAAGCTACTTACATATTGGGCATCAAGATCTATAAAGATAGATCAAGACGCCTGATAAGACTTTCGATGAGTACATACCTTGATAAGATTTTGAAGGAGTTCAAAATGGATCAGTCAAAGAAGGAGTTCTTGCCTGAGTTGCAAGGTATGAAGTTGAGTAAGACTCAAAACCCGACCACGATAGAAGATAGAGAGAGAATGAAAGTCATTCCATATGCCTCAGCCATTGGTTCTATAAAGTATGCCATGCTGTATGCCAGACCTATTGTGTACCTTGCCATGAGTTTGGCAAAGGGGTACAATAGTGATCCAGGAGTAGATCACTGGACAGCGGTCAAAATTATCCTTAGAGGACTAGGAAATATTTCTCAGTTATGGAGGTGATAAAGAGTTCATCGTAAGGAGTTATGTCGATGCAAGCTTTAACACCGATCTGGATGACTCTGAGCCTCAATCTGGATACATATTGAAAGTGGGAGCAATTAGCTAGAGTAGCTCCATGCAGAGCATTGTGAACATAGAAATTTGCAAAATACATACGAATCTGAATGTGGCAGACCCGTTGACTAAACTTCTCTCACAATCAAAATATGATCACACCTTAGTACTCTTTGGGTTTAAATCACATGGTGATGTGAACTAGATTATTGACTCTAGTAAACCCTTTGGGTGTTGGTCAGATGGAGATGTGAACTATGGGTGTTAATTACATGGTGATGTGAACTATTGGTGTTAAATCACATGGCGATGTGAACTAGATTATTGACTCTAGTGCAAGTGGGAGACTGAAGGAAATGTGCCCTAGAGGCAATAATAAAGTTGTTATTTTATATTTCCTTATATCATGATAAATGTTTATTATTCATGCTAGAATTGTATTAACCAGAAACTTGATACATGTGTGGGTACATAGACAAAACACCGTGTCCCTAGTAAGCCTCTACTAGACTAGCTCGTTAATCAAAGATGGTTAAGTTTCCTAAACATAGACATGTGTTGCCATTTGATGAACGGGATCACATCATTAGGAGAATGATGTGATGGTCAAGACCCATCCGTTAGCTTAGCATGTTGGTCATTCAGTTTTATTGCTATTGCTTTCTTCATGGCATATACATATTCCTTTGACTATGAGATTATGCAACTCCCGGATACCAAAGGAATACCTTGTGTGCTATCAAATGTCACAATTTAACTGGGTGATTATAAAGATGCTCTACAGGTATCTCCAAAGGTGTTTGTTGGGTTGGCATAGATCGAGATTAGGATTTGTCACTCCAAGTATCAGAGAGGTATCTCTGGGCCCTCTCGGTAATGCACATTGATACGCCTCCAACGTATCTACTTTTCCTAATGCTTTTCCTCTTGTTTTGGACTCTAATTTGCATGATTTGAATGAAACTAACCCCAGACTGACACTGTTTTCAGTAGAACTACCATGGTGTTGTTTTTGTGCAGAAATAAAAGTTCCCGGAATGGAACAAAACTTTGTGAGAAATTTTTATATAATAAATAAGAATTTCTGGAGCCAAGACCTACCGGAGAGGGGCACCTGGGTGGGCATAACCCACCAGGGTGTGCCCCCCTCTCCTGGCGCGCCTAGGTGGGTTGTCCCCACATAGTGGCCCCGCAAACCCTGAAACCAACGCTATAAAATCCTATTTTTCCAGAAAAAATCAAGGAGAAAGAATTATCGCGATCCACAAGACGGAGCCGCCATCACCTCCTGTTCTTCATCGAGAGGCCATATCTGGAGTCCGTTTGGGGCTCTGGAGAGGGGGATCTTCGTTCTTCGTCATCACCAACCCTTCTCCATCGCCGATTCCACGATGCTCCCCATCGGGAGTGAGTAATTCCTTCGTAGGCTCGCTGGTCGGTGAGGAGTTGGATGAGATTCATCATGTAATCGAGTTAGTTTTGTTAGGGCTTGATCCCTAGTATCCACTATGTTCTAAGATTGATGTTTCTATGACTTTGCCATGCTTAATGCTTGTCACTTTGGGCCCGGGTGCCATGATTTCAGATCTGAACCGTTTAAGATATCACCATTATATCCATGTTCTAGATCCGATCTTGCAAGTTATAGTCACCTACTACGTGTTATGATCCGGCAACCCCGGAGTGACAGAAACCGGGACTTCTACTGGTGATGACCGTAGTTTGAGGAGTTCATGTATTCACCGTGTGTTAATGCTTTGTTCCGGTTCTCTATTAAAAGGAGGCCTTAATATCCCTTAGTTTCTAATTGGACCCCGCTGTCACGGGAGGGTAGGACAAAAGATGTCATGCAAGTTCTTTCCATAAGCACATATGACTATTTACGGAATACATGCCTACATTATATTGACGAACTGGAGCTAGTGCCGTATCGCCCTAGGTTATAACTGTCTCATGATGAATATCATCCAACAAGTCACCGATCCAATGCATACGAATTTATCCTATATTGTTCTTGCTAAGTTACTACTGCTATCATCACTGTTACACTTGCTACAAAATTACTGCTATCACTGTTACCGTTACTGTTAATGTTGTCACTACTATCAAAACTATCATATTACTTGGCTACTGATTACTTGCTGTAGATAATTAATCTCCAGGTGTGGTTGAATTGACAACTCAGCTGCTAATACCTTCAAATATTCTTTGGCTCCCCTTGTGTCAAATCTATAAATTTGGGTTGAATACTCTACCCTCGAAAACTGTTGCGATCCCTATACTTGTGGGTTATCAAGAACTTTTTCTGGCGCCGTTGCTGGGGAGCATAGCTATATTTGTTGAGTCACTTGGGATTATTATCATATTATCACTATGAAGAATTTGAAGGATGCTAAGACTAAGATATTTCCCTCAAGGACGAGGGGAGGTAAGGAACTGCCATCCAGTTCTGCTTTAGATTTACCTTCTATTATAAGTAAACTTGCAACACCACCACATATGCTATTAATTCTGATATATCGCAAGTTATTGATGATGCTACTTCCTCTATGGATAATGCTTATGATGATGCTAGTACCTTGCTTGATAATGATGATGTGCCACTTGGTGATTTTCTTGATAAACAAATTGCTAGAGTAATACAACAAGATGTTGTTGAATCTGATGATGACCTTGAAACTGAATCTCCTAAAACACCTGCTAGAACTAGCCCTCCTAGATATGAATTGCCTAAGGTACCAGAGGTTATGTTATGAGTGAGGAGACAACTAGAGATATTCTTGCTTGTAGAGACAGAGATGATTTAGAGAAATTATTATGCAAGTATAAAGAAAAATCTCTGAATGCTAGAATGAAATGTGATCCTAAGTTTGCTATTTCACCTATCTTTATTGATGATAAGAATCATGAATTCTCTGTCGACCCAAAGTTTATTACTTTGGTTGAATCTGATCCTTTCCACGGTTATGAAACTGAAACTGTTGTGGCACATCTTACTAAGTTGAATGACATAGCCAGCCTTTTTACTCATGATGAGAAAATTTGCTATTACTTTATTCTCAAATTATTTCCGTTTTTATTATAGGGTGATGCTAAAGCTTGGTACAATACTCTTGCTCCTGGTTGTGTGCGTAGTCCCCAGGATATGATTTATTACTTCTCTGAAAAATATTTCCCTACTCATAAGAAACAAGCTGCTTTACAGGAAATATTTAACTTTGTGCAAACTAAAGAAGAGAGTCTCCCACAAGCTTGGGGGAGGCTTTGCTAGCTACTTAATGCTTTCCCTGATCATCCTCTTAAGAAACATGAAATACTTGATATCTTCTATAATGGACTAACCGATGCTTCTAGGGATTTCGTAGATAGTTGTGCTAGTTGTGTTTGCACGGAACGAACTATTGGACAAGCTGAAGAATTATTGAATAACATATTGAAAAATTATGATGATTGGACTATTCATGAACCACCGCCTAAACCCACTTCGAAGAAGAGGGGTATATTATATCTCAGTCCCGAAGATATGCAAGAGGCAAAGAAATCTATGAAGGAAAAAGGTATTAAAGCTGATGATGTTAAAAATTTACCTCCTATTGAAGAAATACACGGTCTTAATACACCACCACTGCCTAATGTGGTAGAGGTAAATTCTCTAATGAAGTTCAATGATAATGACAATCCTCACAATATGCACCCTAGTCAATGCCTTTATGAGTTTGAAAACTATATTAGAAAATAAGATCACTTCAATGCAAATGTTATGAAACAATTGAAATACAATTCTGATATGATTGCTTGCTTGAGTGACTTGTTATTTAGAATCTCAAATGATGTTAGAGGTGTTGGAAAGCATGCTTCTATGGTTCAAACTCAGTTAGAACAAGTTGCTAAATCACAAAGAGAGTTGCTTGATGAAATGAATCATAATATACATGACTTTCCTGTTAGAGGCAACTAGAGGAGGTAAAATGACTCAGGAACCACTTTGTCCTGAGGGACACCCAAAAATAATTGAACAAGATTCACAAAGAGTTAACACTGATGCACCTAGTCCTTCTAGAAAGAAAAAGAAGAAGAAAAATGATAGGACTTTGCATACTTCTAGTGAACCTGAAATAGAAAAACCCCCTGATAATGATAATGAAACTTCTATCTCTGATGCTGAGACTCAATCTGGTAATGAACATTCACCTAGTTATAATGAAAAAGATAATGATGAGGTTCATGAAGACTCTCAACCAAATGAAAAAGAACCATATAATGATGTTGAGATAGAACCACTTGTTGATCTTGATAACCCACAACCTAAGAATAAAAGATATGAAAAAAGAGACTTCATTGCTAGGAAACACGGTAAAGAAAGAGAACCGTGGGTTCAAAAACCTATGCCTTTTCCACCCAAGTCAACTAAAAAGAAAGATGATGAAGAATTTGAACACTTTGCTGAAATGCTGAGGCCAGTCTTTTTGCGTACTCGCTTGACTGATATCTTAAAAATGCCTCCTTATGCAAAGTATATGAAAGACATCATCACAAATAAGAGAAAAATACTGGAAACTGAAATCTCCACTATGCTTGCTAATTACACTTTTAAAGATGGAGTACCTAAAAAACTTGGAGATCCGGGAATACCAACTATACCTTGCTCTATCAAAAAGAATTATATGAAGACTTCTTTGTGTGATTTAGGAACTGGTGTTAGTGTTATGCCTTTCTCTTTATATAAAAGACTAGATTTGAATAAACTCACACCTACTGAAATATCTTTGCAAATGGCTGACAAATCAACTACCATACATATTGGTATCTGTGAGGATGTGCCCATTATTGTTGCTAATGTTACTATTTTGACTGGCTTTGTTATACTTGAGATGCCCGAGGATGACAACGTGTCGATTATCCTTGGTAGACCCTTCTTGAATACTGCAGGGGCTGTTATTGATTGCAATAAAGGCAAGGTCACTTTTCATATCAATGGTAATGAGCATACGATGCATTTTCCGAAGAAACAATTCCAAGTGAATGGTATTAATGTTATTGAAAAATCTCCGACAATCACTATTGGAAGATTTCAAATACCTCTACCTACTGTTAAAAAGAAATATGAAATTCTTATTGTTGGGGACATTCATATCCCCATTGAGGTAACTTAGTGATTTACGAAAGTTCTTCGGTTTCATGCTAATCAAAAGTGGTTGTTAATAAGACCTGATCAACCTTATTAATGGATCATTTTTGAGCGGTATGAAGTTGATGAATTTAGTAAGCACTACCTTTTGTCCCTACTTTTTGTTCTCTATTTTTTAATAAAATAAAATGCCATGTTTTGTCTGTTTTCTGAATTTCCCGTGCAATAAAAGATGACCCAAAAATAAAAGTTCTCAGAATGCCCTGAAAATTTAATACGTTTCTTTCTAAATATTCTGATTTTCTCGTGCAAATAATATCAGAGGGAGGTGCACCAGGTGGGCACAACCCACCTGGGCACGCCAAGACCCCCAGGCGTGCCCTGGTATGTTGTGGGCCCCACGTGGCCCCCCTCACTTATCCCTTCACGCCACTTCATCACTCACCTCCAGAAAAAAAAATCTCCATTGATCTCTCTCCCGTGCTCTTGCTCTCAAACCCGCGGATTTCAATCTCATTGCTCGAAGCTCCGTTTCTAAAACTGTTTCGGGGGATTGTTGCTTGGTATGTGACTCCACCATTTGTCCAATTAGTTTTTGTTTTAGTGGTTTATATTTTGAATAATTAGCTACTATTGGTGCTGCTGTAGATGAGCTTGCATGTTGAGTTCTTAAAGTTCTAAGTAGTTTGAATGCTTGATATGGCCTCTATTATCCCTATGAGTAGTTGCTATCAATTTTGTAGAGGTTTGTTGATAAATTTTTGTCACTAATTTTTTTCCAGAAAATTGTACGTGAACATGACGAACCTTTTTGTAAGGAGTTCTTCGAGGAGGCGATCCTCGGGGGCATCTTCTAGTGACAGCTCCACTCGCCGGTCATATGTTGAACCAAGTGAAAGTTCTACTCGAGATGCCGCCACCAAAACATGCTTATGGCCTTGCGATGAGTATATGATGCATGTGGGTATTAAAGAGGAATTTGAGCAATATGTTCACAATGGCGGTCTCGGTCCCTACCTTTCAGATAGGTGAGAACAACGCCACCTTCTCACTGAATCATTTGTCAAGGGATTTAAATTCCTTCCCCGTGATTCTAGGGTGTCATTTATGCTCTATGATAATCCATTTACCATCTCACTAGAGAATTTTGATTACCACTACAAACTCCCATTTTGGGATTCGCTTGACGAACTGCCAAGGGCTGAGTACCAAACATTCTTAACTAGTCTTTGCTGCGGTGAGACGAGGGGAGTGACAAGGTAGAATAAAGAGCATTCATTTTCCCGCTATTCAGTACTTTGCATTATTTAATGGGAAATGTATAGTAAGCAAGC
Organism: Triticum dicoccoides; assembly: GCF_002162155.2. Classification (NCBI taxonomy): domain Eukaryota; kingdom Viridiplantae; phylum Streptophyta; class Magnoliopsida; order Poales; family Poaceae; genus Triticum; species Triticum dicoccoides. The sequence continues at coordinate 515,308,285 of NC_041380.1, forward strand.
AAGACTGTAGCACACTTTGTGCTCCAGACTTGAGCCTCATTCGCACTGCTCTCACCGGTGAAAGGAATTATAACCTTGGAGCGATTGTTGCTCGCAGACTTCAGCACAACGCTAACAGTGGCTATTTCTATGGTGGAATATATGCCATGCATTTAGCACGAGGGCCGGGTGTTTCACCTTTGCCCTTTGATCCTATCCTACCCACGCAGTATTTAGATTTTGACACCTTAGAAGATCATAAGATCCTCAAGGGAAAGGTTGATAACTTCACTTATAATCTATTATATAACCAAAAATCTGTTATGCACACATATTTGCCTGCGCCTGCTCTTTTTGACTATCACAGCAAAAGAAGATATTTTGTTTTTGAGAGCGAGGCCCGAGCTCACAACGCAGCAGTGGAGGCAGCACGGCAGACCGAGTCATCCGCACCAAGAGCCTCCGTGAGTTACCACGCCAACTACTATCCAGGCTACTGACCGACTACCAAGTTAGGCCAAAAGCCTAAGCTTGGGGGAGTACGTGTTTCCCACCAACATTACATTCATGTTCACTTATTTCATTAGTCGGTGTTCACACTTTTTCATTGTACCATCCATACTTAGATTTATTTTTCTTGCCTTCTTCTTGTGTGTTTGAAAAACTTTATAAAAACCACAAAAAATTAGTTGTAGCTAGTTTACTTTCTATGCATGCTTATTAGTAATATTAAAAAGAAAACCCAAAAAGATTTCCTTGTTCTTCTTTTGCTTGTTGGGAGCTTTCCCGTGTAAATAGTTTTTCTCGTTTTCGCTTTTCCCTTTTATTTGCTTGCTCAAGAAAACAAAAAAACTCCAAAAATATTTCAGTGTATTTCTCTGAATTTCTTTTCTTTTTATTCGAGTTGTACCAATGAGAAGACCACGATGAAAGTGTTGAGTGGCTCTCATATGAATAATTGTTGATCTAATAAAGAGCCCATTTTACCTTGTCTTCTCTTGTTGAATAAAATGTTTGCAGATTCCAGCTTAGTCCACAACACTCTTGCACTATTATTATGTTCACATCATTCGATCGTGCAAGTGAAAGGCAATAATGACGACATTCGATGAACTGGCCGTGGCAGAGAGAAACTGGTATGAACTCGACTTATTCTGTTTGTGTAAATGTTTAACCTAGTATCCATGATTTAACCCATTATGATTAAACATGTTTGCAATGACAATTAGATATTATAGTTTCTCATGCCATGCATAAGTAGCTGGGAGTGGATAATGATTTATCTTGGATATCAACATTGCGTTAAAACGATTGTGATGTAGTATGATGATATGGTATCCTCCTCAGAATGTTCAAGTGGCTTGACTTGGCACATGTTCATGCATGTAGTTTAATCAAAACCAACATAGCCTCTATGATATTTATGTTCATGGTGTTCATATCCTACTCATGCTAGTGTCCAATGTTACTTATGCATAATGCATGGTTATGACCATTGTTGCTCTCTAGCTAGCCGCTTCTCAATCTAATTGCTAGCCTTCGCCTGTAATAAGTGGGAATTCTGCTTGTACAACAAAAACCTTGAACCCACAAGTTATTCCACATGAGTCCACCATACCTACCTATATGCAGTATTACCCTGCTGTCCTAAGTAAATTTGCATGTGCCACTGTCGGTGTCAAAACCGACAGATCTTGGGTAGGGGGTCCCGAACTGTGTGTCTAGGATCGATGGTAACAGGAGACGGGGGACACGATGTTTTACCCAGGTTCGGGCTCTCTCTATGGAGGTAATACCCTACTTCCTTCTTGATTGATCTTGATGAATATGAGTATTACAAGAGTTGATCTACCACGAGATCATAATGGCTAAACCCTAGAAGCCTAGCCTGTATGACTATGGTAATGAATATCTCCTTTCCGGACTAACCCCTTCGGTTTATATAGGCACCAGGGGGATCTAGGGTTTACATAGAGTCGGTTACATAAGAAGGAATCTTCATAGTTGGTCGCCAAGCTTGCCTCCCGTGCCAAGTAGAGTCCAATCCGGACACGGGTACAGTCTTCGACCTTCATGTCTTCACAACCCATCAGTCCGACCCATGGATAACAAGCCGGACGCCCGATGACCCCTTAGTCCAGGACTCCCTGGGTAGCCCCTGAACCTGGCTTCAATGACGAGGAGTCCGGCGCGCAGATTGTCTTCGGCATTGCAAGGAGGGTTCCCCTTTTTCCAAACGCCAAGATAGTCTTTGGATGTGATGATGGTATCCGGACCTGTCACACACACCATACACAACCGCAGAGAGAATATATTTTTACACGAGTTCCATCCGCTGACGAATTTTTTGCAGCATGACATCATGTTTGACCGATCATAATTCCGAACCGCTTTTGTGTTCGACGCTCCACGTCCCGAGATGCGGTTTCCATTGGCACGTCTTGTCAAAGCAGAGATCGCGTCCCCTTATCGCGGGATTCTCATCAATGCGGGTATGGGTAATCCAACCGTGCCGTTTATACGGTCATTGGGAATAGGCGAATCTTAAGGCGAGTGAGGAGGCGCTTGATATTCAGGGCCTTTATAAGGGGATAAGGATTCCCTCTTCCCCTCTCATGCCTTCTCTCTGTCTACGCCTTTCCGATCTCGAGCTCCAGTGCCCAAGTTCTCATTTCCGTTCCACTCAAGCAACCATGTCCGGATCCAGAGGCCAGGGCAAGTGGATGGTCTCCTCCGTCAAGGAGGAGGACATTACTGAGCTTCAGGCGGCTGGTTATCTGGCGAAGGAGATCGCTCACCGCCTGCAGGCCGAGGGACAGGTCGTCCCCACGCCGAAGCCCACCGAGAGGGTAGTATTCATCCCCCATTTCTTCCGCGGGCTAGGGTTTCCGCTCCACCCTTTCGTCCGCGAGTTAATGTATTATTACGGGATAGATTTCCATGATCTGTCCCCGAATTCCTTCCTCAATATCTCGGCGCTCATAGTCGTGTGTGAGGCCTTCCTCCGTATCCATCCCCACTTCGGGCTGTGGCTCAAAGTCTTCAATGTGAATCTGAAGGTGGTGGATGGCCAGCACGCGGAGTGCGGAGGAGCCATGGTGAGCAAGCTACCCAACGTCTCCTAGCCGAAAGGCACTTTTGTGGAGACAGTAAAGGAGTGGCAGAGACAATGGTTCTACCCCACAGAACCCCGCGGCACCACCTGGGCCGCGGCTGCCGAATTCCGCTCCGGTGCTCCCATGCGACTCACCTCCTGGGTCGAGAAGAGTCCGGACTGGTGCTCGCTCGATGAGCTGATAGCGTTGCAGACTCGCGTCCAGAGCATGATAGCTAAGGATGTCGAGCTCGTTGATGTAATCTAGGTGATGCTAGTTCGTCGGATTCTCCCCTGCCAGCGCAGAAGTCACCCTCTATGGGATTTTAATCCGAAGAAGCATCAAACCCTAGTGAGGCTCTTCGAAACCACCCATGAAGATGCCTGGAAGTTGCTTTTTAAGGGCAACGAGAAGCCACTGGCCATGGATTCAGACCGTGGTCACGATTGTAAACACCCCGCCAGCGAGGTATGCTATTTCTGACGTATCCCCAACTTAATCATTTCGAAGATGATGTCTGAGTTTATCATTGCTTTTTCAGGACTGGATGGAGAGGGCGAAGCGGATCCAGTGTTCGGTTCTGCTGCCTGAAGAACCGGTCATCCCACATCTAGCCAAGATGCTGGTGCCGGTGCCATATAAGGTGCCGGAGAAGAAGGCTAAGGGAGCCAAGAGTGGCCCCCGTCGCAAGGGCACTTCGGACGTGACGTTCGAAGACGACGAAGCTCATTCCTCTGTCCCTGAGGACAATGATGAGGAAGAGGAGGAGGAGGAGGAGAACAACCCTCCCCCTGAGGAGAGGAAGAAGAAGAGGGCGGCTTCGACGCATCTGGAGGCGGAAACGCCCAAGAAGGGGAAGGGCGTCCCAGCGGTCAACACCGCGTGGGATGTTGACAGTAGTCCGGAGCAACGCTCCCGCACTAAGCCCCAGGCCGCATCGTAAGTGACATGGCTCGCTCATGCGCACATCTGGCCCTTTCTCTTCATTATCTTGACATAGTTAACTGTATTATTGCAGTCCGGCCCGTGACCTTATCCAACGATCCTCATCTAGAGGTTCGTTGGCTCTGTCGGAGATGGCGAGCATGTCGCCACCGCCTGCTTATTCCCCCAGGGCCAGGGACGACGCCGAAGTGTTGTCCTGGAGGACCGCTCCAAACCGGGGAAGAGCGCAAGACGCTGTCCGGGAGGCGCCACAAGGCGAGACCTCCACTGCCGGACACATGGGGGAGCTGATCCCCATGGAGACTGGCGAAGAGGGCCGCATCCAGTTCGGCCCTCAGCCAAATACGATTCTGATGACCCATATGGCTCTGGAGTCGGGCGAGCCCCTTTGAAGGGGAGGGGGGTGCGCTGCTTCCACCGATGGCCCCTGTCCATCCAGGGGCGCCGAATAACCTAATGGAGGCGCTACGAGGCGCCTCCGTCGTGGACGAGCACCGTGTCCTTATGGGTGCGGTGATCGAGAAGGTTCAGTCTGCCAAGAGTGGACTAAATGAAGCCTGCAGCAACCCGTTGACAGGTTTCGAGGTAAGAAAGAGAAAAAAACCCGTGTAGACAGTAGCCCTTGAGACACTGTCCGGTGTTCGGCAAGAAGAACTGGACAGAGGATCAATCATTTGTTATAGGAGACTAACATAATATGTACGGATAAGCAGGCATCGCTATTGGTCGCAACCTCGCATGCTGCCGAAGTCTCTGAACTGAGGCAGAGGCTAGAGCGGACCGAGAACGAGCTCGGCGAGGTTAGGGTTCGGCTCCGAGAGAAGCAAGGTGAGTGATGACTTGCTGTGTGTTCGGAAGGAGTAGGCGCTGTATATTGACCGTAGTGTCATAACATGTGCAGGAGCTGCGACCTAGGTCGAGGCCCTGAGGAAGGCCCTGGGCGAGGCCGAGGAGAAGGCTGTCCAGCAGCAAGCCGCCCGTAAGAAGCTCAAGGCCCGGGTCAAAGAAGTCCAGCAGGAGCTCCAGGATGCGGTGAAAAAATGCGAGGCCTCGGAGCATGATGCGTCGGTTCAAGGGACCGAACTCGCCAAGGCTCGTCAGAATGCGGAGACCGCACGGAATGAGGCCCAGGCCGCCCTCCAGGAGATCCAGGAGGCCAAGAAGATCACGATGGGTAAGGCATTTAAGTTGCAAAGCAAGTATGCAGAGAAGCAGTACCTTTTACTAACCCGGGTTCGGAGTTCCCCAGGGGATTTTGCTGATTTGCCACACAGTGTATCAGACGCCACAGAGTTCTATCGAGCCGAAGGAGGGGGTTCTACAGAGAGGCTATTCTGGTCCCAGCATGCGGCACCAGAGCATCCCGTGTCCTTCATCGATCAGCTGAAATAGCTAGTGGAGCTGCATAGGGTGGCTGAACTAGCCATTAAGGATTTGATAATCCGGCTATGGCCGACCGAAGCTATGCCAGGCAGATACTTCAGACTCGTGAGGCGGATGGTGAACGCCTGTCCTCGGCTGGATGTCGTCAAGTGCTCGGCCTGCATTGAAGGCGCGCGCATGGCCTTCGCCCGTTGCAAGATGTGGTGGGCGAAGATGGACACCGTCGAGGTGACCAAAGGGCGACCGGAGGGCAAGGAGTAGCGCACACCCAAAAGGTATTTTGCGGATGTCCTAGAGGGGTCTTGCCTTGCGGCAGCACAATGCTCACAGGACATTGTATTTGAATAAATGTATTCGTGTTGCCTTTGCCTTGTATTATGAAAACAATGCCTGTTTGTAATATAATTTTGGTATGCTTTAATTGTTTTCTCCCGTGTGGCCGTGTTGTATGTAATCTGAGGGTTGGCTAGTCGTCGGCTTCTGCCCTCACGTAGGTAGTACAGAGGTGTTCGAGATGGAATCTAAACAATCTTGATTCAATTATATGGTCCTTGAAGGAGTTGTTTAGCGCAGCGAACAAGGCAATCAGACTATGCGGCTTAAACGCCCTCACTTAGCCACAGGAGTTTTATAATAAAGCATGGGCGCAGCCCCTGGTTCAAACCAGAGTGCTGTCAGCATATGATCGGGTAGTGCCGATCTTTCGCATAATGCAGAAAAAATCTCCAGCGATTTGTAACCCTCGAACAGCTGACCGGCTCTCGCCGTATCATGACAGTTAGTTTTCAGCTTTCTCTATTGAGGCGCTCATCTAGTCAAGGCCAGGGCACAATCACAGTAGTTCTCCCTTTACTACCCTAGCCGATTTAGCGGAACATAGGGTAGCAAGCACAGGAGCCGGGCAACCCAACTATTGACCGAAGACATGATTTGGAGCCAATGCATATAATGCTAAATTCAGGGTGCCGAACTTATCTTCAAGGAGTGTTCGGACTTTGTTGCCATATAGTGGGGCGATGAGGAGCCCTTGGCAAATGTGAAACGTACCAGAGTGTATGGTTGCTAGGAAATAAGTAATTTAAAGGAAAACAGAAGGAGAACCGAGATAGTATCTGGGGTCCTTGAATTTGGACCATGAACTGTTTCCATTATAGTTGGGTTAATGTGTCAAAGCACATTGATACAAAATAGTGCAATAAGCAACCGGCTATTTGACATGCCACAACCAAAGGCGAGCTGCGTGTGGGTCCTAAAAACGGATAGAGTAATTGCCGAGTTAGCCTCTAGGGCTTCCCATGTACGCCTATGCTTGGTGTCAATCCGGTGTGTTTATCCTTTGACAGGACCATTAATCAGGCCATTGAAGGAGGCCCGCATAAGAGAAACCTGAAAAAAGGGAAAGGAAATAGTAAAGTTATATGTGTGTCCGGGATCGATCTAGCCGAACTATAGATCCCGGGCTAGCTTGTGCCTCCGTCGATGCCCATGGAATTTTGAGTGCGTAACTGTGTACGCGTGGTACGAATGCCACTACCTCATCGGGACTGGGACGGAGGCCGAGTTGCTAATCGAGCTCTTGACGAGTAGCGCTGTCCTGTTGCGGTGTGGTCCGGACCCTCTTGGTGATGTCCAGGGGCTCGGCAGCCGGATTACGGTTCTGCTTAAGAAGGCCACTCTATACCTCTGCTGCAAGGGCGGCTGTGTGCTCTTCTGTTCGAAGGGAGCATTCAGTGTTGCCATTGACTGTTATGATGCCGCGTGGACCGGGCATCTTGAGCTTGAGATAAGCATAGTGTGGCACTGCGTTGAATCTAGCAAACGCGGTTCGTCCGAGCAGTGTGTGGTAGCCGTTGCGGGGGGACGATATCAAAGATTAACTCTTCGCTTCGGAAGTTGTCCGGAGAACCAAAGACCACCTCCAGCGTGATTGAGCCCGTACAACGGGCCTCTACGCCTGGTATGACTCCTTTAAAGGTAGTCCTTGTGGGTTTGATTCGTGAGGGATTAATGCCCATCTTCCGCACTATATCCTGATTGAGCAGGTTGAGGCTGCTTCAACAGTCCATCAGGACTCGTGTCCGGTGAAATCCGTCGATGATTGGGTCGAGGACCAGTGCGGCCGAACCGCCATGGCGGATACTAGTTGGGTGATCTTGACGATCGAAGGTGATCGGGAATGACGACCATAGATTGAATTTTGGGGCGACTGGCTCTACCGTGTAGACATCCTGGAGTGCTTGCTTGCGCTCCCTTTTGGGGATGTGTGTAGAGTATATCATGTTCACCATTTTGACTTGAGGGGGAAATTTCTTCTGCCCCCCAGTGTTCAGCTGGCGGGGCTCTTCGTCCTCGTCCTCGCTTTGTGATCCCTTTTCTTTGTTCTCGGCATTCAACTTGCCAGCCTGTTTAAAAACCCAACAATCTCTGTTGGTATGATTGGCTTGTTTATCTGGGGTGCCATGTATCTGGCACGGACGATCGAGTATGCGGTCCAGGCTGGATGGCCCCTCACTATTCCTTTTGTAGGGCTTCTTCCGTTGGCCGGACTTGGAGCCGCTGAATCCGGCGTTAACTGTGGTGTCATCGGTGTTATCACCATTGTTTCGGCGTTTGTGCCTATTGCGCCGGAGCTTGCCGGTGCTGTTCTTGGCCTCGGAGGGGCCTGCCTCGCTGGCTATGTTTTTGCTATGAGCCAGCCAACTGTCCTCACCCGCGCAAAAGCGGGTCATGAGTGCTGTGAGGGCTACCATGGATTTCGGCTTTTCTTGGCCAAGATGGCATGCTAGCCATTCGTCACAGATGCTGTGTTTAAAGGCCGCTAGGGCTTCGGCATCCAGAAAGTCAATGATTTGGTTCTTTTTGGTTAGGAACCTAGTCCAGAATTTTCTGGCTGATTCCCCAGGTTGTTGAACTATGTGGCTTAAGTCATCGGCATCGGGTGGCCGAACATATGTACCTTGGAAGTTGTCAAGGAAGGCTTCTTCCAAGTCCTCCCAGCTGCCGATGGAGTTTTCAGGCAGGCTATTTAACCAGTGTTGAGCTAGCCCTTTGAGCTTTAGTGGGAGGTATTTGATGGCGTGGAGGTCGTCTCCGCGGGCCATGTGGATGTGGAGAATAAAGTCCTCAATCCATACTGCGGGATTAGTTTTTCCGTCGTATGATTCAATATTGACGGGCTTGAACCCCTCGGGGAATTCGTGATCTAGTACTTCATCTGTGGTAGAGAGGGTGTGTGGCGCCTCTATATCGGGCCGCGTCATGGCGCACCTCCGATGAAGTCTGTCTGTGGTTATCGGCCCGGGTGTGACTAGGTTTGTCACGTCCGAATAGGTAGCCGACATCCCAAGTTGGGAGGCGTCCTCGCGATCCGTAGATTGATCTGGGATGTCCTGCTCTGCTGTCCAGATCCTGCCGAAGGTCGTATGCATGATCCCGAGTTGTTTTGTCCCTGTTTTTACGAGGCGGTGGGGCGGGCGGTTGTTCGGCCTGAGTTGTCGTTTTATCCCGACCGCGGGGTAGTCGGTCCACCGCACTATCCCGGCCACGTGGTGGTCGGTCCTCATTACGCGAGGGAGGTATGGGATCTGGTGCCTCCTCATCAAACTAAGGTAGCAGTCTACGCTCTCTTGGCTGGGCACTTAAGGCCGTATTCTTCGGCTGCCAGGACATCAGTCCATCTGTCAATGAGTAGGTCTTGATCGACTTGGAGCTGCTGGTGCTTTTTCTTTAGGCTTCTGGCAGTAGCTATTTGCTTGCTCAAGAAAACCAAAAAACTCCAAAAATATTTTAGTGTGTTTCTCTGAATTTCTTTTCTTTTTATTCGAGTTGTACCATGGAGAAGACCACGATGAAAATGTTGAGTGGCTCTCATATGAATAATTGTTGATCTAATAAAGAGCCCATTTTACCTTGTCTTCTGCTATTGAATAAAATGTTTGCAGATTCCAGCTTAGTCCACGACACTTTTGCACTATTATTATGTTCACATCATTTGATCGTGCAGGTGAAAGGCAATAATGACGACATTCGATGAACTGGTCGTGGTAGAGAGAAACTGGTATGAACTCGACTTATTCTATTTGTGTAAATGTTTAACCTAGTATCCATGATTCAACCTATTATGATTAAACATGTTTGCAATGAAAATTAGATATTATAGTTTCTCATGCCATGCATAAGTAGCTGGGAGTGGATAATGATTTATCTTGGATATCAACATTGCGTTAAAATGATTGTGATGTAGTATGATGATATGGTATCCTCCTCTGAATGTGTGAGTGGCTTTGACTTGGCACATGTTCATGCATGTAGTTGAATCAAAACCAACATAGCCTCTATGATATTTATGTTCATGGTGTTCATATCCTACTCATGCTAGTGTCCAATGTTACTTATGCATAATGCATGGTTATGACCGTTGTTGCTATCTAGCTAGCCGCTTCTTAATCTAATTGCTAGCCTTCGCCTGTAATAGGTGGGAATTCTGCTTGTACATCAAAAACCTTGAACCCAAAAGTTATTCCAGATGAGTCCACCATACCTACCTATATGCGGTATTACCCTGCTGTCCTAAGTAAATTTGCATGTGCCACTGTCGGTGTCAAAACCGACGGATCTCGGGTAGGGGGTCCTGAACTGTGCGTCTAGGATCGATGGTAACAGGAGACGGGGGACACGATGTTTTACCCAGGTTTCGGCCCTCTCTATGGAGGTAATACCCTACTTCCTGCTTGATTGATCTTGATGAATATGAGTATTGCAAGAGTTGATCTACCACGAGATCGTAATGGCTAAACCCTAGAAGCCTAGCCTGTATGACTATGGTAATGAATATCTCGTTTCCGGACTAACCCCTTCGGTTTATATAGGCACCAGGGGGATCTAGGGTTTACATAGAGTCGGTTACATAAGAAGGAATCTTCATAGTCGGTCGCCAAGCTTGCCTCCCACGCCAAGTAGAGTCCAATCCGGACACAGATACAGTCTTCGGCCTTCATGTCTTCACAACCCATCAGTCCGGCCCATGGATAACAGGCCGGACGCCCGAGGACCCCTTAGTCCAGGACTCCCTCAGCCACCTCTAAAAACTTCTAAATAAATATCATTTTTGTGTGCCAGGATCGTTCATGGAACGACAGGAGGTGGTCGGTATCTTCCATGCTAAGCGGGTTATTCTCAGTTCGAGTATTTATTCACTCGCCATCGCACGAGAAAAGGGCGGTAATAGGGATGCCCAGTCCCGAACTGCAAACTGAAAAAGAGTTAATCTCTCAAATAATCAAACAAAAACTCCCAATGGAGTCAAAACCTTTACTTTTATCACTTGGGAACCGCCACTAGCATGCTTAGCATGGAAGATATTGATAACTGATAGTCGTGAAGTAAATGAGAAGGGTGCATGTCTCAAAATATCATTAACTCTGTTCTAAAAACATGAGCTCTGGCACCTCTGCAAATCACTGCTTCCCTCTGTGAAGGGACTATCCATTTACTTTTATGTTGTGTAATCACCTTCTAAAACAAGCGCTAGAACCTGAGAGCACAACTGTCATGACTTATGCATTGTGTGTAGCTAATGTTGGGTGCATCATGACTGGATCTTTTCTACCATGAATTACAATGTTTAGTCGCTGCTTGAACTTTGGAGGTGCTCTGCATTTATGTTTTGCGGTCTCAGAAAGGGCTAGCAAGATACCACTATTGTCATATTATATCATGGTTGTTTTGACAACGTGTTGCCATTTGAGATATCTTATTATTGCTCTAGATGATTATGTCATTGATATGAGTCATCATAATCTTTAAGAGTTATTGTCGGCATGGTTAGTTATAATGATGGTTGAAAACCTGGGTGTTGTTTAAGCTTATTTATGCAAACAAGAGCAAAAGAGTTCGTAAAAGTTTTTCTTTTTCACTTTCAGTTTATTAACAGAATTGCTTGAGGACAAGTAAAGGTTTAAGCTTGGGGGAGTTGATACGTCTCCAACGTATCTACTTTTCCTAACGCTTTTCCTCTTGTTTTGGACTCTAATTTGCATGATTTGAATGAAACTAACCCTGGACTGACGCTGTTTTCAGCAGAACTACCATGGTGTTGTTTTTGTGCAGAAATAAAAGTTATCGGAATGGACCGAAACTTTGCGAGGAATTTTATATAATAAATAAGAATTTCCGGAGCCAAGACCTACCGAAGAGGGGCACCTGGGTGGGCACAACCCACCAGGGTGCGCCCCCCTCTCCTAGGCGCCCAGGTGGGTTGTCCCCACCTGGTGGCCCCACAGACCCTGAAACCAACGCTATAAAATCCTATTTTTCCAGAAAAAAATCAAGGAGAAAGAATTATTGCGATCCACGATGGAGCCACTGTCACCTCCTGTTCTTCATCGGGAGGCCAGATTTGGAGTCCATTTGGGGCTCCGGAGAGGGGGGTCTTTGTTCTTCATCATCACCAACCCTTCTCCATCGCCAATTACATGATGCTCCCCATCGGGAGTGAGTACTTCCTTCGTAGGCTCGCTGGTCGGTGAGGATTTGGATGAGATTCATCATGTAATTGAGTTAGTTTTGTTAGGTCTTAATCCCTAGTATCCACTATGTTCTAAGATTGATGTTGCTATGACTTTACCATGCTTAATGCTTGTCACTTTGGGCCCGGGTGCCATGATTTTAGATCTGAACCGTTTATGTTATCACCATTATATCCATGTTCTAGATCCGAACTTGCAAGTTATAGTCACCTACTACGTGTTATGATCCGGCAACCCCGGAGTGACAGAAACCGAGACTTCTATCAGTGATGATCGTAGTTTGAGGAGTTCATGTATTCACAGTGTGTTAATGCTTTGTTCTGGTTCTCTATTAAAAGGAGGCCTTAATGTCCCTTAGTTTCGAATTGGACCCCGCTGCCATGGGAGGGTAGGACAAAAGATGTATGCAAGTTCTTTCCATAAGCACGTATGACTATTTACGGAATACATGCCTACATTATATTGACAAACTGGAGCTAGTGTTGTATCGCCCTAGGTTATAACTGTCTCATGATGAATATCATCCAACAAGTCACCGATACAATGCCTACGAATTTATCCTATATTGCTCTTGCTAAGTTACTACCGCTATCATCACTGTTACACTTGCTACAAAATTACCGCTATCACTGTTACCGTTACTGTTACTGCTATCACTACTATGAAAACTATCATATTATTTGGCTACTGATTACTTGTTGTAGATAATTAATCTCCAGGTGTGGTTGAATTGACAACTCAACTGCTAATACCTTCAAATATTCTTTGGTTCCCCTTGTGTCGAATTTATAAATTTGGGTTGAATACTCTACCCTCGAAAACTGTTGCAATCCCCTATACTTGTGGGTTATCACACATCATGATAAGCCTTGCAAGCAATGTGACTAATGAGTTAGTTGCAGGATGATGCATTAAAAACGAGTAAAGAGACTTGCCGGTAACGAGATTGAACTAGGTATGAAGATACCGACGATCAAATCTCGGGCAAGTAACTTACCGATGACAAAGGGAATAACGTATGTTGTCATTACGGTTTGACCGATAAAGATCTTCGCAGAATCTGTAGGAACCAATATGAGCATCCAGGTTCTGCTATTGGTTATTGACCGGAGAGGTGTCTCAGTCATGTCTACAGAGTTCTCGAACCCGTAGGGTCCGCACGCTTAACGTTCAATGATGATTTTGTATTATATAAGTTATGAGATTTGGTGACCGAATGTTGTTCAGAGTCCCGAATGAGATCACAGACATGATGAGGATTCTCGAAATGACCGAGAGGTAAAGATTCATATAAAGTACGATAATATTGGGACACCGGAAGTGTTCTGGGGTAACTGGGTACGTATCAGGTCACCGGAAGGGGTTCCGGGCAACCCCCGGCAAGCTATATGGGCCTAATGGGCCAAGAGGGGAAACACACCAGCCACAAAGGGGCTGGTGCACCCCTCCCATATGGGCTGGCCAAATTGGAGAAGGAAAGGGGAAGAAGGAAAGGGAAGAAGGAAAGGGGAAGAAGGAAAGGAAAAAAGGGAATAGGAAGAGGAAAGGGGGAAGGCCGAATTGGGAGGACCCCAAGTAGGATTCCTCCTACTTGGGGTACCCCGTTGGCTACCTCTCCTCCCCTCCAACCTATATATATGAAGGGGGGCACCGCTAGAGCACACAACAAACATTGTTAGCCGTGTGCGGCACCCCCCTCAACAGTTTACGCCTCCGGTCATATTCACGTAGTGCTTAGTTGAAGCCCTGTGTGGATCACTTCACCATCCCCGTCACCATGCCATCATGCTGACGGAACTCTCTCTCGACACTTTGCTGGATCAAGAGTTCGAGGGACATCATCAAGCTGAACATGTGCAAAACTCGGAGGTGTCGTACGTTCGGTGCTTGATCGGTCAGAACAAGAAGAAGTTCGACTACATCAACCGCGTTGTCAAATGCTTCTGCTTTCGGTCTACGAGGGTACGTGGACACACTCTCCCCCTCTCGTTGCTATGCATCTAATAGATAGATCTTGCGTGAGCGTAGGAATTTTTTGAAATTGCATGCTACGTTCCCCAACGAATATTGCTTGGTCTTACTTTGTCCACATTATGTCACTTACTTAAAACGTTATTCTGTTTATCATGAACTTAATACTTTGAGATGCATGCTAGCTAACGATCTTAGTGTGGAGTAATAGTAGTAGACGTTAGTAAGTTTAATGCTATACTTGTCATAAATGTAATCCCTATGTATGAATTATGCTACGAAGAATCACAATCACAACAATGTGCAATTCTGTCAATTGGCCAATAGTAATTTGTTTATGAGAGAGATGTCTCTAGTGAAGCTATGCCCCCTGAGTCTCTTTTTCATTATTACTAAGAATCCTACAATTGCCCGCTGTTTGCATTTACTTTATTTTATTTGTTTACCTATCACTACCAGATTAAATCCTGGCAACTGGTGAGAACAAGGGGATTGACAACCCCCTTGCCTTACTTGGGTGCAAGCATTTGCTTTGCGTGTGTGTGGGTACTGTTTCATGTTGTTTGTGTGTCGTCTTCTTCTGGTTTAATAAACCTTAGTTCTTAACTAAGGGAAATACTATATGCTATTATACTATTTCACCCTTCCTCTTCAGGGATGCCCAACAACTCTACAGAGAGTACCACCGGGTCTCTTGGGCCACTATGGACGGTCATTGACCCCAACATCATTGGCGTGTTCTTCTGCCACGGCAGTGTCCCTGATGGTTAGCTTGAGTACACTCGTAATTTTTGGGTTGTCTAAACTAGTTTTCTTATGATTGTGAATATATTGTTTGTGATATAAATTGTGCTATCCATCATATTACAAAATGGAGATATGTCTTTAAGTTGCAAATTGTTATATTCTTTTTTGTTGTTAAACTGTTGTTGTGCTAAGAGTGACATAAAGATAGTGCTACGATGTGATAATGTCATCGATGCTGAGATTTCAAAAAGAAACATGTTCAAATGTCATTGTGGTGTATGTTTAGATGTCATACTTCTATATGTTCAAATCTCTTCTGAAGTGAACACACTTTTGGAAAAACTGGATGATACCCCGCATGTTGTTGCGGGAATATTTTGCAACATATTTCAATATGATTCGTTGTATGAAACATGAATATTTCAAGTAATAATATAAAAAGATAAAACTGAAAATACATATCATTTATAATATTTCATTACTATATAGTTGTAAAATCTTTATTACATCATAATAGAATGAAAATTCCCATGTATGTTTGCATGTTGAGATGGGTCTTTTTTCATGCATGTTTCATGATGAAGTGGCATGGTTGCATGTTGAGAGACATATGGTAGTGGGGCTGGGCCTTTTCTCTTTATTACATCATAAGAGAATGAAATTCTCATGTATGTTTGCATGTTGAGATGAGTCTTTTTTCATGTATGTTTCATGATGAAGTGGCCCAGTTGCATGTTGAGAGACATATGGTAGTGGGTGTGGGCATTTTCTCATGCATGTTATGCAATGATGTGGCATGCTTGCATGTTGAGAGAAATGGTTAGCGGGGGCTAGCTATTTAGATATAGAAGATATTGTTATTTCTGTCGCACTACACAAAAATGTCAAATTTTTGGTATTGTGCATGAGGAACATGGACAAAACCAACATGGTCTACTCTACTATGTTTTGGGCCACCTCTTTGAAGGGGAACGAAGTAGGAAAATCAAAAAATTCCTACAAAACACCCAAGATCTAATCTAGGAGATGTATAGCAACGAGAGGGGAGTGGTGTCTACATACCCTTGTAGACCGAAAGCGCTAACGATCTGATATCGTGGTTGGCGTAGTCATACTCGCGTCAAGATCCAATCCGATCCAAGCACCGCACGTGTGGCACCTCCGAGTTTAGCACATGTACGGCTCGGCGGCATCCTCTCCTTCTTGATCCAACAAGGGAGGGAGAGGAGGTAGATGAGATCTGAACCAACACAACGGTATGGTGGTGGTGGTGGCAGCGGAACTTCGTCAGGGCTTCGCCAAGTGCGTACCGGTGGAGAGGTGGGAGAATTGGGAGCGACAAAGGGCAAGGGTGGAGGCGTGTGGCTGTCCCCACTAGCCCCTCCTCCAAGGGAGGGGTGGCGGCCTGATACGTCTCCAACGTATCTATAATTTTTTATTGTTCCATGCTGTTATATTATCAATCTTGGATGTTTTATAATCATTTTATATCATTTTGGTACTAACCTATTGACATAGTGCCAAGTGCCAGTTGTTGTTTTCTGCATGTTTTTTTACATGGCAGGAAATCAATACCAAACGGAGTCCAAATGCAACGAAACTTTACAGAGATTTTTTTATGGACCAGAAGACACCCAATGGGCCAAGGCAGCGTCTGGGGGGGGTGCTTCGAGGAGAGCACAACCCACCACGACGCGCCAGGAGGCCCAGGCGCGCCCTGGTGGGTTGTGCCCACCTCGGGTCCCCCCAGACCGCCTCTTTGCTCTATAAATACCCCAATATTCCAGAAACCCTAGGGGAGTCGATGAAAATCAATTCCAGCCGCCGCAGAGTCCAGAACCACCAGATCCAATCTAGACACCATCACAGAGGGGTTCACCACTTCCATTGGTGCCTCTCCGATGATGCGTGAGTAGTTCTTTGTAGACCTTCGGGTCCATAGTTAGTAGCTAGATGGCTTCCTCTCTCTCGTTTGATTCTCAATACAATGGTCTCTTGGAGATCCATATGATGTAACTCTTTTTGCGGTGTGTTTATTGGGATCAGATGAACTTTGAGTTTATGATCAGATCTATCTTTTTATATCCATGCAAGTTATTTGAGTTTCTTTGATCTCTTATATGCATGATTGCTTATAGCCTTGTATTTCTTCTATGATATTTGGGTTTTGTTTGGCCAACTTGATCTATTTATCTTGCAATGGGAAGAGGTGCTTTGTAGTGGGTTCGATCTTACGGTGCTTGATCCCAGTGACATAAGGGGAACCGACACGTATGTATCGTTGCTACTAAGGATAAACCGACGGGGTCTATCTCTACATAGATAGATCTTGTCTACATCATGTCATCGTTCTTATTGCATTACTCTGTTTCTCCATGAACTTAATACACTAGATGCATGCTGGATAGCGGTCGATGTGTGGAGTAATAATAGTAGATGCAGGCAGGAATCGGTCTACTAATCTTGGACGTGATGCCTATGTAATGATCATTGCCTGGATATCGTCATGATTATTTGAAGTTCTATCAATTGCCCAACAGTAATTTGTTTACCATTATTTGCTATTTTTCTCGAGAGAAGCCACTAGTGAAACCTACGGCCCCCTGGTCTCTTTCTCATATTATTTTCCACTGTGATCTACTTTTCCTTTACTTTTATTTTCAGATCTTCTAAACCAAAAATACCTTGCTGCATTTTATTCTTATTTATTATATTTGGCGTTCGATCTATCAATCTACTACAATTTTATTCACGTCTGTTTGCCTATGTTGAGGCGCCGCTACCCGAAAGGGATTGCCAACCCCTTTTACATGTCGGGTTGCGAGTATTTGTTATTTGTGTGCAGGGGCTATTTACGTTGTGTTGCTTGGTTCTCCTATTGGTTCGATAACCTTGGTCTCATAACTGAGGGAAATACCTACCGCCGCTGTGCTACATCATCCCTTCCTCTTTGGGGAAATACCAACATAGCTTCAAGCTGCTTCAAAAGGAATTTTTGGCGCCGTTGCCGGGGAGACATCATCAACATCTACCAGGTTCCTAATCATAAATCTCATCTCCTTACAATTTACATTATTTGCCATTTGCCTCTCATTTTCCTCTCCCCCACTTCACAAAAATTGCCGTTTTATTCGCCCTCTTTTTCATTTGCCTTTTTCTTGTTGGATTTTTTGTTTGCTTATGTTGCCATGTGTCTTCTATTTGCTTGCATCTTTGCTTGCTAAAAATCTATTGATATGGATCCTCATCCACTTGCTAATCTTTCGAAAAGATCGAATCATGATGAATCAATTACTACTGAGTTGAGTGCACTAAATTATCTTTATGAAGTTTTGCTTGAGATTCGTGAATCTGAAAATTGTGAAGAAGAAGTTTATGTAGTGATTCATGATAGCTCCTTGAATGAATAGCATGATTGGAATGATTTTACTATAAATTCTATTAATGTCAATTATGCTAATAATATGCAAAACCCCAAGCTTGGGGATGCTAATATTGCTACGTCCACTACTTATTGCAATGATCATGATTGGGGTGATAATGATTGTTATGATCTTGATAGTTTATTTAAGCCTCATGATGAATATGTTTGCAATAATATTGAAAATGGGTTTGGAAGAGTGTCAACTTTAGCTAAAAATAATCCCACATATTTGGAGAGTGTTCAATCTTATTAAATTTTTAATAAAAGTGGGCTTGGAGAGGCCATGACTTTATTTGATGATCCCACTATTTTGGAAGAGTGTCAACTTTGCATGCATGTGGATCATGAAGAGAATATTTTATGTGATAGTTATATTATTAAATTTGATTATGATCCTACATGTAATTATTATGAGAGAGGAAAATATGGTTGTAGAAATTTTTGTGTTACTAAATTACCTCTCGTTATGTTGAGATCGCCAATGTTTTATTCCTCTTCTTTGCATACGTTAGATGTTTCTTGTCTTGATAATTTGTTTGCTTATAAAACTCCTATGCATAGGAAGTATGTTAGACTTAAATGTTTTTGTCATATGTTTGATGATGCTCTCTTGGTGTTTCAATTCTTATCTCTCTTGTGAGCATCGTTGAAATCTTAAGCCCATCTTAATGGCTATAAAACGATAGCGCTTGTTGGGAGGCAACCCAATGAACAAAATTTATTTTTGTCTTTTTCTTTCTGTTCCTGAGTGTTTGCACAATTATGCTACTGTTATGATTGTGTTTTTTGTGTTTTAATCAGCGTTTGTGCCAAGTAGTTGGGTGGTAGTTGTTTGATCTTGCTGAAAAATAAAAACTTTTGCTCTCACGAAAGAAATTCTCATTTTTTACCACAGCGTGATAAAGTACCAATTCTTTTTGCAGAAGATTAATATACAAATTGCTCAGGTCGTCCTAATTTATCTGAATTTTTGGAGTTTCAGAAGTATTCAAAATATCCAGATTGCTACAGACTATTCTGTTTTTGACAGATTCTGTTTTCTTTGCGTTGTGTGCTTGTTTTGATGGTTCTATGGTTTTCTTTGATGAGTTTTTGCCATAGAAAAGTTTGAATACAATAGATATAATGCAAGAAAAAAAATAAGAATTGGTTTTCTACAGTACTTATAGTAGTGATTTGCTTTCTTATACTAACGGATGTCACGGAGGTTTTGTTGAGTTTTGTGTGATTGAAGTTTTCAAGTTTTGGGTTATCTGACGATGGATGAAGGAATAAGGAGTAAGAAGAGCCTAAGCTTGGGGATGCCCCGGCATCCCAAGCTATTATCCAAAAGAGAGCAAGCAACTAAGCTTGGGGATGCCCTGAGTGGCATCCCCTCTTTCTTCTAACGACCATCGGTATTTTACTCAAAGCTATATTTTTATTCGTCACATACTATGTTTTTTGCTTGGATCGTCTTGTATGATATGAGTCTTTGCTTGTTTTATTTGGTGTTTTAAGTCTTGATTCCTTGCTGGACACACCTATTTGAGAGAGCCAAAATTACGTCATGACTTGTTAGAATTGCTCTCTATACTTAACTTAAATTTTTATGAGCTATGGACTTGCTCTAGTGCTTCACTTATATCTTTTTTAGCACAGTGTGCTTTAGTATTTTTGAAGAAATGCTCTCTTGCTTAACTTAGATTTATTTGAGAGTTATTAAAAATTTCAAGAAATTCTCTCTTGCTTCACTTAAATTAATTTGAGAGAAAGAAATTTTATGCTCATGATCTTCACTTATATTTGTTTGAGATTATCAAAAGCAACTTATGAAAATTAGTTCCAAAGTGATGGATATCCAAGAAGGATATAATAAAAACTTCCATGAAGATCATTGGACAAAATAAACTTGATTCTTAGTAATAGTTTTGAGATATGATGATGTGATATGTGAGTCATCTTGATGAGTAATTATGCATTAGTAAGAATATTGGTGTTAAGGTTTGTGATTCCCTATGCAAGCACAAAAGTCAACAATTATGCAATGAAATTATATCCTACTTGTGGTGCATTATTCGGTGTTAATTACGCTTAATTCTCGCTTATGAGATTATTCGTTTCTTGGTTGGTCGCTTCTCAATCTTTTGCTAGCCTTCATTTTGCACTAAGTATGATCACTACTTGTGCATCCAAAAACCTTTAAACCGGTTTTGCCACACGAGTCCACTATATCTACCTATATGCGGTGTTCTTTTGCTGTTCTAAGCAAATTTGTATGTGCCATCTCTAATTTTCAAAATAAACTTCTCTTTTGTGTGTTCGTACCGCTCACGAGGCAGTGAGGGGTGGCTAATATTTTCCATGCTAGATGTGTTATTCTCACGATGAGTGTTTATTCACTTGTCATTGCACGAGAGTAAGACAAAGGTATTAGGGATGCCCAGTCCCGAAATGAAAAAATGAATTTACTTTATGTTGCCAAATAATAAATTCCTTGGAAAGTGTTGGTATGGAAGGCACCCATGGATACGGTTAGCCATGGAAAGTGAAAGTATGGTGGAAAAAGGAATAAACTTTATTTTCTGTTTGGGAACCACCTATGATATATCTAGCATGGAAAGTGTTGGGAACTCTAAGTCGTTTTCGTTGGTGGAAAGGACACACCTCCCAAAATGTTTTTCTCTCTAAGATTTTTGCTTTGAGCTCTGACACCTCTACAAATCCCTACTTCCCTATGCGAAGTGCCTTTCTTTTACTTTATGCAATTTTTATTTTGAATTTGAGTCTCCATTCTTCTCTTGTAAAGCACCAACTAGGAGGCACTATGATCATACTTGAGCATTGGGTGTAGTTAATATTCGAGTGTGTTTCATGAATGGATCAATGATTAAGCATGATGTGCTAGGGATAGCTTATTTTAGCGTTGATATTTTGAAAGACAATGGTTGCTTACTGATATGCTAGAGTATTTAAGTTGTCATGTGAAAACTAGACTATTGCTTTGAACAATATAAAAGTACAAATGTCCATGCTATAAAGAAAAGAAATATGATATGACATGTTAGGCAGCATTCCACATCAAAAATTCTGTTTTTATCACTTACCTACTCGAGGACGAGCATGAGTTAAGCTTGGGGATGCTGATACGTCTCCAATGTATCTATAATTTTTTATTGTTCCATGTTATTATATTATCAATATTGGATGTTTTATAATCATTTTATAGTCATTTTATATCATTTTTTGGTACTAACCTATTGACATAGTGTCAAGTGCCAGTTGTTGTTTTCTGCATGTTTTTTTACATCACAGGAAATCAATACCAAATGGAGTCCAAATGCAACGAAACTTTACGGAGGTTTTTATGGACCAGAAGACACCCAATGGGCCAAGGCAGCGCCTTGGGGTGCTCCGAGGGGAGCACAACCCACCAGGGCGCACCAGGAGGCCCAAGCGCGCCCTGGTGGGTTGTACCTACCTCGGGTGCCCCCCGGACCGCCTCTTTGCTCTATAAATACCCTAATATTCCAGAAACCCTAGGGGAGTCGACGAAAATCAATTCCAGCCGCCGCAGAGTCCAGAACCACCAGATCCAATCTAGACACCGTCACGGAAATGTTCACCACTTCCATTGGTGCCTCTCCGATGATGCGTGAGTAGTTCTTTGTAGACCTTCGGGTCCGTAGTTAGTAGTTAGATGGCTTCCTCCCTCTCATTTGATTCTCAATACAATGGTTTCTTGGAGATCCATATGATGTAACTCTTTTTGCAGTGTGTTTGTTGGGATCGGATGAACTTTGAGTTTATGATCAGATCTTTCTTTTTATATCCATGAAAGTTATTTGAGTTTCTTTGATCTCTTATATGCATGATTGCTTATAGCCTCGTATTTCTTCTATGATATTTTGGTTTTGTTTGGCCAACTTGATCTATTTATCTTGCAATGGGAAGAGGTGCTTTGTAGTGGGTTCGATCTTACGGTGCTTGATCCCAGTGACAGAAGGGGAACCGACACGTATGTATCATTGCTACTAAGGATAAAACGACGGCGTCTATCTCTACATAGATAGATCTTGTCTACATTATGTCATCGCTCTTATTGCATTACTTCGTTTCTTCATGAACTTAATACACTAGATGCATGCTGGATAGCGGTCGATGTGTGAAGTAATAGTAGTAGATGCAGGCAGGAATCGGTCTACTAATCTTGGACGTGATGCCTATGTAATGATCATTGCCTGGATATCTTCATGATTATTTGAAGTTCTATCAATTGCCCAACAGTAATTTGTTTACCCACCGTTTTCTATTTTTCTCGAGAGAAGCCACTAGTGAAACCTACGGCCCCCGGATCTCTTTCTCATATTATTTGCCTTTGCGATACTTTTCCTTTGCTTTTATTTTCAGATCTATTAAACTAAAAATACAAAAATACCTTGCTGCGTTTTATTCTTATTTATTTTATTTGGCGTTATCAATCAACTACAATTTTATTCACGCCCATTTGCCTATCTTGAGGCGCCGCTACCCCAAAGGGATTGAAAACCCCTTTTACACGTCGGGTTGCGAGTATTTGTTATTTGTGTGCTGGGGCTATTTACGTTGTGTTGCTTGGTTCTCCTACTGGTTCGATAACCTTGGTCTCATAACTGAGGGAAATACCTGCAGCTGCTGTGCTACATCATTCCTTCCTCTTTGGGGAAATACCAACGTAGCTTCAAGCCGCATCACGGCCCTAGTGGGGAAACTTGCCCCCCAAGCCAAGGGGGGCGCCCCCACTCAGGGTTCCTCCAAACCCTAGGCGCATGGGCCACTTTGGGGGGCTAGTGCGCCTGGACCATCTTGGCCAGGAAGCCCTCCCTTACAGCCCATGCAGATCCCCGGGGCTGGTGGACCCCCGGATCCCTTTGGTGTTTTCGATACACTTGCCGGTAAGCCCCCAAACTATTATAGTGGCAAAAACAGGACTTCCCATATATGAATCTTTACCTCCGGACCATTCCGGAGCTCCTCGTGATATCCCAGATCCCATCCGATACTCCAAACAACCTTCGGACTTTCCGCTGTTAATATCTCAATACTACCCTAGCACTACCAAACGTTAAGCATGCGACCCTACGGGTTCGGGAATATGCAGACATGACCGAGACTCCTCTCTGGTCAATAACCAATAGCGGAACCTAGATGCCCATATTGGTTCCTACATATTCAACAAAGATCTTTAGCGGTTGAACCACGATCTCAAGGATTCAGTCAATCCTGTACGCAATTCCCTTTGTCCGGCGATATGTTACTTGCCCGAGATTTGATCGTCGGTATCTCCATACCTAGTTCAATCTCGTTACTGGAAAGTCTCTTTACTCGTTTCGGAATACAAGATCCCGTGACTAAACTCATTAGAGCATCTCCAGCCGTTCGCCCCCCCCCCACGGGCTAGAAAAAGCGCCGCTTGGGGGCGAACCGACGATATTTTCGCCGTGGGGGCGATCGGGTTCCCAGTTGCCGCCCCAGGTTGCCTCTAACATCCCAAATTTTCAATTTGGAATGTTATACATTAGATCATCATTGCATATCATATTTTATTTGCTTTTGGTTTCGATCCTAAAAATCGGAAGCAACTCAAGGACCCACGGAGAGAGTTGGGGATTTCGCTATTTTCATATTTGAGTTTTCTCAAATTTTGAGAATAGGATCATTTGATTTTATTTATTTTATCATCAATTATTTCTATTACAAAAATATGAGAGAGGGAATAAAATGACTTTCCCAAAATAAAGAAATATTGAGGATTTAATAATAAAATCAACTAAGATTTTATTTTGGAGTTTTTCGATATTTTTATTTGAATTTAGGAAAAATATGCGTTTTTCAAAATTTCATTTAGGCCCCAAATAAATGTTCACTTTGTCCAGCTTGATTTTAGAAGTCGGGGAAAATTTATTTCGGGATTTTTGGAGTCCGTTTAGTATTTCTTTTTATTTTTCTTCTGCGCGTAATTATTTTAAAAAAAGAGGGCAACCGACCTACGGGCCGTGTCCGACCCGGACACTAGGCCCGACAGGCTTTATAAGCCGCGGCCCAGCCCCGGGCCGAAAGCCTAGCCGCCAGCCGCCGCCGCCCTCTAGCCCCGCGCCCGCCGCCGCCGACGCCGCCCGCCGCCGCCGACGCCGCCCGCCGCCGCCGACGCCGCCCGCCGCCGACCCGCCGCCCGAGGTTCGCCTCGTAATCCGTGCCGCCATTTTTTTCGAAAAACCGTTCGGTTTTTCCGTCGGTTTTTCCGCCGGTTTTTTAGTTTCCGTTTTTTTATTAGATCGGTTTTTTTTCGGTTTAGGTTAAATAGCGAGTGTTCGCTCGTTCGTTCGTTTTAACGAATGTATTCGTCGTTTAGATCCGGATAACGAACGTTCGTTCGTTAACCCGTTTGTCGTTTTTCTTTTTCTCGGATTTTCCGCGATTATTTCTGATCGCGATTTCTGATCGCGATTTCTGATCGCGATTTCTGATCCGATTTTCGTTTTAGTATAACTTTTCGCTCGTTTATCGGAATCAGGCGATTCAAGCGCCTGGAGTTTCGTATCGAAACCCTCTATCCATTTAACCAACTTAAACAAGTTTTTGCTTCTATAAAATTTGACTTAGATCCAGATTAGTAGAACGAAGTTGTTTTCTTTCGCCGTTTGACTTTTGTTGCTTCGTTCGATTTGTTTCTTTTTGCAAACCGGAGTTCTTAAGTTGAACTTTCTGGTTAGATCTCTTATTTGAGTTTTACCTATGCATTAGATGAGTATTTATTGTATGCTTGTTTGTTTGTCTGTGATAGAATACCCGGAGTGCACCGCCTGTTACTTCGAATCTCTAGGTTTCGCGGATCATCAGCAAGGCAAGTAACACTTTGATCATACCTCTTTTACTACCTAGTGTTATTGCATTAGATCAATCCTCAAACATTGCATGATTAGGATCTAATTAAATTGTGGTATGGGAAGTAGTTGAGGTAGTACCTATTACCTGTTTTATTATCAAACCTTTGGGAGTTACTTCTACGTTTGCCTATTATGCCATGCTATGCTAGTAGACGTGGATTGGGTGAGTGATATCCATGACAGATGTGAGTTTGTTAATTAATGGTTTATCTAAGATGGCAACTTAAACACACATCTGGGTGGATTGAGGTACCTGGGTATTCCAGGATTGCCTGTTGTTTTTCTTTATGGACCGCCACCCAGGCTCAAAGGGATCATGAGATTATTCATACTAGAAACTTCCGTGTGCAGCCACAAGCCATTATGGGCTCTGGCATAGTTGACTAAGTCGTGCGAACTCTTACAGTGCTAGACTAGTAGATGTAGGGGATGTAGGTTGGTATGGTCTATCACATCATAAGGTGCTAGCGCTTCTGAAAGACTATGTCTCGGTCATCCGTTTCTCAAACACCATGTAGTGCGAGAAATCCAACGGAGGCGATCGAGTCTTGTGGGGAAAAGTACGCAAACCTCTGCAGAGTAGAAACTAATCATGGTTAGCCATGTCCCCGGTTATGGACGTTTTTGAGTATCTAGTACTTGGATATCATGTGAATCTCATCATGTTACTCTATATTAATGTTGTTGGGTTTTAATGATGATTACTTTAATTGGGATTGAGGAAGCTGTCAACCATTCTTAATGTTTAACAACCACCATGATAGTTAAATAAAATTTATTCCTTTGCTGTAGGGAAAAATTGGCTTTACGCAAAACTGTAACCATAGAGCTTTCCACCAGCCATATATGCATATAGTATAGGCTTAATTCTTCATTACTCTCTATGTATTACATTGCCAGCATATTCCATGTGCTGACCCGTTTTTGGGCTGCAACGTTTCATGTTGCAGACTTTTCAGACGACGAGTAAGGTGCCTTTTAGGTCGTGTTTCTATACTCGGTGATGCCGTTGGAGTTGATGGACTCGCTTATATTCCAAGCCTTCCGTTGTTATCGTTATTAGATGGCCTTAATCCATATTTATTGTAATAGGTTCTCTTTGAGACATTCGATGTAATAAGTGTGTGATTGCTACTCTGTTATAAATCCTTCAAAGTACTGTGTGGTGTCAACATTACTGATCCAGGGATGACACCTGAGCACAGAGGTCAGACTGTTTGAGGTCTGGTCGCTACAGAGATGGTATCAAAGCAGACGCTGACTGTAGGACACGACCACTAAGCTAAAGCTCTAGATCACTACTCTCTCTTCTCATTTCTGACTCCTCATCTTTTCTACTCTTTTAGGATGACGGAAGCAAGGATCAAGTTCACCCAACCTGATGAAGATACACCTTTTGGACGACACTTGAAGGAAGTCACCAAGTACCTGAACATTGGAATACCAAGCTTCACCGGGACCTACAACGCCACTTTACCTGAAGAGGAGCGTTGGAAGATTCAAGCTCAAATTCCAGGAAGAACGTTCGCGCCAGTCATGGAGCCCATAGAGTGTGTTTTTAATGCACCAACCTGGAGTCTGGGAAAGAGCATGGCAGCTCACATAACCATGGGACGCATTGGAGAAGTTTACCAAGAAGACCTCAAGGATACTATTTACCAGATTTGCGGACGCCGAGATGAACAATGGGAGATAGTCAACACCAAGAAGGATAGATCCATTGCAGCTTTCATCCAAGAGTTAAACCAGCACATTCGACGCCAGGAGAACCAGATGTGCGCAGACATGATGGAGTTGAAGAAAGCAAAAGCCAAGATTATTGAACTAGAAGGAGAACTGAAGGCCACTCGCAAGGACTACATGGATGAGATTGTAGCTCTAGTGAGACAAAACGGCGATCTTAAGGAGAAGATTGAAGAACTCATGGGGAACTCAGCACCCGGAGGAGAAGATGAAGATTGCACCTGTCCAGATAACTACATCATCATCGACGACACTGATTCCGATCCCAGTGATGATGATTTCGAAGACGAAGCTGGAGCAGATATCATGGAGTCTTCATCGGAGCAGTTTTTCTAGTAGACTACCATAACAGTAGTAGTGTTCCACCATGTACATAGTATAGTCCACGCACTTTTGCGATAGTTCTAGACCGATTGTATGCCTTGTTTGATTGAATGAAGTGATTTTGTGTGCATTTGTCTCATGTGCATTTGGGTAGTGTTTTCTCTTTAGACCTCATTCTATTCTTAATTCTCATCTTTTCTAAACCCTCAGATGCCTCCGAGACGTGACAACGGATTTGCTTTCCCACTGGAGCTCACTCAGTTGATCCAGCAGCAGAATGCTTTGATGCAGTTGTTAGTCCAGAACCAGAACAACAACAACAACAACAACAACAACAACAACAACCCACCGCTGCCACCACCAGTTGATCACTTAACCCGTTTTCTTAGGCTGAATTCGTCGGTGTTTTCCAGTAGCACCGAGCCGATAGTAGCAGATGATTGGCTCTGCAAGACAGGGAGGGAGTTGACCACTGCATGATATACAGATGGGGAAAAGGTGAAATTTGCCGCACATCAGCTTGAAGGACCCGCAACAGCATGGTGGGAGAATTTTACAGCCACTTACCCTGTAGACACTGTCACATGGGATCAGTTTCAGCAAGCTTTCTATACTGCCCATGTTTCAGCAGGAGCTATGGCCATGAAGAAGCGTGAGTTTCGCAACTTGCGCCAAGGAGGGCGGACAGTTGGCCAGTATGTGGGTGACTTTAGTAAGCTAGCATGTTATGCCCCAGATGACGTTGCTATGGATGCAGCTAAGCAGGAGAAGTTTCTGGAAGGACTGAATGACGAGCTGAGTATGCAGTTGATGGTAGCAAGTTTTAACAACTACCAGGAGTTGGTAGACCATGCGCTTATGATTGAGGGGAAGCAGCAGCAGATTGAAAACCGCAAGAGGAAGTATGGACAGGGGAAGTATAATTCAGGAGCTCGGCAGAAGCCCCGTCTTACCCCTAAACCGGGAGTTCATTTTCAGCATACCCATGGAGGAGGTAGCTCGCACAACCATAATGGCTCCAAGAATGGTAATGGGAATGGAGGAAGCAACGGCCAGAACCGTACCACCCCATCAACCCCAGCTAAGAGAGACCTGAGCCAAGTCACCTGTTTTAAGTGCTCGAAGATAGGACATTATGCCAATGAATGTCCTGAAGGCCAGAATGGTAATGGAAGCTCTGGAAAGAAGCCGAACCCTTTCAACAGGGGACAGGTGAACCATGTTAATGTGGAGGAGGTTGAAGCTCAGCCTGATGCAGTAATAGGTAAGTTTTTGGTTAAGTCATTTACTACACTCGTTCTTTTTGATACTGGTGCATCACATTCATACATATCAAGGGGATTTGTGGATAAGTACAACCTGCCAACCCAAGCCCTTAGGTCACCCATGTTAGTAACCTTGCCTGGAGCAGAGTATATGGCTAGTTGATGGTGTGATTGGTTACCATTAAGGATTGGTAACTATGTGTTTCCCTCGGACCTAATAGTATTGGAATCTCAAGGACTGGATGTGATATTAGGCATGGATTGGTTGTCAAAGTATGAAGGGAACATTGAATGTGCTAGTAAGACAATTTTGCTTACAACGCCAGAAGGAAGAAGGATCAAGTATGTATCATGGCATGTGCCGGAAAGGATTCAAGCAAATTCCTTGACAGGAGTTGTGCAGGAGGAAGTAGCAGTGGTAAAGGATTTCCCTGACGTATTTCCAGAAGAGTTGCTAGGCATGCCACTGGATAGAGACATTGAGTTTTTGATTGAGCTTTTGCCAGGCACAGGGCCAATATCGAAGAGACCATACAGGATGCCCGCAAAGGATTTGGTGGAGATTAAGAAATAGATTAAGGAGTTACTGGATAAAGGTTATATTCGCCCAAGTTCTTCACCTTGGGGATCACCGGTACTTCTAGTGGAGAAAAAGAATGGATCTTTAAGAATGGTTGTTGATTACCGTGGATTGAATGAAGTAACCATCAAGAACAAGTACCCACTACCAATGATCAATGATCTGTTTGATCGTTTGCAAGGAGCCAAAGTGTTTTCCAAGATCGATTTGCGATCAGGGTACCATCAGTTGAAGATTCGAGAGCAGGACATACCTAAGACAACATTCACCACAAGATATGGAATGTATGAGTATACCGTTATGTCATTTGGTCTGACTAATGCACCTGCCTATTTTATGAACATGATGAACAAAGTGTTTATGGAGTTTTTGGATAAGTTCGTCGTGGTGTTCATTGATGATATTCTGGTTTACTCGAAGAATGAAGAGGAGCATAAGGAACATTTGCGATTGGTACTTGAGAAGCTCAGAGAACATCGGTTATATGCCAAGTTCAGCAAATGTGAGTTTTGGTTGAAGGAAGTGGGATTCCTCGGACACGTTATATCCGGAGAAGGAATAGCAGTTGATCCCACAAAGGTTATCACTGTGACCAATTGGGAAGCACCAACAACAGTTGGAGAGATCCGGAGTTTCCTTGGACTCGCAGGATACTACCAGAGATTTATTGAGAACTTCTCAAAGATTGCAAAGCCTATGACGGAGTTGTTGAAGAAGGATACCAAGTTCATATGGACTGACGAGTGTGAGGCCAGTTTGTTGAAGAAACATTTGGTTACCTCACCAGTGTTGATTCTGCTAGATCAGACCAAGGATTATGAGGTATATTGCAACGCTTCACGTCGAGGACTTGGAGCGGTGCTGATGCAGGAGGGAAGAGTTGTTTCGTATGCTTCACGACAACTGAAACCTCATGAATTGAATTATGCCACGCATGATTTGTAATTAGCAGCCGTAGTGCATGCATTGAAAACATGGAGACATTTCCTCATAGGAAACCATTGTGAAGTGTACACGGATCACAAGAGTTTGAAGTACATTTTCACGCAGAAGGAGTTGAACCTCAGACAAAGGAGATGGTTGGAGCTCATCAAGGATTATGATATGAGATTGCATTACCATCCCGGAAAGGCTAATGTAGTAGCTGACGCATTGAGCCGTAAGAGCCATGTCAATACGCTAATGACGGGAGAAAGACCAAAGGAGTTAGCCGAGGATCTTCGTGAGCTATGTTTGGAGATAGTTCCGAGAGGCTATGTAGCAACATTGGAGATTCAGTCAACTTTGATGGATAGAATTAGAGAAGCTCAGAAGACTGACAAGGGGATTGCCACCATAAAGGAGAAAATGAGCGAAGGAAAAGGATTTCGTGAGGATGAGCACGATACCCTATGGTTTGAAGACCGTGTTTATGTGCCCAATGACCCGGAGATCAGGAAGTTAATTCTGCAAGAGGCACATGATTCACCGTATTCGATTCACCCAGGAAATACCAAGATGTATTTGGATTTGAAGGATATTTTCTGGTGGACCGGAATGAAGAAAGATATTGCGGAGTATGTAGCAGTTTGTGATGTATGTCAGAGAGTAAAGGCAGAGCATCAGAAGCCAGCAGGATTATTACAGCCATTGCCGATACCCGAATGGAAGTGGGATAAGCTAGGCATGGATTTTATCACGGGATTACCAATGACTCGTTCCGGCTATGACTCGATTTGGGTTGTAGTTGATCGGTTGACGAAGGTAGCTCATTTCATCCCGGTAAAGACCACTTACACTAGTGCTAAGTTGGCAAAGATATACATGACCAGGATTGTATGTTTACATGGAGTTCCGAGGAGTATCATATCAGATAGAGGAACCCAGTTTACCTCAAAGTTCTAGAAGCAGTTGCACGAAACTTTGGGTACCAGGCTAGAGTTCAGTACATCTTTTGATCCATAGACAGATGGACAGACCCAGAGAGTCAATCAGATTTTGGAGGATATGCTGAGAGCTTGTGCGCTAGATTATGGATCTAGTTGGGATGACAATTTGTCATATGCAGAGTTCTCTTACAACAACAGCTATCAACCCAGTTTGAAAATGGCCCCTTTCGAAGCCTTGTAAGGAAGGAGGTGCAGGACACCATTGTCATGGGACGAAGTTGGAGACCGCTAGTTGTTTGGACCTGATTTGATTAAGGAGTCTGAACAGAAGGTGAAGTTGATTCGTGATAGGCTCAAGGTAGCCCAGTCCAGGCAGAAGAGCTACGCAGACTCTAAACGCAAGGAGACAGTTTATGAAGTCGGAGACCGAGTTTATCTTCAAGTATCACTACTTCGAGGAATAAAGTCCTTTGGATTTAAGGGAAAGTTAGCGCGACGATTTGTGGGACCATACCGAGTATCAGAACGTATGGGAGAAGTAGCCTACAAGTTGGAATTGCCCGAAGGATTATCAGGAGTTCATGACGTGTTCCACGTTTCCCAGTTGAAGAAGTGCCACGCGGACATGGCTGACATACCTTTGAGAGACACAGTGCCATTGGAAGCAATTCAATTGGATAACAATTTGACCTATGAGGAGAAGCCAGTTAAGATTCTCGAGTTTGCCAGCCGAGTCACTCGCAGCAAGGTTATCAAGTTTTGCAAGGTTCAGTGGAGCCACCACACGAAGGACGAAGCCACCTGGGAACGAGAGGAAGATTTGCTCAAGGACCACCCTCACCTATTTTCTAGCCAACCCGAATCTCGAGGGCGAGATTCATCTTAAGGGGGTAGGTTTGTAACATCCCAAATTTTCAATTTGGAATGTTATACATTAGATCATCATTGCATATCATATTTTATTTGCTTTTGGTTTCGATCCTAGAAATCCTAAGCAACTCAAGGACCCACGGAGAGAGTTGGGGATTTCGTTATTTTCATACTTGAGTTTTCTCAAATTTTGAGAATAGGATCATTTGATTTTATTTATTTTATCATCAATTATTTCTATTACAAAAATATGAGAGAGGGAATAAAATGACTTTCCCAAAATAAAGAAATATTGAGGATTTAATAATAAAATCAACTAAGATTTTATTTCGGAGTTTTTCGATATTTTTATTTGAATTTAGGAAAATATGCATTTTTCAAAATTGCATTTAGGCCCCAAATAAATGTCCGCTTTGTCCGGCTTGATTTTAGAAGTCGGGGAAAATTTATTTTGGGATTTTTGGAGTCCATTTAGTATTTCTTTTTATTTTTCTTCTGCGCGAAATTATTTTAAAAAAAAGAGGGAACACGACCTACGGGCCGTGTCCGACCCGGACACTAGGCCCGTCAGGCTTTATAAGCCGCGGCCCAGCCCTGGGCTGAAACCCTAGCCGCCAGCCACCGCTGCCCTCGAGCCCCGCGCCGCCCTCGAGCCCCGCGCCCGTCGCCGCCGCCGCCGCCGACGCCGCCCGCTGCCGCCACCCGCCGCCGCCGACGCCGGACCCCGCCGCCGCCCCGCCGCCCGAGGTTCGCCTCGTAATCCGCGTCGCCGTTTTTTTTGGAAAAATCGTTCCGTTTTTCCGGCGGTTTTTCCGCTGGTTTTTTTTAGTTTCCGTTTTTTATTAGATCGGGTTTTTTTCGGTTTAGGTTAAATAGCGAGCGTTCGCTCGTTCGAACGTTTTAAAAAACGTATTCGTCGTTTAGATCCGGATAACGAACGTTCGTTCGTTAACCCATTCGTCGTTTTTCTTTTTCTCGGTTTTTCCACGATTATTCCTGATCGCGATTTCTGATCCGATTTTCGTTTTAGTATAACTTTTTGCTCGTTTATCGGAATCAAGCGATTCAAGTGCCTGGAGTTTCGTATCGAAACCCTCTATCCATTTAACCAACTTAAACAAGTTTTTGCTTCTGTAAAATTTGACTTAGATCTAGATTAGTAGAACAAAGTTGTTTTCTTTCACCGTTTGACTTTCGTTGCTTCGTTTGATTTGTTTCTTTTTGCAAACCGGAGTTCTTAAGTTGAACTTTCTGGTTAGATCTCTTATTTGAGTTTTACCTATGAATTAGATGAGTACTTATTGTATGCTTGTTTGTTTGTCTGCGATAGAATACCCGGAGTGCGCCGCCTGTTACTTCGAATCTCTAGGTTTCGCGGATCATCAGCAAGGCAAGTAACACTTTGATCATACCTCTTTTACTACCCAGTTTTATTGCATTAGATCAATCCTCAAACATTGCATGATTAGGATCTAATTAAATTGTGGGATGGGAAGTAGTTGAGGTAGTACATATTACCTGTTTTATTATCAAACCTTTGGGAGTTACTTCTACGTTTGCCTATTATGCCATGCTATGCTAGTAGGCGTGGATTGGGTGAGTGATATCCATGACAGATGTGAGTTTGTTAATTAATGGTTTATCTAAGGTGGCAACTTAAACACACATCTGGGTGGATTGAGGACCTGGGTATTCCAGGATTGCCTGTTGTTTTTCTTTATGGACCGCCACCCAGGCTCAAAGGGATCATGAGATTATTCATACTAGAAACTTCCGTGTGCAGCCACAAGCCATTATGGCCTCTAGCATAGTTGACTAAGTCGTGCGAACTCTTACAATGGTAGACTAGCAGATGTAGGGGATGTAGGTTGGTACGGTCTATCACATCGTAAGGTGCTAGCTCTTCTGAAAGACTATGTCTCGGTCATCCGTTTCTCAAACACCGTGTAGTGCGAGAAATCCAACGGAGGCGATCGAGTCTTGTGGGGAAAAGTGCACAAACCTCTGTAGAGTGTACAAACTAATCATGGTTAGTCGTGTCCCTGGTTATGGACATTTTTGAGTATCTAGTACTTGGATATCATGTGAATCTCATCATGTTACTCTAAATTAATGTTGTTGGGTTTTAATGATGATTACTTTAATTGGGATTGAGGATGCTGTCAACCATTCTCAATGTTTAACAACCACCATGATAGTTAAATAAAATTTATTCCTTTGCTGTAGGGAAAAATTGGCTTTACGCAAAACTGTAACCATAGAGCTTTCCACCAGCCATATATGCATATAGTATAGGCTTAATTCTTCATTACTCTCTATGTGTTACATTGCCAGCATATTCCATGTGCTGACCCGTTTTCGGGCTGCAACGTTTCATGTTGCAGACTTTTCAGACGACGAGTAAGGTGCCTTTTAGGTCGTGGTTCTATACTCAGTGATGCCGTTGGGGTTGATGGACTCGCTTATCTTCCAAGCCTTCCGCTGTTATCGTTATTAGATGGCCTTAAGCCATATTTATTGTAATAGGTTCTCTTTGAGACATTCGATGTAATAAGTGTGTGATTGCTACTCTGTTATAAATCCTTCAAAGTACTGTGTGGTGTCAGCATTACTGATCCAGGGATGACACCTGAGCACAGAGGTCAGACTGTTTGAGGTCTGGTCGCTACATTGCCCCCAGATGCCCTTCTTTGTAAACATTTTAAAAGAAACATTCGGCCAAAATTCGGCAAACACGACATAGATTCGGCATAAATTCGGCAAAAACTACATAGATTAGGCGCTCCATAGTTTTTTTACATATAGAAAACATGAAATCTACTTAAAAAAACAAAGGGCCGTGCCTACAAGCCGAAAAACTGGCTTAACGCGGCGTAGTCACCGTCGTCGCCGCCGTCATCCTCCTCCTTCTCCTTCTTCACACGGCCATCCCTGCTGGTCCCCTGCCCGGGGTCGCCCTGGCGGACAGGTTTGGCAGGCGGCGGTGCGTCATCCTCGTCGCTGTCCTGGAGCACTATCACGCCTTCTTCCTCGCGTCCACGACAGTGCACGGCGATCTCCTCGGCGCTGGCGCTCGATCTCCAGCCGGGCCCAATCCTGCCGGGCCCACTTCATGGCGGCCTCGTTATCGAGCGCGTCATCGGGTCCGCTCTTCACGGCGGTGAGCCCCGGCTCCGTCTTCGGCTTGACGAGGCGGGGGGAAGCCGAGGAGGAGGCACGGCCGCCCTCGTTGATGACGATGCCGACGCTGCGGGTGCGCCGGCCGTGCGGTGTTTCCACGGGCTCGGGCTTGACGCTGACGAGCGCCGGCATCCAGAGGAGTGGGAGGAGGATCGGGAGGAGGAGGAGGAGGAAGACCCGCCCAACATTCGCCGCGACAGCCACGGGCCGACACTCCGACAGGGGGCCGGGGTCGCCGGGTACTATTGTTGGGGAACGTAGCAGAATTTTAAAATTTTCCTATGTTTCACCAAGATCAATCTATGGAGTCTTCTAGCAATGAGAGGGAGAGGAGTGCATGTACATACCCTTGTAGATCGCGAGTGGAAGCGTTCAAGAGAACGGGGTTGATGGAGTCGTACTCGTCGTGATCCAAATCACTGATGATCCTAGCGCCGAACGGACGGCACCTCCGCGTTTAACACGCGTACGGAGCGAGGACGTCTCCCACGCCTTGATCCAGCAAGGAGGAGGGAGAGGTTGAGGAAGAAAGCTCCAACAGCAGCACGACGGCGTGGTGGTGGTGGAGCAGCAGTACTCCGGCAGGACTTCGCTAAGCTCTTAACGGAGGAGGAGAGGTGTTGGGGAGGGGAGGGGCTGCGCCTTGGGATGGGTGCGGCTCCATGTGCCTCCCCACTATATATAGGGTGGAGGGGGCTGGTTTCTTGCCCTCCAAGTCCATTGGGGCGTTGGCAAAGGTGGGGGAAAGAAATCCCATCATTTCCTTTCCCCATCGATTGTTACCCCCCCTTTTTAGGGATCTTGATCTTATCCCTTTGGGATATGATCTTATTCCTTCTAAGGGGGAATCTTGGTGCGCCTTGACCAGGGGTGTGGGGCCTTGCCCCCACTACCCATGTTCATGTGGGTCCCCACATGCAGGTGGGCCCCACTACGGAACCTTCTAGAATCTTCCCGGTACAATACCGAAAAATCCCAAACATTTTCTGGTGGCCAAAATAGGACTTCCCATATATAAATATTTACCTCTGGACCATTCCGGAACTCCTCGTGACGTCTGGGATCTCAACCGGGACTCCGAACAACATTCGGTAATCACATACAAGTCTTCCTAATAACCCCAGCGTCATCGAACCTTAAGTGTGTAGACCCTACGGGTTCGGGAACCATCTAGACATGACCGAGACAACTCTCCGTCCAATAACCAACAGCGGGGTCTGGATACCCATGTTGGCTCCCACATGTTCCACGATGATCTCATCGGATGAACCACGATGTCAAGGATTCAGTCAATCCCGTATACAATTCCCTTTGTCTACCGGTATAGTACTTGCCCAAGATTCGATCATCGGTATCCCGATACCTTGTTCAATCTCGTTACCAGCAAGTCTCTTTACTCGTTCCGTAACACATCATCCCATGATCAACTCCTTGATCACATTGTGCACATTATGATGATGTCCTACCGAGTGGGCCCAGAGATACCTCTCCGTCACATGGAGTGACAAATCCCAGTCTCGATTCGTGCCAACCCAACAGACACTTTCGGAGATACCCGTAGTGCACCTTTATAGCCATCCAGTTACGTTGTGACGTTTGGCACACCCAAAGCACTCCTACGGTATCCGGGAGTTGCACAATCTCATGGTCTAAGGAAATGATACTTGACATTAGAAAAGCTTTAGCATACGAACTACACGATCTTGTGCTAGGCTTAGGATTGGGTCTTGTCCATCACATCATTCTCCTAATGATGTGATCCCGTTATCAACGACATCCAATGTCCATGTTCAGGAAACCGTAACCATCTATTGATCATCGAGCTAGTCAACTAGAGGCTTACTAGGGACATGGTGTTGTCCATGTATCCACACATGTATCTGAGTTTCCTACCAATACAATTCTAGCATGGATAATAAAAGATTATCATGAACAAGGAAATATAATAATAACTAATTTATTATTGCCTCTAGGGCATATTTCCAACAGTCTCCCACTTGCACTAGAGTCAATAATCCTGTTCACATCGCTATGTGATTAACACTCAAGGTCACATCCCCATGTGACTAACACCCAAAGAGTTTACTAGAGTCAATAATCTAGTTCACATTACCATGTGATTAACACTCAATGACTTCTGGGTTTGATCATGTTATGCTTGTGAGAGATGTTATAGTTAACGGGTCTGAACCTTTCAGATCCATGTTTGCTTTGCAAATCTCTATGTCATCTAGCAGATGCAGCTACCACGCTCTATTTGGAGCTACTCCAAATAACTGTTCTACTATATGAATCCGGTTTACTACTCAGAATCATCCAGATTAGTGTCAAAGATTGCATCGGCGTAACCCTTTACGACGAACTCTTTTACCACCTCCATAATCGAGAAAATTCCTTATTCCATTAGTTACTAAGGATAAGTTCGACCGCTGTCATGTGATCCATTCCTGGATCACTCTTGTACCCCTTGACTGACTCATGGCAAGGCACACTTCAGGTGCGGTACACAGCATAGCATACTGTAGAGCCTACATATAAAGCATAGGGGACGACCTTCGTCCTTTCTCTCTCTTCTACCGTGGTTAGGTCTTGAGTCTTACTCAACACTCATACCTTATAACACAGCCAAGAACTCCTTCTTGGCCGATCTATTTTTGAACTCCTTCAAAGTCTTGTCATGGTATGTGTTCGTTTGAAAGTGCTATTAAGCGGTTTTTGATCTATCTTTATAGATCTTGATGCTCAATGTTCAAGTAGCTTAATCCAGGTTTTCCATTGAAAAACACTTTTCAAACAACCCTATATGCTTTCCAGAAATTCTACATCATTTCTGATCAACAATATGTCAACAACATATACTCATCAGAAATAGTGCTCCCACTCACTTCTTTGGAAATACAAGTTTCTCATAAACTTTGTATAAACCCAAAATCTTTGATCATCATCAAAGCGTATATTCCAACTCCGAGATGCTTACTCCAGTCCTTAGAAGGATTGCTGGAGCTTCGCACACTTGTTAGCATCTTTCAGGATTGTGAAAACCTTCTGGTTGTATCACATACAACCTTTCCTCAAGAAAATCGTGAGGAAACAATATTTTGACATCCTATCTGCAAGATTTCATAAATAATGCAGTGACTGCTAACATAATTACAACAGACTCTTAGCATCACTACGAGTGAGAAAGTCTCGTCGTAGTCAACTCCTTGAACTTGTCGGGAAACATCTTAACGACAAGTCGAGCTTTCTTAATGGTGACATTTACCATCATTGTCCGTCTTCCTTTTTAAAATCCATCTGCACCCAACAGCCTCACAACC
This sequence comes from Triticum dicoccoides, assembly GCF_002162155.2. Lineage (NCBI taxonomy): Eukaryota > Viridiplantae > Streptophyta > Magnoliopsida > Poales > Poaceae > Triticum > Triticum dicoccoides. The sequence continues at coordinate 515,346,411 of NC_041380.1, forward strand.
ATCAAGTAGTTCTTTCAAAGTCTATACTTTGTTTTATACATGGATCCTCTCTCGGATTTTATGGCCTCGAGCCAATTTTCGGAATCTGGGCCCACCATCGCTTCTCCATAGCTCGTAGGTTCATTGTTGTCTAGCAACATGACCTCCAAGATAGGATTATATACCACTCTGAAGTAGTACGCATCCTTGTCGTCCTACGAGGTTTGGTAGTGACTTGATCCGAAGTCTCATGATCACTATCATAAGCTTCCACTTCAATTGGTGTAGGTGCCATAGGAACAACTCTTTGTGCCCTGCTATACACTAGTTGAAGTGACGGTTCAATAACCTCATCAAGTCTCCACCATCCTCCCACTCAATTCTTTCGAGAGAAACTTTTTCTCGAGAAAGGACCCGATTCTAGAAACAATCCCTATTGCTTTCGGATCTGAGATGGGAGGTATACCCAACTGTTTTGGGTATTCTATGAAGATGCATTCATCCGCTTTGGGTTCGAGCTTATCAGCCTGAAACCTTTTCACATAAGCATCGTAGCCCCAAACTTTTAAGAAACGACAGCTTAGGTTTCTCTAAACCATATGGTGTCGTCTCAACGGAATTGTGTGGTGCCCTATTTAAAGTGAATGCGGCTATCTCTAATGCCTAACCCATAAACGATAGTGGTAATTCGATAAGAAACATCATGGTATGTAGCATATCCAATTAGGGTGCAGTTATGATGTTCGGACACACCATCACACTATGGTGTTCCAGGCGGTATTAGTTGTGAAACAATTTCCACAATGTCTTAATTGTGTGCCAACCTCGTAACTCAGATATTCATCTCTATGATCATATTATAGACATTTTATCATCTTGTCATGACGATCTTCAACTTCACTCTGAAATTACTTGAACCTTTCAATAATTCAGACTTGTGTTTCATCAAGTAAATATACTCATCATCTACTCAAATCATCTGTGAAGTAAGAACATAACGATATCCACTGTGTGCCTCATCACTCATTGGACTGCACACATCAAAATGTATTACTTCCAACAAGTTGCTTTCTTGTTCCATCTTACTGAAAACGAGGCCTTTCAGTCATCTTGCCCATGTGGTGTGATTTGCATGTCTCAAGTGATTCAAAATCAGGTGAGTCCAAACGACCCATCTGTATGGAGTTTCTTCATGCATATCCACCAACAGACATGGTTCGCATGTCTCAATCTTTTCAAAAACGAGTGAGTCCAAAGATCCATCAACATGGAGCTTCTTCATGCGTTTTATACCAGCATGACTCAAATTGCAGTGCCACAAGTATGTGGTACTATCATTACTATCTTATATCTTTTGGCATGAACATGTGTATCACTACGATCGAGATTCAATAAACCATTTATTTTAGGTGCAAGACCATTGAAGGTATTATTCAAATAAACATAGTAACCATTATTCTCCTTAAATGAATAACCGTATTTGCGATAAACATAATCCAATCATGTCTATGCTCAACGCAAACACCAAATAACAATTATTTAGGTTTAACACTAATCTCGATGGTAGAGGGAGCAGGCGATGTTTGATCACATCAACCTTGGAAACACTTCCAACATATATTGTCATCTCACCTTTAGCTAGTCTCCGTTTTTCCATAGCTTTTTATTTTGAGTTACTAACACTTAGCAACCGAGCCGGTATCTTAATACCCTGGTGCTACTAGGAGTACTAGTAAAGTACACATTTAATACAATGTATATCCTATATACTTCTGTCAACCTTGCCAGCCTTCTCATCTACCAAGTATCTAGGGTAGTTCTGCTTCAGTGACTGTTCCCCTCATTACATGAGCACTTAGTCTCGGGTTTTGGGTTCAACCTTGGGTTTCTTCACTAGAGCAGCAATTGATTTGCCGTTTCATGAAGTATCCCTTCTTGCCCTTGCCCTTCTTGAAACTAGTGGTTTTACTAACCATCAACAATTGATGCTCCCACTTGATTTCTACTTTCGCGATGTCAAACATCGCGAATTGCTCAACGATCATCATGTCTATCCCTGATATGTTATAGTTCATCACGAAGCTCTAATAGCTTGGTGGCAGTGACTATGGAGAACCATCACTTTCTCATCTGGAAGATTAACTCCCACTCGATTCAACTGATTGTAGTACTCAGACGATCTGAGCACCTGCTCAATGATTGAGCTTTTCTCCCTTAGTTTGCAGGCTAAGAAACTTGTCGGAGGTCTTACACCTCTTGACGTGGGCACGAGCCCGAAATCCCAATTTCAGCCCTTGGAACATCTCATATGTTCTGCGATGTTTCAGAAAACGTCTTTGGTGCCTCAATTCTAAACCATTTAGCATTACGCACTGAACTATCATGTAGTCATCAAAACATGTATGTCAGATGTTTGCAACATCCACAACCGACGCTCGAGGTTCAGCACACCGAGCGGTGCATTAAGGACATAAGCCTTCTCTGCAGCAATGAGGACAATCCTCAGAATACGGACCCAGTCCGCATAATTGCTACTGTCAACTTTCAACTAAATTTTCTCTAGGAACATATCTTAAACAGTAGAACTAAAGCGTAAGCTACAACATAATATGCAAAGATCTTTTGACTATGTTCATGATAATTAAGTTCATCTGATGAACTCCCACTCAGATAGACATCCCTCTAGTCATCTAAGTGATACATGATCCGAGTCAACTAGGCTGTGTCCGATCATCACGTGAGACGGACTAGTCATCGTCGATGAACATCTTCATGTTGATCGTATCTTCTATACGACTCATGTTCGACCTTTCGGTCTTCCGTGTTCTAAGGCCATGTCTGTACATGCTAGGCTCGTCAAGTCATCCTAAGTGTATTGCTTGTCTAAATCTGGCTTACACCCGTTGTATTCGAACGTTAGAATCTATCACACCCGATCATCACGTGGTGCTTCGAAACAACGAACCTTCGCAACGGTGCACAGTTAGGGGGAACACTTTCTTGAAATTATTGCGAGGGATCATCTTATTTAAGCTACCGTCGTTCTAAGCAAATAAGATGTAAAACATGATAGACATCACATGCAATCAAATAGTGACATGATATGGCCAATATCATTTTTCTCCTTTTGATCTCCATCTTCGGGGCGCCATGATCATCATCGTCACCGGCATGACACCATGATCTCCATCATCATGATCTCCATCATCGTGTCTTCATGAATTTGTCTCGTCAACTATTACTTCTACTACTACAGCTAACGGTTAGCAATAAAGTAAAGTAATTACATGACGTTTATGTTGACATGCAGGTCATTAATAAATTAAGACAACTCCTATGGCTCCTGCCGGTTGTCATACTCATCGACATGCAAGTTGTGATTCCTATTACAAGAACATGATCAATCTCATACATCACATATATCATTCATCACATCCTTTTGGCCACATCACATCACATAGCATACCCTGCAAAAACAAGTTAGACGTCCTCTAATTGTTGTTGCATGTTTTACGTGGCTGCTATGGGTTTCTAGCAAGAACATTTCTTACCTACGCAAATGCCACAACGTGATATGCCAATTACTATTTACCCTTCATAAGGGCCCTTTTCATCGAACCCGATCCGACTAAAGTGGGAGAGACAGACACCCTCTAGCCACCTTATGCAACTAGTGCATGTCAGTCGGTGGAACCTGTCTCACGTAAGAGTACGTGTAAGGTCGGTCTGGGCCGCTTCGTCCCACAATGCCGCTGAATCAGGATAAGACTAGTAACGGCAAGTAAATTGACAATATTGACACCCACAACAAACTTGTGTTCTACTCATGCATAGAAACTACGCATAAACCTGGCTCTGATACCACTGTTGGGGAACGTAGCAGAATTTTAAAATTTTCCTACATTTCACCAAGATCAATCTATGGAGTCTTCTAGCAACGTGAGGGAGAGGAGTGCATCTACATACCCTTGTAGATTGCGAGCATAAGTGTTCAAGAGAACGGGGTTGATGGAGTCGTACTCGTCGTGATCCAAATCATCGATGATCCTAGCGCCGAACGGACGGCACCTCCGTGTTCAACACACGTACGGAGCGAGGAGGTCTCCCGCACCTTGATCCAGCAAGGAGGAGGGAGAGGTTGAGGAAGAAAGCTCCAACAGCAGCACGACGGCGTGGTGGTGGTGGAGCAGCAGTACTCCGGCAGGGCTTCGCCAAGCTCTTAACGGAGGAGGAGAGGTGTTGGGGAGGGGAGGGGCTGCGCCTTGGGATGGGTGCGGCTCCCATGTGCCTCCCTACTATATATAGGGGTGGAGGGGGCTGGTTTCTTGCCCTCCAAGTCCATTGGGGCGTTGGCAAAGGTGGGGGAAAGGAATCCCATCATTTCCTTTCCCCACCGATTGTTACCCCCCTTTTTAGGGATCTTGATCTTATCCCTTTGGGATATGATCTTATTCCTTCTAAGGGGGAATCTTGGTGCGCCTTGACTAGGGGTGTGGGGCCTTGCCTCCACTACCCATGTTCATGTGGGTCCCCACATGTAGGTGGGCCCCACTACGGAACCTTCTAGAATCTTCCCGGTACAATACCGAAAAATCCCGAACATTTTCCAGTGGCCAAAATAGGACTTTCCATATATAAATCTTTACCTCCGGACCATTCCGGAACTCCTCGTGACGTCTGGGATCTCATCCGGGACTCCGAACAACATTCGGTAATCACATACAAGTCTTCCTAATAACCCTAGCGTCATCGAACCTTAAGTGTGTAGACCCTACGGGTTCGGGAACCATGTAGACATGACCGAGACAACTCTCCGGCCAATAACCAACAGCGGGGTCTGGATACCCATGTTGGCTCCCACATGTTCCACAATGATCTCATCGGATGAACCACGATGTCAATGATTCAATCAATCCCGTATACAATTCCCTTTGTCTACCGGTATATTACTTGCCCGAGATTCGATCATCGGTATCCCGATACCTTGTTCAATCTCATTACCGGCAAGTCTCTTTACTCGTTCCGTAACACATCATCCCGTGATCAACTCCTTGATCACATTGTGCACATTATGATGATGTCCTACCGAGTGGGCCCAGAGATACCTCTCCGTCACACGGAGTGACAAATCCCAGTCTCGATTCGTGCCAACCCAACAGACACTTTTGGAGATACCGTAGTGCACCTTTATAGCCACCCAGTTACGTTGTGACGTTTGGCACACCCGAAGCACTCCTACGGTATCCGGGAGTTGCACAATCTCATGGTCTAAGGAAATGATACTTGACATTAGAAAAGCTTTAGCATACGAACTACACGATCTTGTGCTAGGCTTAGGATTGGGTCTTGTCCATCACATCATTCTCCTAATGATGTGATCCCGTTATCAACGACATCCAATGTCCATGGTCAGGAAACCGTAACCATCTATTGATCAACGAGCTAGTCAACTAGAGGCTTACTAGGGACATGGTGTTGTCTATGTATCCACACATGTATCTGAGTTTCCTATCAATACAATTCTAGCATGGATAATAAACGATTATCATGAACAAGGAAATATAATAATAACTAATTTATTATTACCTCTAGGGCATATTTCCAACAACTATAGCGGCGGATCGTTGCAGCCCTTGAGGTACTCGAGGACGGCATGCAGCGTGCGGCCGGGGGTGCCCCACCACAAGCGGCGGCCGTCGCTATTGTTGCGCCCCCTGACCACCGGCGCGTTGTTGAAGGAGGCGAGTCGCTCCGCCTGCCGGCGTTCGAAATACGCCGCCCACGCCTCGTGGTTGCCAACGTCGTACTGCGAGAGGGCGCGCTTCTCCTCAACAGGGAGGCCCGTACACGCTCGATCTCGGCGTGGAAGTATCTGGGGTGTTCGACGTCGGGCAGAGGAAGGACTGGGATGCCCCCGGTGCTGAGCCTCCATCGCCCCGGCGCGTGCATGTCGAGGCACGCCGGGTAGTTCGCCTCATGGAGGAGGTGAGCTTCCCACTCGTGGAGAGAGTGGCGGCCGAAGCCGTCGGCTGCCGCCGCATCGCCGGGGAACCGTTCACCCATCGGGGGTGTGCGTGCGCGCGGTGGCTATACGGGGTGAGACGGGGAGAGAGGGTGTCGGTGGCGAGAGAAGTGGGGCTACGGGCGGGTGATTCTACCGGTGAGGGAGGGGCGGCTTTTATAGCGGCCCGGGGCGGCAACGTGTGTGTACGTGTGGCTGGATGGGTCACGTCGCAGCACCGCGCCGCCGTGAGGAATCAATGGAAGGCTGATTGGCGACAGCCTTGGCATTGATTCCCCGTGGGAAACCGAGGCGATGAGGACAACGAGGCGCGGGGGTCGCTGACTCGACGGGCCCGCCATTCTTTCGCGTCAAAATGATTGCCCCGGCGCCCCCGGGTGCCCCGAGCATGCCGGGTTCGGCCTGGGTCCGCCGGCGCTAGTTTCGGGCCTAACCGGCGAAAAATGGGCTCCTGGGGGCGCGATTGGGCCGTTTTTTGGGCCACCGGCGCCAAAAAAGGGGCCTGGGGGGGCTGTTGGGGGCGCGGTTGGAGATGCTCTTAGTCACATGTTTGCAAGCTTCTTGTGATGTTACATTACCAAGAGGGCCCAGAGATATCTCTCTGTCACACAGAGCGACAAATCCCAGTCTTGATCCATGCAACCCAACAGACACCTTCGAAGATACATGTAGAGCATCTTTATGATTACCCAGTTATGAAGTGACGTTTGATAGCACACAAGGCATTCTTCCGGTATCCGGAAGTGGCATGATCTCATGGTCTAAGAAACTGATACTCGACATGAAGAAAGCTATGGCAAATAACTAAACGATCAGATGCTAAGCTTACGGTTGGGTTTGTCCATCACCATGGTTAGGAAACCATAACCATCTTTAGTCAACGAGCTAGTCTGGTAGATGCTTACTAGGGACACGGTGTAGTTTATGTAATCACACATGTATTTAGGTTTCCGGTCAATATAATTCTAGCATGAATAATAACATGCATAGGAAACATGATAATAACCATTTTATTATCGCCTCTAGGGCATATTTCCAACACTTGCCTTTTGGAAAATTC
>NC_041380.1:515353746-515356180 GCF_002162155.2 Triticum dicoccoides
TACTGTTGTCTTCTGTTTGAGCTTAGATAAATTATACTTTCCTTTTTTTGCAAATAGGGAAACATGATTCACCTCGTCGCCATTGTGACCTTTCTGTGTATAGTATAAAACACTTCTTTTGGAAGAGTGTTCTATACAGTGCGACAGAAATATTTCTATCGCGCTATAAAAAACGAGTTTCTTTAAATTTTCAAAAATATTTGAGCAGTCACTACCCATAGAACATGGGATATCTAGGGATGAGGAGAAGAGTGGAACCAACAATGCGACAACAACAACGAGGAGATGAACAAAGGGTAGACAATCTTTAAGTTAAAATTTACCAACACTATGATAATGATATAGAATTGTTTGTATTTGCGGCTGCCTTATGCAAAGTATGAGATTATTTCTATGTGTATCCTATAAAATGTAATGTAACAGATTTTGTATATGTGCACATGAAATGGATTAACGAAAATAAGTGTATATAATGTTGTGATTTGTATGTGTGTGAAGCTGGGACTGCACTACAAGCAGTGCCTCCTTTTGCTTCCACAGAGAATAAACATCATCGAAATGCCTCTAGACTAATGATGGTCAGTGATAATACTCCCGTTGTAGCACTCTTCAGTGGATCATCAATGGGTCAAGCGGTCTGTGATGATAGTTATCACATATGGGTCCAGATGCCCATCTGTGATAGTCGTGTCATCACTGACCCCAAGACACTAATGGGCCAGAAGCGCATCAGTGATCATGCAACTTAGCCGGCCAGTGTTGTTCGGATCTGTAGTATTTCTCCTTAGACAGAGTTGACCTAGTTGTGTAAACCCTAGGACCCCCTGGTATGCTATATAAACCGAGGGTCGGGCTCGTGGTAGAACAAGATCTTACAGACTAGAACCTCTCTGCACTTTGTATACACCCTAACGCAATAAAGCAAAGAGCAGGACGCGGGATATATTCCATCATGAGAGCTCGAAACTGGTTTAAACCCTTGTCTCTATTACCATCTCACCAAGTAGCCTAGCTAAGGATACCCTATTGAGGGATCTACCGGATTTAGCTCCGACAGTAATGTAGGAGGCACTCATGCACGTTCGTGAGAGCCGGGGAAGGCTCCTTATTCACGGTGACTGGGCGGCAATGCCTCCTTCTTGATGTGGTGGAGAGGCGACGAGGGTGGCGCCAAACTACGATCACGGAGTGACCGCTTGAGCAAGAGCTCCAGGTACACCAGATACTCCTCATTCGTCGCGATGACCTCCGTGGGCGGCTATGACTGCTCCTCCTTGTCGCCGGAGGAGAGCACAATCTCATCCTTATCCGTTGCGACAGTGGAGGAGGAAGATCCCAAAGAACGTGGGCAGCACCACGATCCGGAGGGAGAGGTGGATCCACCAGTCGATGCTGAGAACCAGTCGCTCTGTTCAGACTTGCCCATCATCTAGGAGAGGAGAGGAGCGACGACAACGGTGAGCGTAGAGGAGAGGAGCAAGCAGTGGAGTGTGGGTAAGAGAGGAGATGCTTTTTGGCCGGCCCCGGAGCACTACTTAAATAGTCGGGGCAAGCGGACAAACGCCGAGGCACAACGGTCGGAATAGGCTTCTCGGTCCCCGTTTCCACATCGAAGCGCCCCCCCGGCCTTTCACGTCGCTCCGACCGACAACGTCCCGTCGCATCCGCTCTGGAGCGGCTGACCGTCATGAATGCACGGTAAACATTTGAGAGCGGGCTGCGCGGCGATAATACTGGATGGGACCGCGTTGTCGTGTGCGTACGTGGCACTAGTTCGGACACCCGCAAACCTCCCTTGGCTTTGTGCCGGTTTGCAGGAACTCAAACATGCGAAGGTGTCGACAGACATACGCAGCATTAGATGGCGAAAATAGTCTAGGCACCATGGTCACAGACATTTGCAGACGGTGTGCGGCACGGCCTTGGAGAGCAAATTTGGTTCACTGGTGCACAACAAAAGTGTCACCAGGACAGGGAAGAAAACCAGTAGTACTCTGTTTTAGGCTTCCACAGCACGAGACGCGTAGAGCGAGTTTTCCTTTCCTTTCCGGAGAAGGATTCAAACCGCCGCCACAGAACGCAACCAAAAAATTACTGCCGTGCTACGTATGCCACCCACGGATCCACCCACCGGTAAAAACTTTCCATGAACGGTAGCCCCCAACGGCTAGTTCCCGTGCCCGGACTCCCGATCGATCCCAGCCGTCGGATCTGCCGACCGTTGGAGGCCGGTCCGAAATAAATCCCCAGCCTCCTCCTGCCCCGTCCTCCACACCAGCCCCCGCCCCTCCCCGCCCCCCTCCAATCCAATCCCCAACCCCAACCCCAACCCGACGAGCGCCGCCGCCGCAGGACGAGTCGGAGGCCGCCGCCCCGCCCTGTTCCGCTCGGGAGCTCGCCGGAGTAGCAGCGCCTCGCCGGTTCTCGGGGTCTT
>NC_041380.1:515356614-515359820 GCF_002162155.2 Triticum dicoccoides
CCCTTTCTCGCCGCGCCGCGTCGGGAACGACTCCTGCACCGCTAGGTTTCTTGCGGCTTGTTTCGTTCGAGTTCTTGATCTGCTCGTCTCGCGAGTCTGATCCGCCAAGATCGGATTTTTAGTTGTGTTTACAACCAGCGCAGTCTGATGCGTGCGAGTTTCTTGCCCGATCCGTGTGTCAAACAAGCGATTCCTTGATCTTTACTCATGTTTATCTTTCGTGATGTCCAGGTGCCGCAGGGAAGCAGAAGGGCGCCGCCGCCGGCCGCCCCGCTCCCGGAGGAAACAGGCGGGCGCTAGGGGACATCGGCAACGTCGTCCACGCCCACGTCCTCGACGGGTAAGGAAATCAATCAGCGCAAGGATCGAATCCCGTCCTGCTTTTCTTTCTCCCGTTCTCTGTCCTGAACTGAATCCGTTCTTGTTCGCTGCAACAGCAAGATCCAGCTGCCGGCGGGGATCAATCGCCCGATCACCAGGAGCTTCGGCGCTCAGCTTCTGAAGAAGGCCCAGGCCGAGCCATCAAAGGTACGGACACGAGCCGAGCCCCCTTTCCGATCCTGCACGCCTTGCCTCGAAGGCAATTTCTTGATGATGGATTTCGAAAGCGATTTCTTGATGATGGATTCTAATCTGAATCGATTTCTTTTCGTGGTTTGCAGAACGGCGTAGCTGTTCCTCCAGCAGCGCGGGCCGCGCCGAAGCCGGTGGCCAAGAAGGTCCCTGTCAAGCCCGCCGCCGTCCCTCGCCCTGAGCCGGCAGCCGCCAAGATCGTCACCGGCTCCGACGAAACCAGGAAGCCATCAGAGGTCTCTGCCCCCAAGACCTCGAGGAAGAAGGTCGTCCACACCCTCACGACCGTGCTCAACCATCGGTCCAAGGTGAGCGACCCGGCCCATCCAACCAACACCTCTCTCTGTCTCTGTTCTTACTGCCCATCCCAGTAGTGCCTTAACTCTGCTCGCGTCTTCTTGTGAATGGCAGGAGGCCTCAATCGACGATATTGACAAGCTCGACGGCGACAACGAGCTTGCCGTCGTCGACTACATCGGCGACATCTACAAATACTACAAGGAGGCACAGGTATAACCGCGAACCTTCCCCCACTTCAGGATTTCTGCAAGCAACTGTTCTGACGATGTTCACCAATCTGTGTTGTGTTGCAGCACGAGTGGCGGCCGATAGATTACATGGGCAGCCAGACTGAGATCAACCCCAAGATGAGGGCTATCCTGACAGATTGGCTAGTGGAAGTCACCCACAAGTTCGAGCTCATGCCCGAGAGCATGTACCTGACGATCTACGTCATCGATCGCTTCCTGTCCCTGCAGGCGGTGCCGCGGCGGGAGCTGCAGCTCGTCGGCATCGCGGCCATGCTCATCGCCTGCAAGTACGAGGAGATCTGGGCCCCTGAGGTATATGGCCAAACCCTTTCTCTCACCCCCTTTGCATCCATCGATCGGTGTTCGTTTCCAGTAGCTGCCTCAATCTGTTCTTGTCTGCCTGTGAACGAACGCTGAATCTGAAGTGTCTGTCTGCAGGTAAACGACTTCATATCCATCGCCGATAACTCCTACTCGAGGCAGCAGATCCTGTCCATGGAGAAGAATATCCTGAACAGCATGGCGTGGAACCTCACCGTCCCCACCCCGTACGTCTTCCTGGTGCGGTTCGCCAAGGCCGCCGGGAGCGACAAGGAGGTAAAAAGATTAAAAGACCAGCTGCATTTTGATTCTGAATCTCTGAAGTTGCATGTGCCATGGAATTTGCGTCGTGCGTATGCTGAATTTCGTTTCCTCCTGTTCTTGTTGTTGAACGCAGCTTGAACATATGATCTTCTTCTTCGCCGAATTGGCGCTCATGGAGTACGGCCTGGTGACGGTGCGCCCCTCGCTGGTGGCAGCTTCTGCCGTGTACGCTGCCCGGTGCACGCTGAAAAGAAGCCCCATCTGGACTGAAACCCTCAAGCACCACACCGGATTCGCTGAACCGCAGCTCCTGTGAGTGATCCATTCACCTGTCCCTCTGTTGTACCTGCCTGATCAACTTTGCTGAATGGAAATTCTATCTGTTTGTTGGTTTTCAGGGAGCCTGCAAAGATGCTGGTCATGGCACACGCAGCTGCTCCGGACAGCAAGCTCAAGGCCATCTACAAGAAGTACTCGTGTGAGCAGTACGGGCGTGTGTCCCTGCGCGCCCCAGCAGTGGCCGCTCCTCAGCGCCTGGCCTAGTCTGCTTTAGGAATTGCTGCTCGGCTTTCGATCTTGAAAGCTTGGTTACTTACTGTGTTACTGTCTGATATGATACACCAGGGTGTAAACAACAATTATATTGAGTTCATTCATATCATATATTTTAGCGATTTGCTTGGCTTTCGAATCAAGAGAGCTGGGTTTACTTACTCTGAGTGTAACAACAACAATTCATACTAGTTTGAATCGAATTCAAAGTATTCTTGTTCATGTTCTCTCGGTGGTCTTGGTTCAGTTTGTGTTTGTTACAGTTATCCAGTTTTTTCTTTTGTTTGCCTTCCACTGTTTGGATGGAACTTGCCTGATTTTGTACTTAATCTCAGCGCCTGGCCTCCTCCAAAAAAATGCAGCAACATTAGCCACAAAAAACATTTTTCCCATCTCAAGAGCGAACATTTTTCCCATGGCAAGTAATGCATTGCGAAAAACACAGCTCAAACTGCCGCTCAGGAAAAAAAAAGGAGCAAAGAGGACAGATTCTTTCCAGGAGAAAATTGAGTTCATTGCTAGAATTAACATAATTCTCAAGTTTATTTCGCAGTCCCTTAACATTATGACCTGACTCGAACCAACTAAATATCGGGGCCAACGAGGTGTTTTGACCTCCTCTCGATGAAACTCGCCTCCACGGAGTTCAACGTCGCTAGCTTCTTATTCGCTATGGCTCCTTCGGATGAGCGATCGGCGACTCTGGGGCTTGCAACCCGGACGATTTAGATGATGTTTTTGGGCAACTTGATCTGGCGAAGGAAGAATTCTTAATGGACGTCTGGAATCCCATACAGGAGGTGCGTTCCCGACTGGTTGGCGCCAATCTCTTTTTATAAAGCCACCAGGCCACAGATTCAAACATCCCAAACAAACAGCCAACCAGGCAAGTTCAACAATAAACATTAAAGACACAACTTGCGACGACTCTGATCTATCTCTTTCTCAAGGAAGGTGGTGGTGGTG
>NC_041380.1:515360244-515368299 GCF_002162155.2 Triticum dicoccoides
GAGTGATGAATGTGCAATGGAGGAAGTCATACATGTTGGAATCCTCTCCTATCTCTACTTCTGCTTATCTCCTCATGTACCGACCTTCTCCTGTTACTTCACGATCGATCTCTCGATCATTAGACTTGTAAGCCACGGCATCCCTAATATAAATACAATCGCGGCCCGAGAAAAGGGTTTAACTCTTCCCACAATATTTACATGGTAATCAGAGCATCTTGATCGAGAAGAGATCGCATCTAGTCTTCCCCAAAACCTCGCCTCGCTATGACTTCGGCCTCCACCCAACCCAGCACCATGAGTGCGCTCACTACCTCCCTCGCCTCCACATCCACCTTCTCCCTTGGATCACTACCGCAGGAGAAGCTCATGAGGAACAATTTCCTCATGTGGAAAGCCATCGTGCTGCCACAAATCAAGGTCGCCCAGATGGCGCACCACCTCGATCCGACGAGCCAAGCGCCGCCGGAAACTCTCACCATCACCAAGGCCGGGAAGGAGGAACAGATTGCAAACTTCGCAAGGTATCTCTGGTACACTCAATATATGGCTCACAACAATCTTGCACTCAAAGAACCAGGATCATTCAGTAACCTCTAGGCTTGTCTTGACAATAAAGCTAGGTTGAAGAGCTCCAAATCATGAAAACCAAGCCCGCACATATGTTTGGGAGTGGTCCTAACATCCCATGCAACCCAAGTTGGTTTGCGCTTCCCTCTTTTGCTTCCCCACTAGAACTGACGAATAATTGTTGTGACATTCTCGTAAAGTCCCCTTGGCAGCCTGAAACATGACATGGAATACACTGGTATTGTTTGAGCGACTGATTTTATAAGAATCTCCTTACCCGCAGCCGATAAAAGTTTCTCCATCCATCCCTTCACCTTTTCCCATACTCTGTCCCCCAAGTACTCCAGGGTACCATTTTTAGAGTGGCCTGTTGGGGAACGCAGTAATTTCAAAAAAAATCCTACGATCATGCAAGATCTATCTAGGTGATGCATAGCAATGAGAGGGGAGAGTGTTGTCTACGTACCCTCGTAGACCGAAAGCGAAGCGTTATGACAACGCGGTTGATGTAGTCGTACGTCTTCATGATCCGACCGATCCTAGAACCGAACGCACGGCACCTCCGCGATCTGCACACGTTCAGCTCGGTGACGTCCAACGAACTCTAGATCCAGTTGAGGTCGAGGGAGATTTTCGTCAGCACGACGACATGATGACGGTGTTGATGAAGTTATGGACGCAGGGCTTCGCCTAAGCACCACAACGATATGACCGAGGTGGAAATCTATGGAGGGGGGCACCGCCCACGGCTAAACAATCAACTTGTGCGTCTATGGGGTGCCCCTTCCCCCGTATATAAAGGAGTGGAGGAGGGGAGGGCCGGCCCTCTCTATGGCGCGCCCAAGGGGGGGGGGTCCTACTCCCAGTAGGAGTAGGTTTCCCACCTTCCCTAGTTGGAGTAGGAGAAGAAGGAAGAGGGAGAGGGAGAGAAGGAAAGGGGGGCCGACCCCCCCTCGCAATTCGGATTGGGCTTGGGGGGCACCTTGGCCGCCTCCTCCTCTCTTCCACCATGACCCATTAAGGCCCATTAACTCCCCGGGGGTTTCTGGTAACCTCTCGGTACTCCGAAAAATGCCTGAACTCATCCGAAACCTTTTCGGTGTCCAATATATCGATCTTTATGTCTCGACCATTTCGAGACTCCTCGTCATGTCCGTGATCACATCTGGGATTCCGAACAACCTTCGGTACATTAAAACACATAAACTCATAATACCGATCATCATCGAACGTTAAGCGTGCGGACACTACGGGTTTGAGAACTATGTAGACACTAGTATAACGAGCTCCTAAACAAACGGTTTTTAACCCCCTTCCGCGACGGCCTTTGGAACCGTCGCCAAGTGAGTGTGAGCGATAGGGGGGGGGGTCCTTCCCACATGACCCAAAAACTGTCGGGGATATGCCCTCCTGGCACACACGCTCGGTAAAATGAGGTCGTGTGCGACCGGCGAGCGCTCAAATACGGAAATACATATAGTAGATTTAAAAAAAATACAATTATACTGCAAAATTGTTTCCGGTCGCAAGTACATCCCAAACAGTTAGTCCCCGCTAAATGTTTCCGTTCGTATGTACATCCTACACAGTCGCTCCAAGGAAAACGTTTCCGTTCACAGGTACATCACACACAATTTTTCCCGTTAAATCGTTTGTGTTATTGAATATATCACACATGGTCCGTATAAGAAACTGTGTGGCAAAGACTGTCCATCACACACAATTTTTATGTGGTAAACGTTTGTGCATGGTGGCCTAACGCAAACAGTTTTCAAGAAAAAGTCGTGTGTGATTGTTTATTTATCCAACACGGTTTATTCTAGAAACTGTGTGCGTTGACTGAGATCATCGCCCACGGTATTTTTTCAACAACCGTTTGCAATAGCAAAACCCAATTAGCAGGCTAATTCTCCATTAGCAGGCTAATTATCTGATTATTCATAATCCATTTATTAATCTAATTGACATTTCATATTAAGCATACAATATATTTCATTTTCATAATTGAAATACATCAGAGTACAACATCATATAGCTTCAGCACTCAGCTACCCCATTACACAACTACACCAGGACCAAGTTTCACATGCAACATCTATAACCTTTCGAAATTAGCATCATAGACGGTACATCGATAGATGTATCTCATCTAGAAAACTGCTGAAGTAGAAGGCGAATATTGAGCCTTCATTGATGTTGAAGGTCTTTGTAACTTTAGGCCAGTGCCTGTGGATGATTGACCGTCCATCCTTCGTCCTCTTCAGGAACACTTCAATATTGAACTGTGGGTGTTGTATGAATAACTTCCTCGCCTCCTGACCATACAGGTGGTTTCAGAGGTAATCATTAGTGAACTGCTTTGGAAAGGCCTGAAAACAAGGATGTGCATAAATATCTTCTCTATATTGGAAATGGGGCAAAGGAATAAAAAAGCAAGGTATAATAGTTAGTACCATCCTGTAGTGAACTGATGTCTTCTTCATTATGCAGACAAAGATCTTGTTGTTTTTGGTCACTAATTTCTTTATCCTAACAATCTTTCTGAGTTTCTTGGCTTGACAGATATTCATGGATAACTCATTTCCCCATATGCAAAAAGGATCGAACAGTGGGTCAAAACCTCTGACAGCAGGACATACATGTGCAAGACCAAATTGTTAAAAACCTAAATATTAGAATGGTTCCTGCAATTGCATAATAATGTGCTATTAGACAACGGACCATGCTCGTGCTAACCTCGATTGTAAACCTCAGTGCTTCCCATTATTTCCCTGCAACACATATAAGGTAGTTAGTCATCAGGTTAAGTAAGGGTTCCCATGCTATCAGTAAAATATGTTGATGAAAAATAAGCACATTGCAGATTCATCAGATTAATTCAAGCCACATGAAAAACCCATTTATCCAAACCAAGCATGATTAAGAACTAGGAAATATAGCACTTGTACATGTTTCTCATGTATTAAGTGCAGCCAAATTTGATTTATTCCTCACATGCACAACAATACAAAATTCTACGCACGACAATTGGACATCGCAGTGTAGAATTGAACCAAGAAGTTAGCTAAACACCACAACAAATGAACCAAACATTAACTGAGCACCATATTGCATAATATAACATACTCCTAATAGAAGATCAGACAGTTAACCAAACCAAGCATGCTTAACAACTTGGAAATATAGCAATTGTATTTGTTTCTCATGTATTTAGTACAACCAAATTCGATTTATTTCTCACATGGTATACAATAATAGAATGCAGCCATAACAATTGAACATCGCATTGCAGAATTGAACCAAGCAGTTAACTAAACACCACAACAAATGAACCAAACATTAACTGAGCACCATATTGCACAATATAACATACTTGTCGGGGATATACCCTACGGTATGACCCTGCCGGAGTCATAACCCGGCTGGGACTTGGTAAACCGGCAGATAGTTAAGACAGATGGTAAACCGACAGGTGGTAAACCGGCTGATAGTTAAGTCAGATGATAACCTGGAAGATGTTAAGTCAGATGGTAACCCGACAGATGTTAAGTCAGATGATAACCCGACAGATGTTAAGCCAGATGATAACCTGGTAGACAGTCATAACCCAACAGATAGTCATAACCCGACATACAATTATAACCCAGCAGATAGAGTCGCCTGGGGTTAATAAGCCTGAGACGTTAAGAAGCCCAAGATGTTAAGAAGCCCATGAAGAGAAGTCAGAATAGTTTAAGTCTTAATCCGAGTTGGACACTACATGTAACCTGCCCCTTCAATATATATAAGGAGAGGCAGGGAACCCCAAGGGGCAAGGGGAAATAATCTTAAGGGTTAGACATAACTAGGAGAGCCGGTTTACTGTGACTCCCTTGTGATGATAATGAGACCTAGCCACAAATAGCATGTAGGGTTGTTACCAGATGATGTTTCCCAGGGCCCGAAGCTGTCTAAACCCTTGTCTTGTCTTGCGTCTCTCGATTCCGATCAACCCCTCTCAAGCTACCACATAAATGCGTTGGCCTCACGACTAAGTCCTCACACTAGGACATCTGCCGTGACAGATCCACGACAATATTCGTAATAGAAGATCAGACAGTTAACCAAACCAAGCATGCTTAACAACTTGGAAATATTGCACCCTGAAGAATTGAACATCACATTTACAGAATTGAACCAAGCAGTTAACTGAACACCACATTGCACGACATATAGAACATATACACTATAGCAGAAGATTGCATGGTAAAAGTAGATATCACAATTCACTAGAATTTGTTAAGGAAAGGCAGTAGCTAGCAAACGATGGAAATATGTCTTCCACAAAGTTTTGAAGCTCTCAATATCCGGTTTAAGATTCCGGGTCAAAAAGAATAATGAATCTTCATCAACAATTATAATCACTTGGGGGATCTGGTCGTATTCGAACCATAGCTTATACCCTCTTGATTGGCGTAAGGCAACCAGGATGATCACTTGGGGGCTCTGGTCGTATCCAAACCAAAGCTTATACCCTCTTGATCGGCGTAAGGCCACCAGGATGATCACTTGGGGGCTCTGGTCATATCCGAACCTTAGCTTATACCCTCTTGATTGGCGTAAGGCCACCAGGATAATCACTTGGGGGCTCTGGTCGTATCCGAACCATAGCTTATACCCTCTTGATTGGCGTAAGGACACTAGGATGATCACTTGGGGGCTCTGGTCGTATCCGAACCAAAGCTTATACCCTCTTGATTGACATAAGGCCACCAGGATGATCACTTGGGGGCTCGGGTGTGACGCCCCCGATTCAATCGTACACTAATCATGCTCGCAAATGTGTACGATCAAGATCAGGGACTCACGGGAAGATATCACAACACAACTCTAAAACATAAATAAGTCATACAAGCATCATAATACAAGCCAGGGGCCTCGAGGGCTCGAATACAAGTGCTCGATCATAGACGAGTCAGCGGAAGAAACAATATCTGAGTACAGACATAAGTTAAACAAGTTTGCCTTAAGAAGGCTAGCACAAACTGGGATACAGATCGAAAGAGGCGCAGGCCTCCTGCCTGGGATCCTCCTAAACTACTCAAGGATCGTCAGCGGGCAGCACGTAGTAGTAGGCACCTCCGGTGTAGTAGGGGTCGTCGTCGACGGTGGCGTCTGGCTCCAGGGCTCCAGCATCTGGTTGCGACAACCAGGTAGAAGGGAAAGGGGAAAAGAGGGAGAAAAGCAACCGTGAGTACTCATCCAAAGTACTCGCAAGCAAGGAACTGCACTACATATGCATGGTTATATGTGTAAGAAGGCCATATCGGTGGACTGAACTGCAGAATGCCAGAATAAGAGGGGGGTAGCTAGTCCTATCGAAGACTACGCTTCTGGCAGCCCCCGTCTTGCAGCATGTAGAAGAGAGTAGATTGAAGTCCTCCAAGTAGCATCTCCACTGTAGAATCTCCAAATAGCAACTCCAAGTAACAACTCCAGTAGCATCTCCAGCAGCATCGCAGTAGCATAATCCTACCCGGCGATCCTCTCCTCGTCGCCCTGTTGAAAAGCGATCACCGGGTTGTCTGTGGAACTTGGAAGGGTGTGTTTTATTAAGTATCCGGTTCTAGTTGTCATAAGGTCAAGGTACAACTCCAAGTCGTCCTGTTACCGAAGATCACGGCTATTCGAATAGATTAACTTCCCTGCAGGGGTGCACCACATAACCCAACACGCTCGATCCCATTTGGCCGGACACACTTTCCTGGGACATGCCCGGCCGCGGAAGATCAACACGTCGCAGCCCCACCTAGGCAAAACAGAGAGGCCAGCACGCCGGTCTAAACCTAAGCGCACAGGGGTCTGGGCCCATCGCCCATAGCACACCTGCACATTGCGTACGCGGCCGAAAGCAGACCTAGCCTAGTGGCGTTCCAGTCCAATTCGGCGCGCGCCGCTCCGTCGCTGACGTCTGAAGTGCTTCGGCTGATACCACGACGTCGGGATACCCATAACTACTCCCACGTAGATGGTTAGTGCGTATAGGCTCGTAGCCAGACTCAGATCAAATACCAAGATCTCGTTAAGCGTGTTAAGTATCCGCGAACACCGAACAGGGCCAGGCCCACCCGTCTCCTAGGTGGTCTCAACCTGCCCTGTCGCTCCGCCACAAAGTAACAGTCGAGGGCCGTCGGGAACCCAGGCCCACCTCTACCGGGATGGAGCCACCTGTCCTTTCAGCCCCCTCGTCAGAATCACTTGCGGGTACTCAATGAGCTGACCCGACTTTAGTCACCATCTGTATAGTATGTATGTATGTATAGTATATACCCGTGATCACCTCCCAAGTGATCACGGCCCGATAGTATAGCAAGGCAGACTGACAAGAATGTAGGGCCAATGATGATAAACTAGCATCCTATACTAAGTATTTAGGATTGCGGTTAAAGGTATCAACAGTAGTAACAAGGACAGGCTATGCATCAGGATAGGTATAACAGAAAGCAGTAACATGCTACATTACTCTAATGCAAGCAGTATAGAGGAGAATAGGCGATATCTGGTGATCAAGGGGGGGGGGCTTGCCTGGTTGCTCTGGCAAGAGAGAGGAGTCGTCAACTCCGTAGTCGAACTGGTCAACAGCAGCGTCGGTCTCGTAGTCTACCGGAGAGAAGAGGGGGAAGAAATAATGAATACAGAGCAAACAAAGCATCACAAAATATAACAAGGCAATAGGCAATGTTCGGTGTGCCCTAACGCGGTAGTAAGTGATACCGACGAAGGGGGGAAACATCCGGGAAAGTATTCCCGGAGTTTCGCGTTTTCGGGCAGAGGAACCGGAGGGGGAAAGTTGCGAGTTTGATATGTTAGGGGTGTGTGGTGGACGAACGGGCTGCGTATTCGGAATCGTCTCGTCGTTCTGAGCAACTTTCATGTACAAAGTTTTTCCATACGAGCTACGGTTTATTTTATATTAAGTTTTAAAGTTTTTTTTTAAAACAATTTCTAATTTATTAATTATTAATCAAATTCGAAACTAGTATTATTGCATCAGCATGATGTCATCAAGACGTCAGCAGGGTCAGCAGTCAACTTTGACCGGGTTGACTGGTCAAAGGGGCGGTGGAGCCCAAGTGTCATTGTCTAGTTTAATTAAGCACGTTTAATTAGACTAAATATGTTCATTAGGCTAATTAATCAAAGTTAATTAAGTTAATCAACTAATTATCTAATTAATTAATTAACAATTTTAATCATCCCCTTTTTTATATATTTTCATTTTCATTTTAACAGGGGCGGGCCCCATGTGTCATTGGCACACAGGGCGGGGCCCAACCACCAGTGGCTCCAGGGGCCTAATGGGGCGGGTCGGGCACTGGCGCCCGACAGGGCGCCCGGGGGCGCTGGCGAGGCGTGAAGCGGGGCGAGGCCGCGGTGGTGCACGGGCGGCCGTGGCCGTGGCCAAAACGGCGGCGCGACGGGGCTAGATGGGCAGCACGGTGGCGC
>NC_041380.1:515369614-515377283 GCF_002162155.2 Triticum dicoccoides
GTGGGGATGAGGCGGCGAGGTCAGGCCCCCATGCCCCGATCTGATCTGGATCGGGGGGAGGCAGAGGAGGGGGCGAGTGGGAGTAGTGGGGGGGTGGCGCTAGGTCACGGGGAGGGGAGGAGGCCTAGTAGGCCAGGGGTGCGGGAGTGGGTCGGCTGGGCCGACTGGCTTCTTCGGCCAACTGGGCTAAGGCCCAGTCGGGGGGGGTGTCTTTTATTTCTTTTTTTCTTCTTTTCTATAGTTTTTATTTTATTTTTGCTCTGGTTTGTTAATTGCTTAACCACCAAAAGACTTTTGTAAATCATGTAGCTTGTCACATGAACATCATTGCATTATATAGCAACAATGCCACAAAAAGCTGAAGGTCTTCCGAAAAGGTTTAATTATTTTTAGAAAGTGAAAAGGCAAAGTGATGTGCTGTTCGTCCACTGTTTTAATTCCTAGGGGCATTTCTGGAGCTTCTAAAGTGTTGGTTTTATTTTTATAACAGCTTTGGTAATTTTTGCAATATTGTGAACATTTTAGTTTTTAGCGTTTCAAAACTTTTGATGTTTGTTTTTATTTTAAATTTTAATTTCGATCGGTTTCGAACTAAAACGATATTAGCACAGAAACCGGGGTGACGTGGCATCGCTAACGTGGGATTACTGTAGCTTGATTATCCAGGCGTCACAATTCTCCTCCACTACAAGAAATCTCGTCCCGAGATTTAAGAGGGGGACTAAGGGGAAAATTTTGGTTACGAAATTCTAACGGGTCTTCTCGTCTTTGGTTGCTCTTCTCGAAGAGGTTGATCCGTTACGTTGACGTCTTTATTTCTGTGCTTCAGGTCATCATGGTGAAGTCGTCCTTTTCTTCGGGAACTCCAACGTACTTACGAATAGGTAAGGGGCAGCTCGGCTACGACAGAATGCTTATGAGGGAGACAATCTGGGGTTAACCCATGAATGAGCATAAGTGTATCTCCCGAGTTGAACCAATAAAATATGTCGAGAGTAAGGTATGAAGGTACAATAAGAGGTTCCAAGCGAATATATAGTTGCTCGAAGTCTGAACCGGAGTGAGAAAGGGGTTCAGAGCAACGAGAGTAAGTATTGCGTCTGATACCAGAATAGATGATCTCATCGGTAGGTGGCTCATGAATTTCATATGAGTCCACGCGCGAGGAATAACTTTGGAAACATGAGGGTGTACAGGAGAGTCAGGTTTCGATCCTGGTGGAACTGTGGGTTATGGGCCCACCATGTGGGTTAAAAGTAGGAAGGGCGGAGACGTCTTGCGCGATCATGCAAGCAAGGCATGTCAGAGGGTAGCCTGTCGATTAAGTCGGCAACAACGTCGATACCAAGGGCGAGGGACGAAGAGAACCATTTTCCTGCTCGTTGAACGAGGCGGACCAATAGGCAAAGTTCCCGTCCGTCGGTGGCTACCGAAATGTCATCAACACTAGAAACAGGGTTACACCAGACAGGAAGGTACACCGAGGTGTTTACCTAAGCAGGGGATTACCACTGCTCGGTTAAGTAGTTTACAAGTAAGTTTGAACAAAACAACGCGAAGGAAAATGTGCTTAAACACGTATATCAGGGGTATATCCTTCCCAAGGACAAGCAGAGCATGATATCCATGACAGGATATTATGTAGAAAACTCCTTAGGTAGGGGAGAGAAATTTCATGATATTACCCATACAGCGGTGTTTGGATAATTGAGCAGGAAACATTTATCATTGGGCTTCAAATGTTCTTGTTGAAAATCGGGGTACCACAGACATGCTTCAGGTAGCAATGATACGGTGTTTCAATCAAGGGCCAGACTTTGGATATCGGAAGGATCCATTAGGAACAACTTGTAGGATAAGTCTTACAATTTCCTCCAGGAAGAATGGTTATCTTGCAAAAGAAATTATAATGATAGGTCCTCCAGCCGGGGGGGGGTGCTAGGCATGACATCAAGTTACCGGGTCATCAAAGGATCAACATCATAACCCTTGGAAAGTTGTCCCAACCATCATATCTGACCGAGATTCATATCCAATTGGTGTCATAATACCTCAGACTCAGGATGCTTGAGAAGAAAAGGTGCGACACAATTTGACGGGATGACACTGTAAGATTCTCGAGAAATAAACTATGAAGTGATTTCCGTTAACAAGAGTTCATCATTAACCCAAGGAGAGGACAAGGAGGTGGCTGATGAACTCAGCGACAATTCATCAAGATTTCCAAAGGATGGATTTCCACAGTTATGTGAACAAGGAGATAACATTTGTCAGACCAAATGGTACAATGATGTATGCTCGAGGAAAACATTCACAATTAAACATTGGTTGAAAGGTGCACCCGAATATGGGCTGGGTTGCATGACCAACCTCGGAATGGCGATTCAATAATCAGTAGTCTAAGAATGAACGGTCGACCACTAACTTCAAAGCAATAGGATTGCTAGAAGGGCAGAATTCAAACAACACCGTTCACTTGTGGGTACCCCGGTTGGAATCAACACGAGGACCATGAAAGAATGGTGATGGTGAGAAGTATCACTATACCAAGAATTCTCAAGAGGTGGTGAAATTCTCACAACATTCTTGACATAAAAGATGGTGATACTCCAAGGTAAAGAAGAACAAATGTTGGATAGCAAGGATCTCAAGGTATAACACAAAACGCGAACAAGTTTGTGTTGAACGAAAGGCAATAAAGTGGTCGATGATAACACAAATCATCGAGGGCAAGGACGGTATTCTCTTCATGAATCCGATTGATATCCTGGAAGAGCTCATAAGGTTGATGAAGATCACGACATATTTGTCGAGAGGTTTCAAGAAGATGTAATCAATTAGCGACGACGTCAAATCAAAGGAATGATGAAGCGAAAGGTTATTGGAACCATGGGTACGACACAAACTCGAAATCAAGCTTGTTGTTCAAGGCAAAATGATATGATGAGGAAAATTGACATAAGCTTAGCTCATCGTTGACAATTTGTGCTTCAGGAAGAAGGACCAGGTAGCACAGTTAAATTTAGCACGATAATGATATAGCCGATCAGGCTTGGGATGAAGTGATCGGGTAGAAACTTGTAAGCAAGGAAGATTGCTAAGAATGGTTGAATCATAGAAAGGACACGATTCAGTTATCGATGTCTTCGAGTGTTTAATAACTCGGAGCTCGTGAAAAATTGGAATCGGTGAGAATGTAGCACTTGATGAAGAATTCATAAGAAGTTATGCAGTTCCATGATAATCTCGAGATACCAGGGGTAACACTCGACGTCATATCAAAGTAGAGTTTGGACTAGGGTATTGCTTTGCAGAAGACAAGTGATCAAACTTGCACGAGAAATGGAATCAAGGAGAAACATGGTCGGAACCACGTCCACAGATACAAGATGATCTTATAATAAGGGGATAATTATTTTAAAAGAAGCTTCCATGATCAGGTATACATCATGTTCATGGGCATGAACACAGGGTTCAAGGTCGACTCCCACTTGTTCAACACATAACCTTTCATTCACCTCTCGTATTTCGAAAATGACGTTAGTTGTTAAAGGTTTTTACCTGGTGCAATACCAGATAAGTATGACCCGTGAAATCTTTCGGGTTCACACAGATTAAGGAAGGCATAGGTTCAACCCATCGGGGCATCTTAGGAGTATATACCACACATTTTGAGAATAAATAACGCAAACTCGATAGTAGAGTATGCTTGAGGAAGCAAAGGATACGATTTACCAAAGGCATTATGTATCCGAGGAAAGGCTCACAAGCTTATTGAATATGAAGGACGTTGTCGGATAAAATCTGACAAAAGGTTCTGGTGGTCCACAAGGGATCTGATGTGAGCATCGGTACTCAACCAGAGGAAGAAAGAATGCAAGGAGGTCAGATTATAGAAACAACTGTCTAACTCAAAGATCAATTGCAAAGGAATTATGATTTCCAAATCCAGGGATCAGAAGCAACGCTCTGATCAAGGATGGATAAGTTGAGTAGGCTTAGGGGTACAATCGATGGCAATTTGATTGGTCGAGATCCAGCTCATGTTCGAAAGTAGACGAAATATAATTTATAAGGATCAACTGATGATTGCGTGCATTCGCACACATATAGAATCAACGGACACAAAATGATAGTGACAAAGGATGCCAATAAGATTTCTAGACTTATGGAATTAACCATAATGAAAGCAAGCAAGAATTTCAAGAGCAAATGGCTGCCGAAGATTTTCGGAAGATCAAATGGTATTTTCAAGACTATTGTGAAATACATGAATCAACTGGGGATGAGTGGATACTCGATAAGTGCAAGAAATTATTTGAAGGGGTATTCATGTGGCAAAGAACTGCTAGGCAGTAGGCACAAAGTATTCTCGGAACAATAGAGAAAACTTTGGGTATCTTGTAATAACAAGAACAATGGGGAATGATCGTAAGAATGGCAAGTGTAAGTAGTTATCCATAAGGATTTATCGGTGGTCGGGAATAGCAAAAGTGATGGGCACAAAGTCTCGAGAGAATATCAAAGAGTACCTCCGAAATCTTCTGGTGCAGTCAGTGACCATCTGGACTGAAGGGGCTCTCCGGGAGAAAGTATTTTCGAGAACCTAAAGTTAGTTTTTAGTAAAAAAAAATCGTTTAACCCGAATAGAAGAGGGTTCAGAATCCCAGAGTAAAGGTCAAGGAATAAAAGATCCTAATACCTCCCGATGGCGACGTGGGCCGCCCATGGGCCACACAGCCATGTTAGTAAAAGTTTTTCAACGACTAGACTCGACTTCGGCCAAGGAGTTGGAAAGGGGGATTCCTACAGGCAGTCGGCTCTGATACCAACTTGTGACGCCCCCGATTCAATCGTACACTAATCATGCTCGCAAATGTGTACGATCAAGATCAGGGACTCACGGGAAGATATCACAACACAACTCTAAAACATAAATAAGTCATACAAGCATCATAATACAAGCCAGGGGCCTCGAGGGCTCGAATACAAGTGCTCGATCATAGACGAGTCAGCGGAAGAAACAATATCTGAGTACAGACATAAGTTAAACAAGTTTGCCTTAAGAAGGCTAGCACAAACTGGGATACAGATCGAAAGAGGCGCAGGCCTCCTGCCTGGGATCCTCCTAAACTACTCCAGGTCGTCGTCAGCGGGCAGCACGTAGTAGTAGGCACCTCCGGTGTAGTAGGGGTCATCGTCGACGGTGGCGTCTGGCTCCAGGGCTCCAGCATCTGGTTGCGACAACCAGGTAGAAGGGAAAGGGGAAAAGAGGGAGAAAAGCAACCGTGAGTACTCATCCAAAGTACTCGCAAGCAAGGAACTACACTACATATGCATGGTTATATGTGTAAGAAGGCCATATCGGTGGACTGAACTGCAGAATGCCAGAATAAGAGGGGGGGTAGCTAGTCCTATCGAAGACTACGCTTCTGGCAGCCCCCGTCTTGCAGCATGTAGAAGAGAGTAGATTGAAGTCCTCCAAGTAGCATCTCCACTGTAGAATCTCCAAATAGCAACTCCAAGTAACAACTCCAGTAGCATCTCCAGCAGCATCGCAGTAGCATAATCCTACCCGGCGATCCTCTCCTCGTCGCCCTATTGAAAAGCGATCACCGGGTTGTCTGTGGAACTTGGAAGGGTGTGTTTTATTAAGTATCCGGTTCTAGTTGTCATAAGGTCAAGGTACAACTCCAAGTCGTCCTGTTACCGAAGATCACGGCTATTCGAATAGATTAACTTCCCTGCAGGGGTGCACCACATAACCCAACACGCTCGATCCCATTTGGCCGGACACACTTTCCTGGGACATGCCCGGCCGCGGAAGATCAACACGTCGCAGCCCCACCTAGGCAAAACAGAGAGGCCAGCACGCCGGTCTAAACCTAAGCGCACAGGGGTCTGGGCCCATCGCCCATAGCACACCTGCACATTGCGTACGCGGCCGAAAGCAGACCTAGCCTAGTGGCGTTCCAGTCCAATTCGGCGCGCGCCGCTCCGTCGCTGACGTCTGAAGTGCTTCGGCTGATACCACGACGTCGGGATACCCATAACTACTCCCACGTAGATGGTTAGTGCGTATAGGCTCGTAGCCAGACTCAGATCAAATACCAAGATCTCGTTAAGCGTGTTAAGTATCCGCGAACACCGAACAGGGCCAGGCCCACCCGTCTCCTAGGTGGTCTCAACCTGCCCTGTCGCTCCGCCACAAAGTAACAGTCGAGGGCCGTCGGGAACCCAGGCCCACCTCTACCGGGATGGAGCCACCTGTCCTTTCAGCCCCCTCGTCAGAATCACTTGCGGGTACTCAATGAGCTGACCCGACTTTAGTCACCATCTGTATAGTATGTATGTATGTATAGTATATACCCGTGATCACCTCCCAAGTGATCACGGCCCGATAGTATAGCAAGGCAGACTGACAAGAATGTAGGGCCAATGATGATAAACTAGCATCCTATACTAAGTATTTAGGATTGCGGTTAAAGGTATCAACAGTAGTAACAAGGACAAGCTATGCATCAGGATAGGTATAACAGAAAGCAGTAACATGCTACATTACTCTAATGCAAGCAGTATAGAGGAGAATAGGCGATATCTGGTGATCAAGGGGGGGGGGGCTTGCCTGGTTGCTCTGGCAAGAGAGAGGAGTCGTCAACTCCGTAGTCGAACTGGTCAACAGCAGCGTCGGTCTCGTAGTCTACCGGAGAGAAGAGGGGGAAGAAATAATGAATACAGAGCAAACAAAGCATCACAAAATATAACAAGGCAATAGGCAATGTTCGGTGTGCCCTAACGCGGTAGTAAGTGATACCGACGAAGGGGGGAAACATCCGGGAAAGTATTCCCGGAGTTTCGCGTTTTCGGGCAGAGGAACCGGAGGGGTAAAGTTGCGAGTTTGATATGTTAGGGGTGTGTGGTGGACGAACGGGCTGCGTATTCGGAATCGTCTCGTCGTTCTGAGCAACTTTCATGTACAAAGTTTTTTCATACGAGCTACGGTTTATTTTATATTAAGTTTTAAAGTTTTTTTTAAAACAATTTCTAATTTATTAATTATTAATCAAATTCGAAACTAGTATTATTGCATCAGCATGATGTCATCAAGACGTCAGCAGGGTCAGCAGTCAACTTTGACCGGGTTGACTGGTCAAAGGGGCGGTGGAGCCCAAGTGTCATTGTCTAGTTTAATTAAGCACGTTTAATTAGACTAAATATGTTCATTAGGCTAATTAATCAAAGTTAGTTAAGTTAATTAACTAATTATCTAATTAATCAATTAACAATTTTAATCATCCCTTTTTTTATATATTTTCATTTTCATTTTAACAGGGGCGGGCCCCATGTGTCATTGGCACACAGGGCGGGGCCCAACCACCAGTGGCTCCAGGGGCCTAATGGGGCGGGGCGGGCACTGGCGCCCGACAGGGCGCCCGGGGGCGCTGGCGAGGCGTGAAGCGGGGCGAGGCCGCGGTGGTGCACGGGCGGCCGTGGCCGTGGCCAAAACGGCGGCGCGACGGGGCTAGACGGGCAGCACGGTGGCGCACGCGCGCGGGACGAGTTCCGGCGCCCAGAGGCGTTGCGCGCGAGCATCGCCGGGCCGTGCGGGGAGGAGGCCAGGGTGTGCGGGGCACGAACGGGGCGCGGACGTGGACGCGGTGATCGCGGC
>NC_041380.1:515378025-515381113 GCF_002162155.2 Triticum dicoccoides
GGGTGTCTTTTATTTCTTTTTTTTCTTTTCTACAGTTTTTATTTTATTTTTGCTCTGGTTTGTTAATTGCTTAACCACCAAAAGACTTTTGTAAATCATGTAGCTTGTCACATGAACATCATTGCATTATATAGCAACAATGCCACAAAAAGCTGAAGGTCTTCCGAAAAGGTTTAATTATTTTTAGAAAGTGAAAAGGCAAAGTGATGTGCTGTTCGTCCACTGTTTTAATTCCTAGGGGCATTTCTGGAGCTTCTAAAGTGTTGGTTTTATTTTTATAACAGCTTTGGTAATTTTTGCAATATTGTGAACATTTTAGTTTTTAGCGTTTCAAAACTTTTGATGTTTGTTTTTATTTTAAATTTTAATTTCGATCGGTTTCGAACTAAAACGATATTAGCACAAAAACCGGGGTGACGTGGCATCGCTAACGTGGGATTACTGTAGCTTGATTATCCGGGCGTCACATCGGGTCGTATCCGAACCAAAGCTTATACCCTCTTGATCGGCGTAAGGCCACCAAGATGATCACTTGGGGGCTCTGGTCGTATCCGAACCAGAGCTTAAACCCTCTTGATCGGCGCAATGCCACAATTATGACTACTTGGGGGCTCTGGTCGTATCCGAACCATAGCTTAAACCCTCTTGTTTTTTTGAGGTTTATTTGATGAGGCTTATAATGCTTTATGGTTATAATTCACCGGTGTTTATTAACCCGGCATGGCTTTCGACTATAAGTCGCCAGTATGAGATAAGATAATTATTCGGTGGTTATTAACCGGGTCTAGCTTTGGACGTTAAGTCGCCAGCATATATTGGGATTGCGCCATTGGAATCATGCGCTTATAAATCATTAGATTATATTATTCAAATCTTTAATAGCCAACATGGCTGGATTTTTATTATGGTCATCAATAACCAGTATTATGATTGAGGTTTTCAAAGTCGCTTTAGCGCAATGGATATTATTTTATCGATGAATATGATTTATTTTACAATGGAAGGAATAGTCCCGAGTCACTGCAGGCTTATGACCCGACACTTGGGGCTACATTATTCAAAGTTGAGATTACATCAAATATGTGATAATCCCCAAGTGCAGGGAATCATCATAGCAATTTCCAAAGGTGGAAGTGATAAGTATGGAGTGTCGAACCCACAAGGAGCTAAAGGTAAGATCAATATTCTCTCAGGCCCTATCTGCCACTGATACGACTCTACGTGCACCGAACGTTTACTTCCAACTAGAAACAAGAAATAAAACTATGTTGTGGGTATGAAGAGGATAACTTTGCATGATATCGGAGAGCTAAAACATAAAAGTAGGTGCTGTTATCATAAAGTTAGAATATATTACTAAATAATATAAACAACGAGTGTGGAATAATGGTGGATCGGTGTGCGGAATTGTCCTAGGCAATTGTTAACAAGACCGGTAATCACTATTGCAGTTTCATATGAGGGAGAGGCATAAGCTAACATACTTTCTCTACTTGGATCATATGCACTTATGATTGGAACTCTAGCAAGCATCCGCAACTACTAAAGATCATTAAGGTAAAACCCAACCATAGCATTAAAGCATCAAGTCCTCTTTATTCCCATAAGCAACAATCCCTCTTACTCGGGTTTAAGCTTCTGTCACTCTAGAAACCCACTATAAGCGAATCATGAACGTATTGCAACACCCTACAACGGGAATCCCTCACGCTTGTGCGACACAGAGGGCACCATAGGACAACACCAAAGTAAAACATACAACTCATACCAATCTAGATCATCAATCAACCCAAAGACAAAAGATATGTACTCAAAACATCATAGGATGGCAACACATCCTTCGATCATAATATGTGGCATAAAGCACCATGTTCAAGTAGGGATTACAGCGGTGTGCGGGAGAGTGGACCGCGTAAAACAGAGGAGGATGGTGATGATGATGGTGATGTTGATGAAGATGATCACCGTGGCGATGATTCCCCTCCCGATGGCACTCCAGCGCCACCGGAAGAGAGGAGGAGAGGTTCTCCCCCTTGTGATTCCTCCTCCATGGCCTCCACCCTCTGGTCCTTGGCCTTCATGGTGATGATGGCCCCTCCGAGATACTCCTCCATGGCCACCGGTGATGATGGCCCCCTCCAGCAGGGTGTCGGAGAGGGCCTAGATTGACTTCTCGTGGCTATAGAGGCTTGCGGCGGCGGAACTTCCGATCTAATCTCTGTTCTGGAAGTTTTAGGGTACGAGAGTATATATGGGTGTAGGAAGTACGTCGGTGGAGCTTCGGGGGCCCCATAAGGCATGGGGGCGCGCCCTAGGGGGGGGCGCCCCCCACCCTCATGAGCACCTCCCTTATCTCCTAACGTAGGGTCCAAGTCCATCCGGTAGCTTTCCTTCCAAAAATAACTTCTCCAGTTGATTTCATTCCGTTTCGACTCCGTTTGATATTCCTTTTCTTCGAAACACTGAAATAGGCAAAAAACAACAATTCTGGGCTGGGCCTTCGGTTAATAGGTTAGTCCCAAAAATAATATAAAAGTGGATAATAAAGCCCAATATTGCCCGAAACAGTAGATAATATAGCATGGAGCAATCAAAAATTATAGATACGTTGGAGACATATCAGGCATCCCCAAGCTTAATTCCTGCTCGTCCTCGAGTAGGTAAATGATATAAAAGATAATTTTTGAAGTGGAATGCTAGTAAGTGCTTAAGTTTGATCAATGATAATTCTAATCACCTTTTCTAGCATGATTACATATCATAGCAATAGTTCATCTCATAAAACTTTTCATGATCAAGTAATCAAGCAAGTCACAAGTTTAAAGTATGGATCATAAAGTTTCTTGAAAACTAATAAACAATATTCTCAGTCATCAAACAATTGCAATTCATCCTATTTTCAGGAAGAGTCTATGTCAGAGCTTTGATTTAGCAAACTTCACATACTCGACTATCATTTAGTCTTTCACAATTGCTAACACTCACGTAATACTTGTGGTTATGGAGTTTTAATCGGACACAGAGAAAGATAGGGGCTTATAGTTTCGCCTCCCAACCTTTTACCTCGAGGGTAATGTCAACAATAATA
>NC_041380.1:515381560-515421911 GCF_002162155.2 Triticum dicoccoides
GCTGGGCTTGCCAAAGGATAAAATGAAAAAGGAAAGGTGAAGATCACCATGACTCTTGCATAAGGTAGAAGATAATAATAAAAGATAGACCCTTCGCAGAGGGAAGCAGAGGTTGCCATGCGCTTTTATGGTTGGATGCACAAAATCTCAATGCGAAAGAACGTCACTTTATATTGTCCCTTGTGATATGAACCTTTATTATGCAGTCCGTCGCTTTTATTACTTCCACATCACAAGATCGTATAAAGCTTATTTCTCCCACACCAATCAATCATACACATTTAGAGCAATTTTTATTGCTTTGCACCGATGACAACTTACTTGAAGGATCTTACTCAATCCATAGGTAGATATGGTGGACTCTCATGACAAAACTGGTTTGAGGATTTTGGAAGCACAAGTAGTATCTCTACTTGGTGCTGAGAATTTTGGCTAGCATGAGGGGGAAAGGCAAGCTCAACATGTTAGAGGATCCATGACAACATACTTTATCTCAGATATAAGAAAACATAACTCATTACGTTGTCTTCCTTGTCCAACATCAACTTTTTAGCATGTCATATTTTAATGAGTGCTCCCAATCATAAAATATGTCCAGGATAGTATATTTATATGTGAAATCCCTCTTCCTTCAATATTCTTTCATGAATTGTTCAAGTGACCAATTCTACGTTTGCTAACTTTCAATAAGTTTACTACCCGTACTTATTATGTGTGAAGTCATTACTCCCCATGTTATAAGCATATGAAACATATATAAATTCAGATTTATGACATTCAATTTATTCAACCATTTACTCATAGGATATACATGAAGCACATGAGCAATTGACAAACTACTCCAAAAGATATGAGTGAAGAACACTGAGTAGTCAAATAATTAACTAGCCATGGGAGGATTCTTTTCATTCAATATTTCAGATCCAATGATTTTATTCAAACAGCAAGTAAAATTGAAAATACGCTCCAAGCAAAACACATATCATGTGACGAATAAAAATATAGCTCTGAGTAAAGTATACCGATAGTTTTGAAGACGAAAGAGGGGATGCCTTCCGGGGCATCCCCAAGCTTAGGCGCTTGAGTCTTCCTTGAATGTTACCTTGGGGTGCCTTGGGCATCCCCAAGCTTAGGGTCTTTCCACTCCTTATTCTCCTCATATCGATATCTCATCCAAAACTTGAAAACTTCAATCACACAAAATTTAACCAAACTTTGTGAGATAGGTTAGTATGATAAAGAGCAAACCATTCACTTTGGTACTGTCAAAGACAAGGTTCATAATTGTTCTCACACAATGCCTACTGTACCATCTCATTTCTACAATTTATATTGAGAAATATAAGCCATAGAAACTAGAAAACAAGCAAACTATGCAATGAAAACAGAATCTGTCAGAAACAGAACAGCCTGTGATGATCTGAACAATAACCATACTTCTGCTACTCCAAAAATTATGAAATAAATTGTTGGACGTGAGGAATTTGTCTATTAATCTTCTGCAACAAGAATCAACTCAAAGCATTGTTCTGTAAAAAAAATGACATCTATTCTCGTGAGCGCAAAGTTTCTGTTTTTTACAGCAAGATCACATTAACTTTCACCCAAGTCTTCCCAAAGGTCTTACTTGGCACTTTATTGAAACAAAATCTATAAAACATGATTACTATAGTAGCTTAATCATGCAGACACATAAAAATAGTAAGGGTAAATATTGGGTTGTCTCCCAACAAGCGCTTTTCTTTAATGCCTTTTAGCTAGGCATGATGATTTCAATGATGCTCACATAAAAGATAGGAATTAAAGCACAAAGAGAGCATCTTGAAGAATATGACTAGCACATTTAAATATAACACACTTCCTATGCCTAGGGATTTTGTGAGCACACACTTATGGGAACAAGAATCAACTAGCATATGAAGGCAAAACAAGTATAACTTCAAAACTTTAAGCACATAGGGAGGAAACTTGATATTAATACAACTCGTACAAGCATGTATTCCTCCCTCATAGTAATTTTCAGAGGAATCATGGATAGCAACTTTGTTCTCATACTCAATTGGAACCTCTTCCGAAATAGTGGAATCATTACTAGCTAAAGTTGACACTCTTTCAAATCCACTTTCATAAATATCACACTAAGATTCAATATCCTCCAAAATAGTGGGATCACTAATTTCTAAAGTTGACACTCTTCCAAACCCACTTTAAATGATAGTATTATTCATACTCCAAAAGGTATAAGTGAAGTTCATGGAGCATTCTACAACTGACCAATATCCAAGCTCAAAATGTATAAGTGAAGCACATGAAGCATTCTATAAAACCATACTCAAAAGATTTCAGTGAAGCACAAAGAGCAATTCTATAAGATCATACTTAAAAGATATAAGTGAAGCACATGAAGTATTCTAAAAATCAATGAAGGGCTATGTCATGCTAGCATGGTTCTTAAAGGAAAAACAAAAACACAAAGGACACAAATCATGTGAACAAACCAAAAACCGAGGTATACCGATATTTCTTGAAGAAGAAATATGGGATGTCAACCGGGGCATCCCCAAGCTTAGATGCTTGAGTGTCCTTTGAAATATTTACTTGGGGTGCCTTGGGCATCCCCAAGCTTGAACTCTTGCCTCTCTTTATTCTTCTCATATTGATTGCTCCTCGACCTTCGGAAACTTCATCCACACAAAACTTTAACAAAAAACTTGTGAGATCCGTTAGTGTAATAAAGCAAATCACTACCTTTAGGTACTGTAATGAACTCATTCTTTATTTGTATTGGTGTTAAACCTACTGTATTCCAAGTTCTCCATGGTTCATACCCTCCAATACTAGCCATAGATTCATCGAAATAAGCAAACAACACACTCAAAACAGAATCTGTTGAGAACAGAACAGTCTGTAGTAATCTGGAAGTTTGGCAAACTTCTGTAAATCCTAAAATTATGAACTAAATTTGACATTTGTACAGAAGTAATGTGAAAAAAGTTTCAGATCCATTTGACTTTCCAGTAAAAAATGTAAATTCATGCACTACAGCCAAAGTTTCTGTTTTTGTTTTGCACATAGCAAACAAGCAATCTAATCATCCTAAAACCAAAGCTTGGCACATTTATTTTTATAATACAATGAATATATACAAGGGGATAATTATTTACATAGAAACTTCCATGAAAAATTCTACATTGTTGCCGTGAGCATGAACACAAGTGCTCAAGGTCGACCCTCACTTCTTCAATGCATCACTTTCCAATCGCTTCTCTTTTTGAAAAACTTTTTAGGCATGAAAGGCAAGTAATTTTTTTGTATTTTCATTCTTTTAATTTTTTTAATGTTTCACCCACAACTAAACATAAACAAAAAGGAAAACAAAATCTACTTAGTGAAGAAAGCAAAGAAGCACACACGAGAATATCAACCCCACGCTATTGCTCCCCGGCAATTGCGCCAGGAAAGAACTTGATAATCCCCAAGTGCAGGGAATCATCGTAGCAATTTCCAAAGGTGGAAGTGATAAGTATGGAGTGTCGAACCCACAAGGAGCTAAAGGTAAGATCAATATTGTCTCAAGCCCTATCTGCCACTGATACGACTCTACGTGCACCAAACGTTTACTTCCAACTAGAAACGAGAAATAAAACTACGTTGTGGGTATTAAGAGGATAACTTTGCATGATATCGGAGAGCTAAAACATTGAAATAGGTGCTGTTATCATAAAGTTAGAATATATGACTAAATAATATAAATAGCGAGTGTGGAATAATGGTGGAACGGTGTGCGGAATTGTCCTAGGCAATTGTTAACAAGACCAGTAATCACTATTGCAGTTTCATATGAGGGAGATGCATAAGCTAACATACTTTCTCTACTTGGATCATATGCACTTATGATTGGAACTCTAGCAAGCATCCACAACTACTAAATATCATTAAGGTAAAACCCAACCATAGCATTAAAGCACCAAGTCCTCTTTATTCCCATACGCAACAATCCCTCTTACTTGGGTTTAAGCTTCTGTCACTCTAGCAACCCACTATAAGCGAATCATGAACGTATTGCAACACCCTAAAGCGGGAATTCCTCACGCTTGCACAACACGGAGGGCACCATAGGACAGCACCAAAGTAAACATACAACTCATACCAATCTAGATCATCAATCAACCCAAAGACAAAAGATATCTACTCAAAACATCATAGGATGGAAACACATCATTGGATCATAATATGTGGCATAAAGCACCATGTTCAAGTAGGGATTACAGCGGTGTGCGGGAGAGTGGACCGCGTAAAACAGATGAGGATGGTGATGATGATGGTGATGTTGATGAAGATGATCACCGTGGCGATGATTCCCCTCCCGATGGCACTCCAGCGCCACCGGAAGAGAGGAGGAGAGGTTCTCCCCCTTGTGCTTCCTCCTCCATGGCCTCCACCCTCTGGTCCTTGGCCTTCATGGTGATGATGGCCCCTCCGGGATACTCCTCCATGGCCATCGGTGATGATGGCCCCCTCCGGCAGGGTGCCGGAGAGGGCCTAGATTGACTTCTCGTGGCTACAGAGGCTTGCGGCGGCGGAACTTCCGATATAATCTCTATTCTAGAATTTTTAGGGTACGAGAGTATATATGGGTGCAGGAAGTACATCGGTGGAGCTTCGGGGGCCCCACGAGGCAGGGGGCGTGCCTTAGGAGGGGGGGCGCCCCACCCTCGTGAGAACCTCCCTTATCTCCTGACGTAGGGTCCAAGTCCATCTGGTAGCTTTCCTTCCAAAAATAACTTCTCCAGTTGATTTCGTTCCGTTTCGACTCCGTTTGATATTCCTTTTCTTCGAAACACTGAAATAGGCAAAAAACAGCAATTCTGGGCTGGGCCTCCGGTTAATAGGTTAGTCCCAAAAATAATATAAAAGTGGATAATAAAGCCCAATATTGCCCGAAATAGTAGATAATATAGCATGGAGCAATCAAAAATTATAGATACGTTGGAGACATATCAATATGCAAGTCCCATTTCACTGCCAGCATGCACCATGGCACTTGGGGGCTAATGCAAAGTCATTTTTGGATCACCTTATTGAAGACCCGACTCATCACATTATAATGTGCCGGCCCTTGGGGGCTACCAATTGCTCCTGTCAAAAAAAATTCAAGGTACACAAGTCTTAATCTATTATATTGAAGGGTTCATTGCTCAGAGGACAAGGATCTTAACCTTGTGGACGTGGATTCAAACCTCATGGTGGGGTTATATCATATGATGTTATTTTCAATAAAGTATATATAAAGTCCCAGCTCAGTATTATCTTAATGACCCGGCCCTTGGGGGCTACACGTTGCTGTTCAAGTCTACATAATTATATCGACAAAGTCCCTACTCATTATTGCATAATGACCCGGCCCTTGCGGGCTACACTGGTTAAAGTTTTTATGAGCATAAGGCAATTTCAAGTCCCAGGTTGCTGCAAGTATGGCAACCCAGCACTTGGGGGCTACATATATGGAATACTCAGTTTATGACTAGTGACTGCGATGAACAAATGGGATTTCTTCAAGGTTGTGACATTTATATTGAAGCAAGTCTTAAGCTGTCGCTACACTACCTTCTTAAGACTTGGGGGGTACAAGTGTGAAAGTGCAACTATCCCTGGGTGGTTTTGGTAATTCCTAACAACATATAGCTCATTGAGCTAACATTATTCCAAGATTAATATTTCAGGAAAAGCTCAATGAATGGCATGGCATGGATGAGGAAAGTGGATCCCTCAAAATTCTAAGGACAAAAAGTTTGGCTCAAGCTTGAAGCTCAAGACTCTACATTTTATATTTTAGTGATCCAAGATCACATTGAGTCTATAGGAAAAGCCAATACTATCAAGGAGGGATGAGGTGTTGCTTAATGGCTTGCTTGCTCAAAATGCTTAGTGATATGCTCCAAAATCCTCAATTACCTTCCCACATCCACATATGACCTAAACCAAAAGTCAAACTCGGCCCCACCGATTCTTTCTATCCGGCGCCACCGAGTTTCAAATGTCATAGCCACTGCCACAAACCCTAGGCAAATCGGTCTCACCGATAGGGATCTCGGTCTCACCGAGATGGGATTGTAATCTCTATATTTCCCTTTGTAACGTTTCGGTCTTACCGAGATGAGCGATCGGTCCCATCGAGATTACAATGTAAACTCTCTGTTTCCCTTTTGTAACATTTCGGTCTCACCGAGATGAGCGAATCGGTCCCACCGAGTTTACCTGACCAACTCTCTTGTTAGCTTATTACCAAAATCGGTCCCATCGAGTTTGTGTAATCGGTCACACCGAGATTACATTATGCCCTAACCCTAACCATATCGGTCCTACCGAGTTGCATTTCAGTCCCACCGAAAATCCTAACGGTCACTAGGTTTGCTGAATCGGTCCGACCGAGTTTAACTATTCGGTCCCACCGAGTTTGGCTAATTGTGTGTAACGGTTAGATTTTGTGTGGAGGCTATATATACCCCTCCACCCACTCTTCATTCGTGGAGAGAGCCATCAGAACATACCTACACTTACAATACACATTTTCTGAGAGAGAACCACCTACACTTGTGTTGAGGTCAAGATATTCCATTCCAACCATATGAATCTTGATCTCTAGCCTTCCCCAAGTTGCTTTCCACTCAAATCTTCTTTCCACCAAATCCAAATCCTGTGAGAGACAGTTGAGTGTTGGGGAGACTATCATTTGAAGCACAAGAGCAAGGAGTTCATCATCAACACACCATTTGTTACTTCTTGGAGAGTGGTGTCTCCTAGATTGGCTAGGTGTCACTTGGGAGCCTCCGACAAGATTGTGGAGTTGAACCAAGGAGTTTGTAAGGGCAAGGAGATCGCCTACTTTGTGAAGATCTACCGCTAGTGAGGCAAGTCCTTCGTGGGCGACGGCCATGATGGAATAGACAAGGTTGCTTCTTCGTGGATCCTTCGTGGGTGGAGCCCTCCGTGGACTCGCGCAACCATTACCCTCCATGGGTTGAAGTCTCCATCAACATGGAAGTACGATAGCACCACCTATCAGAACCACGACAAAAACATCCGTGTCTCCAATTGCGTTTGAATCCTCCAAACCCTTCCCTTTATATTCTTGCAAGTTGCATGCTTTACTTTCCGCTGCTCATATACTCTTTTGCATGCTTGCTTGAATTGTGTGGAGATTGCTTGACTTGTGCTAAGATAACTAAGGCTAGATTTTTATTAAGTCAAGTAGTTTAATCACCCCCCCCTTTAGACATACTTTCGATCCTACAAGTGGTATCCGAGCTTTGGTCTCCATTTGCTTTGATTTCCATAGCTTTTGGTGGTCATAGCCTTGGTTTCACAACCTAGGAGAGTATGGCATCTAGCGAGGGAAATTATCACCGTAGAGGTCCTTACTTTGATGGTACTAATTTTG
Source organism: Triticum dicoccoides (assembly GCF_002162155.2). Classification (NCBI taxonomy): domain Eukaryota; kingdom Viridiplantae; phylum Streptophyta; class Magnoliopsida; order Poales; family Poaceae; genus Triticum; species Triticum dicoccoides. The sequence goes on from NC_041380.1 coordinate 515,389,002, forward strand.
CTAGTTGGAAGCATAAGATGAAAATGCATATTCTTGGATATAACCCCGCCGTTTGGGCTATTGTGTGTATTGGCTTGCAAGGTGAATTCTTTGATGGAAAAGAACCGAACCGTGAAGCTACCGCGGAAGAGTTGAAGATGCTGCAATACAACGCTCAAGCTTGTGATATCCTCTTCAACAGATTGTGCCCCGAAGAATTCAACAAAATCAGCTGTCTTGAGAATGCAAAGGAAATTTGGGATACTTTGATTGATATGCACGAAGGTACCGACTCCGCCAAGGAATCCAAATTGGATGTGCTTCAAAGTCAACTTGACAAGTTTAAAATGAAGGATGGTGAAGGTGTCGCTGAAATGTACTCTAGGCTTGCTCTTATCACAAATGAGATTGCCGGCTTAGGGAGTGAAGAGATGACCGATAGATTCATCATCAAGAAGATCCTAAGAGCCTTGGATGGAAAATATGATACCGTGTGCACATTGATCCAAATGATGCCCAATTACAAAGATCTCAAGCCAACGGAAGTCATTGGAAGAATTGTTGCTCATGAGATGTCACTCAAGGACAAAGAGGAACTTCACAACAAATCAAGTGGTGCTTACAAAGCCTCATGTGAAGCCCCCACATCATCGAGTGAGAAACAAACCTTCAATGAAGAATTGAGCCTAATGGTGAAGAACTTCAACAAGTTCTACAAGAGTAGAAGCAAAGAGAGAAGCTCCAAGTCAAGGTCCTACAATGACAAAAGATCTTCTAGTCGAGAGCGAAACTGCTACAATTGTGGAAGGCCCAGACACTATTCCAATGAGTGTACGGCCCCCTACAAGAGAAGAGAAGATTCTCCCAAGAGAAGAAGTAGAAGAGAAGAATCACCATCTAGAGAAAGAAGGAGTAGAGATGATCGTTATGAACGAAGACCCTCACGGAGAAGCAAGGATTCAGAAAGAAAGGACAAGTCATCAAGGAGCTACACAAAACGAAGACATCAAGCTCATGTTGGTGAATGGGTATCCGGCTCCGACTCCGACAACCACTCCGAGAGAAGCTATCACTCCGACTCCGAATATACTCAAGTTGAAGGTGTTGCCGGTCTAGCACTTGTGACAACAAACTCCTACGACATATTTGACTCACCAAATGAAGGAGTTGGGACATGCTTCATGGCTAAAGGCCCAAAGGTATCACACCCCGAGTATGTTGATTTCAATAGTGATGAAGATGACTTGTTAGGTGATGATGATTTACTTATTGACAACTCTAGTGATGAATACTATGATGAAACGTCAATTAATCATGCTAATCAAGATAAAACGAATGACAATGATAAGGAGAAGATTGAGTCTCTAACTAAAGAACTAAACACTCTTAAGTTAGCTCATGAAACTATCTTAGGAGATCATCGAGAACTTTTAAGGACTCATGAGAAATTACGCTTTGAAAAGCTCAACCTTGAGCAAGAGCATGAGTTCTTAAAAGCAATCAATGATGATCTTCGTAAGAAAAGTTCTTCTTACATTGCCAAGCGTTTACTCTTATCCACTTACATGCCTCAAGTCAAGTCTAGTAACAAGAACAAGAAAGATTCTTCCTCTAGTAGTAACAATAATCATGCTATATCCAGTATTGTTGCTTCTAGTAGTTCTCTTGATTCCACTAATGATTCTCTTAGCCAAGTTACACTTGAGCAAGAAAATAGCTTATTGAAGGGAATTATAGAGAAAGGTGTTTACAAGAGCCTTGCCGAAAGTAAGCAATTCGAGGAAATTGTACGCAAGCAAGGAAGGCACCGGAAGAATCAAGGTGTTGGTTTTGAACGAAAGTTCAATGCCAATGGAGTTGAGTGGGAAGAACATCAATACCCCAAGACGAAGTTTGTTCCTCAACAAGAGAAGTATGATCCTACTTCTTTCAAAGGGACACAAGCTCAAGATGATCTTCCACCACAAGACCACAAGCAAAAATGCAAGGACAAGCTTCAAGAGGAAATTGATGCATTTGAAGAAGCTCCTAAGGCCTTGGTCAAGTGGGTTCCCAAGACTACTTCAAGTTCCACTTCATCAAGTACAACTACAACTCCGAGGATTCCCATCAAGATGGCGTGGATCCCGAAGAAGAAGAACTAGAGAGTTCTTGAGGGTGACTCCGCCAACATACTTCACTCTTATCATCTTGGCAAGAACAAGTGCAATCAACTTCCACATCTTGCACTAGTTCAAGGAGTCACAAACCCTCTTGTTGGTAAGACAAGGGACAAGGTAACCTAAAAGCTGTCATAGACATCATCTTGTGTGTGCATCACTCTATGTCTATGGATATTCTTGTTTGTTCCTTGTGGGACTAACCCGTGTAGGTATTGAAAGTGCAACTCACTCCAATGGATAGCTCCAAATGATCTACATCAACATTGAGCATCCACATCTTCAATATCTACATGAAGTCATCATCGACAAAACCCAAGGTTAGTTCATCCCTCTTAGGGGGGATCTCACATCTAGGGGGAGCTTTACTCTAAGAATTGAGCTAAAGCAGCTCTAATGGTGTGAACACAACAATGCTTTATGTAAAAGTGGTAACCCCACTTGTGCTTAAACGATGAGTATGACCTATGATCAAATGTTCTCATTTGACTCCTAAGTCAATATACTCATATATAGATGACCTAGTCATCGCCAGTTGTTTGATAGATGCTAGAATTGGTTGTGCATGCTTTGCCACATATTTCAATTGCCATTTTATTGTGTGAGCATGTTGATTGCGTATTTTACTCATTCGAGGACATCCACTTGTTGTTTTGATTGATTGGTTTTCTTTTCTTTTGCCAAGTGGATGGACAAGAATGCCTAAGAACCCTCTCTAGCTATCTATGCTTTTCTAATCTCAAACTCTATTCATGCCACATCACAAAATTTGATCAAGTCAGATTCGAACCACTCTGTGTGAGGAGCACTCGGAGTCCCCGATTCGTCATAGACTTAAACTTCCAAAACTTCTTTGTGCTTTTCGGTCTGACTGATTCCTCCATTTCGGCCATACCGAGATCACTAAGTCGATCTAGGTTTTCATCTCGGTGCAACCGATTTGAACTTTTCGGTCATACCGAGTTGCTGTAACTATCAACAGTTATGCATCTCGGTGCCACCGAGTTGTTCCACTCGGTCACACTGACAGTGTCGGGCTATATATTCACACAGGAAAAATTTGGAAAAAATTCTCCAAACCTCTTTGCCCGCGCATAGCTCGCTCTGCCTTCTAGGTCTCTGGATCGTCGACTTCGTCGCCAGCCGCCTCCTGTCGCTGGTCTCCGCCACTGTCAACGGATTTCGTCTCCACCGTTGCCCCTGTAGCGAGTTCATCGCCAAACTAGGGTATGAACTTGATCACTGTGCTATCCTCAATCCGATTCCTAGCACATTGTGTTTGCCATGAATCTTGCTACGATTGAAACGATCTTATCCAGTCAAAACACTCTGTAGATTAGAGTTAAATTGAAAATTTAGGGTTAGGTTTCCGCCGAAACCATCTCGGACCCACCGAGTTGAAAAACTCGGTCCCACCGATTCGGCTAACGCCATTGCACTAGTAACTCTCGGTTTGACCGAGAATTACAAATCGGTGTGACCAATTTTAGAACTTTGTGAAACCCTAGCAGTCTCGGTGCCACCGAACTATGACTCGGTCTGACCGAGTTCATTAGTTTAGGTTCCAAAACTGCTTCGGTATCACCGAGTTTGAAAATCGGTTGATCCGAAATGCTTTCTGTGGAAAACTAAAACTAAGTTTTTGAATCATTCTTTTGCAAAAATCTCTGCATTTTGTGATGCACATCCACTCTATCTCATCTATAACTCTTCACAGGATTAGTGGTCAGTGTTTGCAGCATGTCAGACCAAAGTGACAGCCAGAACAAGTCAGAAGAGCAGATTCACATGAGTGAGGGCACTAGTCCCTCTAGCAGCTCAGATGATGGAAGCAGGAGCACTCCCAACAACTTGCCCAAAGCTCCCACCAGAACAAGGAAGAAGAAAACTTCAGAGTCTGAGGATGAAGACTATGTGGACACTGAGGATGATGTTGTTGGGGAACGTAGCAGAAATTCAAAATTTTCCTACGTGTCACCAAGATCTATCTATGGAGAGACCAGCAACGAGTAGAAAGAGAGTGCATCTACATACCCTTGTAGATCGTTAAGCGGAAGCGTTCAAGTGAACGGGGTTGATGGAGTCGTACTCATCGTGATTCAAATCACCGATGATCAAGTGCCGAACGCACGGCACCTCCGCGTTCAACACACATACAGCCCGGTGACGTCTCCCAAGCCTTGATCCAGCAAGGAGAGAGGGAGAGGTTGAGGAAGACTCCATCCAACAGCAGCACAACGGCGTGGTGGTGGTGGAGGAGCGTGGCAATCCAGCAGGGCTTCGCCAAGCACCATGGGAGAGGAGGAGTAGGAAGAGAGGTAGGGCTGTGCCAGAACTTCGTGTATAGCTCCCATGCGCCTCCCCACTATATATAGGGGTGGAGGGGCTGGTTTCTTGCCCTCCAAGTCCATTGGGGCGTTGGCCAAGGTGGGAGGAAAGAAATCTCATTATTTCCTTCCCCACCGATTGTTATCCCCCCTTTTTAGGGATCTTGATCTTATCCCTTCGGGATATGATCTTATTCCTTCTAAGGGGGGATCTTAGTGCGCCTTGACCAGGGGTGTGGGGCCTTGCCCCCACTACCCACGTCCATGTGGGTCCCCCCATGCAGGTGGGCCCCACTCCGGAACCTTCTAGAACCTTCCCGGTACAATACCGAAAAATCCCGAACATTTTCCGGTGGCCAAAATAGGACTTCCCATATATAAATCTTTACCTCCGGACCATTCCGGAACTCCTCGTGACGTCCGGGATCTCATCCGGGACTCCGAACAACATTCGGTAACCACATACAAACTTCCTTTATAACCCTAGCGTCATCGAACCTTAAGTGTGTAGACCCTACGGGTTCGGGAGACATGTAGACATGACCGAGACGTTCTCCGGTCAATAACCAACAGCGGGATCTGGATACCCATGATGGCTCCCACATGTTCCACGATGATCTCATCGGATGAACCACGATGTCAAGGACTTAATCAATCCCGTATTCAATTCCCTTTGTCTATCGGTATGTTACTTGCCCGAGATTCGATCGTCGGTATCCAATACCTTGTTCAATCTCGTTTCCGGCAAGTCACTTTACTCGTTCCGTAACACATCATCCCGTGATCAACTCCTTGCTCACATTGCGCATATGATGATGTCCTACCGAGTGGGCCCAGAGATACCTCTCCGTTTACACGGAGTGACAAATCCCAGTCTCGATCCGCATAAAACAATAGATACTTTCGGAGATACCTGTAGTGCACCTTTATAGTCACCCAGTTACGTTGTGACGTTTGATACACCCAAAGCACTCCTACGGTATCCAGGAGTTACACGCTCTCATGGTCGAAGGAAGAGATACTTGACATTGGCAAAGCTCTAGCAAATGAACTACACGATCTTTTGTGCTAGTCTTAGGATTGGGTCTTGTCCATCACATCATTCTCCTAATGATGTGATCCCGTTATCAACGACATCCAATGTCCATAGCCAGGAAACCATGACTATCTGTTGATCACAATGAGCTAGTCAACTAGAGGCTCACTAGGGACATATTGTGGTCTATGTATTCACACATGTATTACGATTTCCGGATAATACAGTTATAGCATGAATAAAAGACAATTATCATGAACAAGGAAATATAATAATAATACTTTTATTATTGCCTCTAGGGCATATTTCCAACAGTCTCCCACTTGCACTAGAGTCAATAATCTAGTTCACATCGCCATGTGATTAACACTCACAGGTCACATCGCCATGTGACTAATACCCAAGAGTTTACTAGAGTCAGTAGTCTAGTTCACATCACTATGTGATTAACACTCAATGAGTTTTATGTTTGATCATGTTGCTTGTGAGAGAGGTTTTAGTCAACGGGTCTGAACCTTTCAGATCCGTGTGTGCTTTACAAATCTCTATGTCATCTCCTAGATGCAGCTACCATGCTCTATTTGGAGCTATTCCAAACAATTGTTCTACTTGGAGCTATTCTAAATTATTGCTCCATTATATGTATCCGGTCTCTCTACTCAGAGCTATCCGGATAGGTGTCAAGCTTGCATCGTCGTAACCTTTACGACGAACTCTTTTACCACCTCCATAATCGAGAAAATTCCTTAGTCCACTAGTTACTAAGGATAACTTTGACCACTGTCCTGTGAGCCATTCTTGGATCACTCTTGTTCCCCTTGACTGACTCATGGCAAGGCACACTTCAGGTGCGGTACACAGCATAGCATACTGAAGAGCCTACGTCTTAAGCATAGGGGACGACCTTCGTCCTTTCTCTCTATTCTGCCGTGGTCGAGCTTTAAGTCTTAACTTCGTACCTTACAACTCAGGCAAGAACTCCTTCTTTGACTGGTCCATCTTGAACACCTTCAAGATCATGTCAAGGTATGTGCTCATTTGAAAGTATTATTAAGCATTTTGATCTATCCTTATAGATCTTGATGCTCAATGTTCAAGTAGCTTAATCCAGGCTGTCCATTGAAAAACACTTTCAAAATAACCCTATATGCTTTCCAGAAATTCTACGTCATTTCTGATCAACAATATGTCAACAACATATACTCATCAGAAATTCTATAGTGCTCCCACTCACTTCTTTGGAAATACAAGTTTCTCATAAACTTTGTACAAACCCAAAATTTTTTATCATCATCAAAGCATACATTCCAACTCCGAGATGCTCACTCCAGTCCTTAGAAGGATTGCTGGAGCTTTGCATACTTATTAGCATCTTTCGGGATTGACAAAACCTTCCGGTTGTATCACATACAACCTTTCCTCATTAAAATCGTCGAGGAAACAATGTTTTGACATCCTATCTGCAAGATTTCATAAATAATGCAGCAATCGCTAATATAATTCCAACAGACTCTTAGCATCGCTACGAGTGAGAAAATCTCATCATAGTCAACTCCTTGAACTTGTCGGAAAACATCTTAACGACAAGTCGAGCTTTCTTAATGGTGACATTTACCATCATTGTCCGTCTTCCTTTTGAAATCCATCTGTACTCATTAGCCTTACGACCATCGAGCCGTTCTGCCAAAGTCTACACTTTGTTTTCATACATGGATCCTCTCTCGGATTTTATGGCCTCAAGCCATTTATCGGAATCCGGGCCCACCATCGCTTCTCCATAGCTCGTAGGTTCATTGTTGTCTAGCAACATGACCTTCAAGACAGGATTACGTACCACTATGAAGTAGTACGCATCCTTGTCATCCTACGAGGTTTGGGAGTGACTTGATCCGAAGTTTCATGATCAATATCATAAGCTTCTACTTCAATTGGTGTAGGTGCCACCGGAACAACTCCCTGTGCCCTGTCACACACTAGTTGAAGAGACGGTTCAATAACCTCATCAAGTCTCCACCATCCTCCCACTCAATTCTTTCGAGAGAAACTTTTCCTCGAGAAAGGACCCGATTCTAGAAACAATCCATATTGCTTTCGGATCTGAATTAGGAGGTATACCCAACTGTTTTGGGTTTCCTATGAAGATGCATTTTATCCGCTTTGGGTTCGAGCTTATCAACCTGAAACTTTTTCATATAAGCGTCACAGCCCCAAACTTTTAAGAAACGACAACTTAGGTTTCTCTAAACCATAATTCATACGGTGTCATCTCATCGGAATTACGTGGTGCCCTATTTAAAGTGAATGTGGTTGTCTCTAATGCCTAACCCATGAACGATAGTGGTAATTTGATAAGAGACATCATGGTACGCACCATATCCAATAGGGTGCAACTATGATGTTCGGACACACCATCACATTATGGTGTTCCAGGCGGTATTAATTGCGAAACAATTTCCACAATGTCTTAATTGTGTGCCAAAACTCGTAACTCAGATATTCATCTCTATGATCATATCATAGACATTTTATCCTCTTGTCACAATGATCTGCTACTTCACTCTGAAATTACTTGAACCATTCAATAATTCAGACTTGTGTTTCATCAAGTAAATATACTCAACATTTACTCGAATCAGCTGTGAAGTAAGAACATAATGATATTCACTGCATGCCTCAGCACTCATTCGACTGCACACATCAAAATGTGTTACTTCCAACAAGTTGCTATCTTGTTCCATCTTACTGAAAATGAGGCTTTTCAGTCATCTTGCCCATGTGGTATGATTTGCATATCTCAAGTGATTCAAAATCAAGTGAGTCCGAACGATCCATTTGCATGGAGTTTCTTCATGCATATACACCAATAGACATGGTTCGCATGTCTCAAACTTTTCAAAACGAGTGAGTCCAAAGATCCATCAACATGGAGCTTCTTCATGCGTTTTATACCATTATGACTTACATGGCAGTGCCACAAGTAAGTGGTACTATCATTACTATCTTATATCTTTTGGCATGAAAATGTGTATCACTACGATCGAGATTCAATAAACCATTCAGGTTTAATACTAATCTTGATGGTAGAGGGAGCGTGCGATGTTTGATAATATCAAACTTGGAAACACTTCCAACACATATCGTCAGCTCACCTTTAGCTAGTCTCCGTTTATTCCGTAGCTCTTTATTTCGAGTTACTAACACTTAGCAACCGAACCGGTATCCAATACCCTGGTGCTACTAGGAGTACTAGTAAAGTACACATTAACATAATGTATATCCAATATACTTCTATCGACCTTGCCAGCCTTCTCATCTACCAAGTATCTAGGGTAATGCTGCTCCAGTGGTTGTTCCCCTTATTACAGAAGCACTTAGTCTCGGGTTTGGGTTCAACCTTGGGTTTCTTCACTAGAGCAGCAGCTGAATTGCCGTTTCATGAAGTATCCCTTTGTTCCCTTGCCCTTCTTGAAACTAGTGGTTTCACCAACCATCAACAATTGATGCTCCTTCTTGATTTCTACTTTCGCGGTGTCAAACATCATGAATATTTCAAGGATCATCATATCTATCCCTCATATGTTATAGTTAATCACAAAGCTCTAGCAGCTTGGTGGCAATGACTTTGGGGAAACATCACTATCTCATCTGGAGGATCAACTCCCACTCGATTCAAGTGATTGTTGTGCTCAGACAATCTGAGCACAAGCTCAACGATTGAGCTTTTCTCCCTTAGTTTGCAGGCTAAGAAAATCGTCGGAGGTCTTATACCTCTTGACGTGGGCACGAGCCTGAAATCCCAATTTCAGCCCTCGAAACATCTCATATGTTTCGCGACGTTTCGAAAACGTCTTTGGTGCCTCTACTTAAACCATTTAATTGAACTATCACGTAGTTATCAAAACGTGTATGTCCGATGTTCGCAACATCGACAAACGACGTTGGGGTTCAGCACACTGAGCGGTGCATTAAGGACATAAGCTTTCTACTGATCGCATAATCGCTACTATCAACTTTCAACTATATTTTCTCTAGGAACATATCTAAACAGTGGAACTAAAGCGCGAGCTTACGACATAATTTTCAAAAGGTCTTTTGACTATGTTCAGGATAATTAAGTTCATCTTATGAACTCCCACTTAGATAGACATCCCTCTGGTCATCTAAGTGATCACATGATCCGAGTCAACTAGGCCGTGTCCGATCATCACGTGAGACGGACTAGTCATCATCGGTGAACATCTTCATGTTGATCGTATCTACCATACGACTCATGCTCGACCTTTCGGTCTCCGTGTTCCGAGGCCATGTATGCACATGCTAGGCTCGTCAAGTTAACCCTAAGTGTTTTCGCTGTGTAAAACTGTCTTACACCCGTTGTATGTGAACGTAAGAATCCATCACACCCGATCATCACGTGGTGCTTAGAAGCGACGAACTGTAGCAACGGTGCACAGTTAGGGGAGAACACTTCTTGAAATTTTGTAAGGGATCATCTTATTTACTACCGTCGTCCTAAGCAAACAAGATGCATAAACATGATAAACATCACATGCAATCAAATAGTGACATGATATGGCCAATATCATTTTGCTCCTTTTGATCTTCATCTTCGGGGCTCCATGATCATCATCGTCACCGGCACGACACCATGATCTCCATCATCGTGTCTTCATGAAGTTGTCACGCCAACGACTACTTCTACTTCTATGACTAACGCGTTTAGCAATAAAGTAAAGTAGTTTACACGGCGTTCTTCAATGACACGCAGGTCATACAATAAATAAAGACAACTCCTATGGCTCCTGCCGGTTGTCATACTCATCGACATGCAAGTCGTGAATCCTATTACAAGAACATGATCAATCTCATACATCACATATCATTCATCACATTCTTCTTGGCCATATCACATCACATAGCATACCCTGCAAAAACAAGTTAGACGTCCTCTAATTGTTGTTGCATGTTTTACGTGGCTGCTATGGGTTTCTAGCAAGAACGTTTCTTACCTACGCAAGACCACAACGTGATATGCCAATTGCTATTTACCCTTCATAAGGACCCTTTTCATCGAATCCGTTCCGACTAAAGTGGGAGAGACTGGCACCCGCTAGCCACCTTATGCACCAAGTGCATGTCAATCGGTGGAACCTGTCTCACGTAAGAGTACGTGTAAGGTCGGTCCGGGCCGCTTCATCCCACAATACCGTCGAAACAAGATTGGACTAGTAACGGTAAGCATATTGAACAACATCAACGCCCACAAATACTTCGTGTTCTACTCGTGCAAAGAATCTACGCAATAGACCTAGCTCATGATGCCACTGTTGGGGAACGTAGCAGAAATTCAAAATTTTCCTACGTGTCACCAAGATCTATCTATGGAGAGACCAGCAATGAGTAGAAAGAGAGTGCATCTACATACCCTTGTAGATCATTAAGCGGAAGCGTTCAAGTGAACGGGGTTGATGGAGTCGTACTCGTCGTGATTCAAATCACCGATGATCAAGTGCCGAACGCACGGCACCTCCGCGTTCAACACACATACAGCCCGGTGACGTCTCCCAAGCCTTGATCCAGCAAGGAGAGAGGGAGAGGTTGAGGAAGACTCCATCCAACAGCAGCACAACGGCGTGGTGGTGGTGGAGGAGCGTGGCAATCCAGCAGGGCTTCGCCAAGCACCATGGGAGAGGAGGAGTAGGAAGAGAGGTAGGGCTGTGCCAGAACTTCGTGTATAGCTCCCATGCGCCTCCCCACTATATATAGGGGTGGAGGGGCTGGTTTCTTGCCCTCCAAGTCCATTGGGGCGTTGGCCAAGGTGGGAGGAAAGAAATCTCATTATTTCCTTCCCCACCAATTGTTATCCCCCCTTTTTAGGGATCTTGATCTTATCCCTTCGGGATATGATCTTATTCCTTCTAAGGGGGGATCTTGGTGCGCCTTGACCAGGGGTGTGGGGCCTTGCCCCCACTACCCACGTCCATGTGGGTCCCCCCATGCAGGTGGGCCCCACTCCAGAACCTTCTAGAACCTTCCCGGTATAATACCGAAAAATCCCGAACATTTTCCGGTGGCCAAAATAGGACTTCCCATATATAAATCTTTACCTCCGGACCATTCCGGAACTCCTCGTGACGTCCGGGATCTCATCCGGGACTCCGAACAACATTCGGTAACCACATACAAACTTCCTTTATAACCCTAGCGTCATCGAACCTTAAGTGTGTAGACCCTACGGGTTCGGGAGACATGTAGACATGACCGAGACGTTCTCCGGTCAATAACCAACAGCGGGATCTGGATACCCATGATGGCTCCCACATGTTCCACGATGATCTCATCGGATGAACCACGATGTCAAGGACTTAATCAATCCCGTATTCAATTCCCTTTGTCTATCGGTATGTTACTTGCCCGAGATTCGATCGTCGGTATCCAATACCTTGTTCAATCTCGTTACCGGCAAGTCACTTTACTCGTTCCGTAACACATCATCCCGTGATCAACTCCTTGGTCACATTGTGCATATGATGATGTCCTACCGAGTGGGCCCAGAGATACCTCTCCGTTTACACGGAGTGACAAATCCCAGTCTCGATTCGCATAAAACAATAGATACTTTCGGAGATACCTGTAGTGCACCTTTATAGTCACCCAGTTACGTTGTGACGTTTGATACACCCAAAGCACTCCTACGGTATCCAGGAGTTACACGCTCTCATGGTCGAAGGAAGAGATACTTGACATTGGCAAAGCTCTAGCAAATGAACTACACGATCTTTTGTGCTAGTCTTAGGATTGGGTCTTGTCCATCACATCATTCTCCTAATGATGTGATCCCGTTATCAACGACATCCAATGTCCATAGCCAGGAAACCATGACTATCTGTTGATCACAACGAGCTAGTCAACTAGAGGCTCACTAGGGACATGTTGTGGTCTATGTATTCACACGTGTATTACGATTTCCGGATAATACAGTTATAGCATGAATAAAAGACAATTATCATGAACAAGGAAATATAATAATAATACTTTTATTATTGCCTCTAGGGCATATTTCCAACAGTCTCCCACTTGCACTAGAGTCAATAATCTAGTTCACATCGCCATGTGATTAACACTCACAGGTCACATCGCCATGTGACTAATACCCAAGAGTTTACTAGAGTCAGTAGTCTAGTTCACATCACTATGTGATTAACACTCAATGAGTTTTATGTTTGATCATGTTGCTTGTGAGAGAGGTTTTAGTCAACGGGTCTGAACCTTTCAGATCCGTGTGTGCTTTACAAATCTCTATGTCATCTCCTAGATGCAGCTACCACGCTCTATTTGGAGCTATTCCAAACAACTGTTCTACTTGGAGCTATTCTAAATTATTGGTCCATTATATGTATCTGGTCTCTCTACTCAGAGCTATCCGGATAGGTGTCAAGCTTGCATCGTCGTAACCTTTACGACGAACTCTTTTACCACCTCCATAATCAAGAAAATTCCTTAGTCCACTAGTTACTAATGATAACTTTGACCGCTGTCCTGTGAGCCATTCTTGGATCACTCTTGTACCCCTTGACTGACTCATGGCAAGGCACACTTCAGGTGCGGTACACAGCATAGCATACTGAAGAGCCTACGTCTTAAGCATAGGGGACGACCTTCGTCCTTTCTCTCTATTCTGCCGTGGTCGAGCTTTAAGTCTTAACTTCGTACCTTACAACTCAGGCAAGAACTCCTTCTTTGAATGGTCCATCTTGAACACCTTCAAGATCATGTCAAGGTATGTGCTCATTTGAAAGTATTATTAAGCATTTTGATCTATCCTTATAGATCTTGATGCTCAATGTTCAAGTAGCTTAATCCATGCTTTCCATTGAAAAACACTTTCAAAATAACCCTATATGCTTTCCAGAAATTCTACGTCATTTCTGATCAACAATATGTCAACAACATATACTCATCAGAAATTCTATAGTGCTCCCACTCACTTCTTTGGAAATACAAGTTTCTCATAAACTTTGTACAAACCCAAAATTTTTGATCATCATCAAAGCATACATTCCAACTCCGAGATGCTCACTCCAGTCCTTAGAAGGATTGCTGGAGCTTTGCATACTTATTAGCATCTTTCGGGATTGACAAAACCTTCCGGTTGTATCACATACAACCTTTCCTCATTAAAATTGTCGAGGAAACAATGTTTTGACATCCTATCTGCAAGATTTCATAAATAATGCAGTAATCGCTAATATAATTCCAACAGACTCTTAGCATCGCTACGAGTGAGAAAATCTCATCGTAGTCAACTCCTTGAACTTGTCGGAAAACATCTTAACGACAAGTCGAGCTTTCTTAATGGTGACATTTACCATCATTGTCCGTCTTCCTTTTGAAATCCATCTGTACTCATTAGCCTTACGACCATCGAGCCGTTCTGCCAAAGTCTACACTTTGTTTTCATACATGGATCCTCTCTCGGATTTTATGGCCTCAAGCCATTTATCGGAATCCGGGCCCACCATCGCTTCTTCATAGCTCGTAGGTTCATTGTTGTCTAGCAACATGACCTTCAAGACAGGATTACGTACCACTCTGAAGTAGTACGCATCCTTGTCATCCTACGAGGTTTGGGAGTGACTTGATCCGAAGTTTCATGATCAATATCATAAGCTTCCACTTCAATTGGTGTAGGTGCCACAGGAACTACTCCCTGTGCCCTGTCACACACTAGTTGAAGAGACGGTTCAATAACCTCATCAAGTCTCCACCATCCTCCCACTCAATTCTTTTGAGAGAAACTTTTCCTCGAGAAAGGACCCGATTCTAGAAACAATCCATATTGCTTTCGGATCTGAATTAGGAGGTATACCCAACTGTTTTGGGTTTCCTATGAAGATGCATTTTATCCGCTTTGGGTTCGAGCTTATCAACCTGAAACTTTTTCATATAAGCGTCGCAGCCACAAACTTTTAAGAAACGACAACTTAGGTTTCTCTAAACCATAATTCATACGGTGTCATCTCATCGGAATTACGTGGTGCCCTATTTAAAGTGAATGTGGTTGTCTCTAATGCCTAACCCATGAACGATAGTGGTAATTCGATAAGAGACATCATGGTACGCACCATATCCAATAGGGTGCAACTATGATGTTCGGACACACCATCACATTATGGTGTTCCAGGCGGTATTAATTGCGAAACAATTTCCACAATGTCTTAATTGTGTGCCAAAACTCGTAACTTAGATATTCATCTCTATGATCATATCATAGACATTTTATCCTCTTGTCACAATGATCTGCTACTTCACTCTGAAATTACTTGAACCATTCAATAATTCAGACTTGTGTTTCATCAAGTAAATATACTCAACATTTACTCGAATCATCTGTGAAGTAAGAACATAATGATATTCACTGCATGCCTCAGCACTCATTCTACTGCACACATCAAAATGTGTTACTTCCAACAAGTTGCTATCTTCTTCCATCTTACTGAAATGAGGCTTTTCAGTCATCTTGCCCATGTGGTATGATTTGCATATCTCAAGTGATTCAAAATCAAGTGAGTCCGAACGATCCATTTGCATGGAGTTTCTTCATGCATATACACCAATAGACATGGTTCGCATGTCTCAAACTTTTCAAAAACGAGTGAGTCCAAAGATCCATCAACATGGAGCTTCTTCATGCGTTTTATACCATTATGACTTACATGGCAGTGCCACAAGTAAGTGGTACTATCATTACTATCTTATATCTTTTGGCATGAAAATGTGTATCACTACGACCGAGATTCAATAAACCATTCCTTTAGGTGCAAGACCATTGAAGGTATTATTCAAAAATAGAGTAACCATTATTCTCCTTAAATGAATAACCGTATTGCGATAGACATAATCCAATCATGTCTATGCTCAACGCAAACACCAATCTCGGTGGTAGAGGGAGCGTGCGATGCTTGATCATATCAACCTTGGAAACACTTCCAACATATATCGTCAGCTCACCTTTAGCTAGTCTCCTTTTATTCCGTAGCTTTTATTTCGAGTTACTAACACTTAGCAACCGAACCGGTATCCAATACCCTGGTGCTACTAGGAGTACTAGTAAAGTACACATTAACATAATGTATATCCAATATACTTCTATCGACCTTGCCAGCCTTCTCATCTACCAAGTATCTAGGGTAATGCTGCTCCAGTGGTTGTTCCCCTTATTACAGAAGCACTTAGTCTCGGGTTTGGGTTCAACCTTGGGTTTCTTCACTAGAGCAGCAGCTGAATTGCCGTTTCATGAAGTATCCCTTTGTTCCCTTGCCCTTCTTGAAACTAGTGGTTTCACCAACCATCAACAATTGATGCTCCTTCTTGATTTCTACTTTCGCGGTGTCAAACATCATGAATATTTCAAGGATCATCATATCTATCCCTGATATGTTATAGTTAATCACGAAGCTCTAGCAGCTTGATGGCAATGACTTTGGGGAAACATCACTATCTCATCTGGAGGATCAACTCCCACTCGATTCAAGTGATTGTTGTGCTCAGACAATCTGAGCACAAGCTCAACGATTTAGCTTTTCTCCCTTAGTTTGCAGGCTAAGAAAATCGTCGGAGGTCTTATACCTCTTGACGTGGGCACGAGCCTGAAATCCCAATTTTAGCCCTCGAAACATCTCATATGTTCCGCGACGTTTCGAAAACGTCTTTGGTGCCTCTACTTAAACCATTTAATTGAACTATCACGTAGTTATCAAAACGTGTATGTCCGATGTTCGCAACATCGACAAACGACGTTGGGGTTCAGCACACTGAGCGGTGCATTAAGGACATATGCTTTCTACTGATCGCATAATCGCTACTATCAACTTTCAACTATATTTTCTCTAGGAACATATCTAAACAGTGGAACTAAAGCGCGAGCTTACGACATAATTTGCAAAAGGTCTTTTGACTATTTCAGGATAATTAAGTTCATCTTATGAACTCCCACTTAGATAGACATCCCTCTGGTCATCTAAGTGATCACATGATCCGAGTCAACTAGGCCGTGTCCGATCATCACGTGAGACGGACTAGTCATCATCGGTGAACATCTTCATGTTGATCGTATCTACCATACGACTCATGCTCGACCTTTCGGTCTCCATGTTCCGAGGCCATGTCTGCACATGCTAGGCTCGTCAAGTTAACCCTAAGTGTTTTCGCTGTGTAAAACTGTCTTACACCCGTTGTATGTGAACGTAAGAATCCATCACACCCAATCATCACATGGTGCTTAGAAGCGACGAACCGTAGCAACGGTGCACAGTTAGGGGAGAACACTTCTTGAAATTTTGTAAGGGATCATCTTATTTACTACCGTCGTCCTAAGCAAACAAGATGCATAAACATGATAAACATCACATGCAATCAAATAGTGACATGATATGGCCAATATCATTTTTCTCCTTTTGATCTTCATCTTCGGGGCTCCATGATCATCATCGTCACCGGCACGACACCATGATCTCCATCATCATGATCTCCATCATCGTGTCTTCATGAAGTTGTCACGCCAACGACTACTTCTACTTCTATGACTAACGCGTTTAGCAATAAAGTAAAGTAGTTTACATGGCGTTCTTCAATGACACGCAGGTCATACAATAAATAAAGACAACTCCTATGGCTCCTGCCGGTTGTCATACTCATCGACATGCAAGTCGTGAATCCTATTACAAGAACATGATCAATCTCATACATCACATATCATTCATCACATTCTTCTTGGCCATATCACATCATATAGCATACCCTGCAAAAACAAGTTAGACGTCCTCTAATTGTTGTTGCATGTTTTACGTGGCTGCTATGGGTTTCTAGCAAGAACGTTTCTTACCTACGCAAGACCACAACGTGATATGCCAATTGCTATTTACCCTTCATAAGGACCCTTTTCATCGAATCCGTTCCGACTAAAGTGGGAGAGACTGGCACCCGCTAGCCACCTTATGCACCAAGTGCATGTCAATCGGTGGAACCTGTCTCACGTAAGAGTACGTGTAAGGTCGGTCCGGGCCGCTTCATCCCACAATACCGTCGAAACAAGATTGGACTAGTAACGGTAAGCATATTGAACAACATCAACGCCCACAACTACTTTGTGTTCTACTCGTGCAAAGAATCTACGCAATAGACCTAGCTCATGATGCCACTATTGGGGAACGTAGCAGAAATTCAAAATTTTCCTACGTGTCACCAAGATCTATCTATGGAGAGACCAGCAACGAGTAGAAAGAGAGTGCATCTACATACCCTTGTAGATCGCTAAGCGGAAGCGTTCAAGTGAACGGGGTTGATGGAGTCGTACTCGTCGTGATTCAAATCACCGATGATCAAGTGCCGAACGCACGGCACCTCCGCGTTCAACACACGTACAGCCCGATGACGTCTCCCACGCCTTGATCCAGCAAGGAGAGAGGGAGAGGTTGAGGAAGACTCCATCCAACAGCAGCACAACGGCGTGGTGGTGGTGGAGGAGCATGGCAATCCAGCAGGGCTTCGCCAAGCACCATGGGAGAGGAGGAGTAGGAAGAGAGGTAGGGATGTGCCAGAACTTCGTGTATAGCTCCCATGCGCCTCCCCGCTATATATAGGGGTGGAGGGGCTGGTTTCTTGCCCTCCAAGTCCATTGGAGCGTTGGCCAAGGTGGGAGGAAAGAAATCTCATTATTTCCTTCCCCACCGATTGTTATCCCCCCTTTTTAGGGATCTTGATCTTATCCCTTCGGGATATGATCTTATTCCTTCTAAGGGGGGATCTTGGTGCGCCTTGACCAGGGGTGTGGGGCCTTGCCCCCACTACCCACGTCCATGTGGGTCCCCCCATGCAGGTGGGCCCCACTCCGGAACCTTCTAGAACCTTCCCGGTACAATACCGAAAAATCCCGAACATTTTCCGGTGGCCAAAATAGGACTTCCCATATATAAATCTTTACCTCCGGACCATTCCGGAACTCCTCGTGACGTCCGGGATCTCATCCGGGACTCCGAACAACATTCGGTAACCACATACAAACTTCCTTTATAACCCTAGCGTCATCAAACCTTAAGTGTGTAGACCCTACGGGTTCGAGAGACATGTAGACATGACCGAGACGTTCTCCGGTCAATAACCAACAGCGGGATCTGGATACCCATGATGGCTCCCACATGTTCCACGATGATCTCATCGGATGAACCACGATGTCAAGGACTTAATCAATCCCGTATTCAATTCCCTTTGTCTATCGGTATGTTACTTGCCCGAGATTCGATCGTCGGTATCCAATACCTTGTTCAATCTCGTTACCGGCAAGTCACTTTACTCGTTCCGTAACACATCATCCCGTGATCAACTCCTTGGTCACATTGCGCATATGATGATGTCCTACCGAGTGGGCCCAGAGATACCTCTCCGTTTACACGGAGTGACAAATCCCAGTCTCGATCCGCATAAAACAATAGATACTTTCGGAGATACCCGTAGTGCACCTTTATAGTCACCCAGTTATGTTGTGACGTTTGATACACCCAAAGCACTCCTACGGTATCCAGGAGTTACACGATCTCATGGTCAAAGGAAGAGATACTTGACATTGGCAAAGCTCTAGCAAACGAACTACACGATCTTTGTGCTATGCTTAGGATTGGGTCTTGTCCATCACATCATTCTCCTAATGATGTGATCCCGTTATCAACGACATCCAATGTCCATAGTCAGGAAACCATGACTATCCGTTGATCACAACGAGCTAGTCAACTAGAGGCACACTAGGGACATATTGTGGTCTATGTATTCATACGTGTATTACGATTTCCGGATAATACAGTTATAGCATGAATAAAAGACAATTATCATGAACAAGGAAATATAATAATAACACTTTTATTATTGCCTCTAGGTCATATTTCCAACACAATTATATAGTTGTGACATGATATGGCCAATATCATATAGCTCCATTGATCTTCATCTTCGGGGCTCCATGATCATCTTGTCACCGGCTTGACACCATGATCTCCATCATCGTGTCTTCATGAAGTTGTCACGCCAACGACTACTTCTACTTCTATGACTAACATTTAGCAATAAAGTAAAGTAGTTTACATGGCGTTATTCAATGACACGCAGGTCATACAAAAAATAAAGACAACTCCTATGGCTCCTGCCGGTTGTCATACTCATCGACATGCAAGTCGTGAATCCTATTACAAAGAACATGATCTCATACATCACAATTCATCATTCATCACAACTTCTGGCCATATCACATCACATGATCAATCGCTGCAAAAACAAGTTAGACGTCCTCTAATTGTTGTTGCATCTTTTACGTGGCTGCAATTGGGTTCTAGCAAGAACGTTTTCTTACCTACGAAATACCACAACGTGATTTTGTCAACTTCTATTTACCCTTCATAAGGGCCCTGTTCATCGATTCCGCTCCAACTAAGGTGGGAGAGACAGACACCCGCCAGCCACCTTATGCAACTAGTGCATGTCAGTCGGTGGAACCGGTCTCACGTAAGCGTACGTGTAAGGTTGGTCTGGGCCGCTTCATCCCACAATACCGTTGAGCAAGAAAAGACTAGTAGAGGCAAGTAAGATGACAAAATCCACGCCCACAACAAAATTGTGTTCTACTCGTGCAAAGAGAACTACGCATAGACCTAGCTCTGATACCACTGTTGGGGAACGTTGCAGAAAATTAAAATTTTTCCTACGGTTTCACCAAGATCCATCTATGAGTTCATCTAAGCAACGAGTCAAGGGAGAGAGTTTGCATCTACATACCACTTGTAGATCACGAGCGGAAGCTAGCCAAGGGGATGGTGATGATGGAGTCGTACTCGAACGTGATTCGGATCACCGATGTCCAAGTGCTGAACGGACAGCACCTCCGCGTTCAACACACGTACGGGATGGGAGACGTCTCCTCCTTCTTGATCCAGCAAGGGGGAAGGAGAGGTTGAGGAAGATTGCTCCAACGGCAGCACGACGGCGTGGTGTAGTTGGTGCAGCAGTACTCCGACAGGGCTTCGCCAAGCATATACGGAGGAGGAGAGGTGTTGGGGAGGGGAGGGGCTGCGCCTTGGCTTGTGTTAAGCTCCCATGCGCCTCCCCACTATATATAGGGGTGGAGGGGCTGGTTTCTTGCCCTCCAAGTCCATTGGGGCGTTGGCCAAGGTGGGAGGAAAGAAATCCCATCATTTCCTTCCCCACCGATTGTTATCCCCCTTTTTAGGGATCTTGATCTTATCCCTTCGGGATATGATCTTATTCCTTCTAAGGGGGGATCTTGGTGCGCCTTGACCAGGGGTGTGGGGCCTTTCCCCCACTACTCACGTTCATGTGGGTCCCCCCATGCAGGTGGGCCCCACTCCAGAACCTTCTAGAACCTTCCCGGTACAATACCGAAAAATCCCGAACATTTTCCGGTGGCCAAAATAGGACTTCCCATATATAAATCTTTACCTCCGGACCATTCCGGAACTCCTCGTGACGTCCGGGATCTCATCCGGGACTCCGAACAACATTCGGTAACCACATACAAACTTCCTTTATAACCCTAGCGTCATCGAACCTTAAGTGTGTAGACCCTACGGGTTCGGGAGACATGTAGACATGACCGAGACGTTCTCCGGTCAATAACCAACAGCGGGATCTGGATACCCATGATGGCTCCCACATGTTCCACGATGATCTCATCGGATGAACCATGATGTCAAGGACTTAATCAATCCCGTATTCAATTCCCTTTTTCTATCGGTATGTTACTTGCCCGAGATTCGATCGTCGGTATCCAATACCTTGTTCAATCTCGTTACCGGCAAGTCACTTTACTCGTTCCGTAACACATCATCCCGTGATCAACTCCTTGGTCACATTGCGCATATGATGATGTCCTACCGAGTGGGCCCAGAGATACCTCTCCGTTTACACGGAGTGACAAATCCCAGTCTCGATCCGCATAAAACAATAGATACTTTCGGAGATACCTGTAGTGCACCTTTATAGTCACCCAGTTACGTTGTGACGTTTGATACACCCAAAGCACTCCTACGGTATCCAGGAGTTACACGCTCTCATGGTCGAAGGAAGAGATACTTGACATTAGCAAAGCTCTAGCAAATGAACTACACGATCTTTTGTGCTAGTCTTAGGATTGGGTCTTGTCCATCACATCATTCTCCTAATGATGTGATCCCGTTATCAACGACATCCAATGCCCATAGCCAGGAAACCATGACTATCTGTTGATCACAACGAGCTAGTCAACTAGAGCCTCACTAGGGACATATTGTGGTCTATGTATTCACACGTGTATTACGATTTCCGGATAATACAGTTATAGCATGAATAAAAGACAATTATCATGAACAAGGAAATATAATAATAATACTTTTATTATTGCCTCTAGGGCATATTTCCAACAGATGCCACATCAAAGATGAAAGTGTTGAAAAAGGAATATGGCTCAGCTGCAGCCACAAAGCCAGGTATGCAGAAAAAAGGCACCTGCAAGGAGAGTTCCCACTTCCAAACCTAGGAAGGTTGCCACTGGAGAAACCATGAAGTTTACCATTGAGTCAGAAGAGGAAGCTAGTGGCCAAGATAAGAAGAAAAAGAGAGTCAGAACCACCACTGCCAGAGTTCTTGGGAAACCCTCTATGAGGAGAGATTCTGAAGAAGAAGAAGAAGAAGAGGAAGAGGTTGCTGCACCAGCACCTAAGGCCCCGAAGCTTATGGGTGATGCTATCAGGACAGGGGCTGCTTCATCAAAGCCTAGAGAAGCACCCAAAGCTGCCTCCAAGCCCAATACTGCACCAAAGAGGAATACTAGAAACATATCTGCTGCTGAGAAGAACAAGGCCCCAGTGCCTAAGACTGTTGCTGAAGAAGAAGGAGATGGAGAGCATGTTCTGAGAAAATTGAAGCCAAAAATTCCAGACCACAATGATGCTCATCCTGTGGCTTAGAACATGAAGATCAGGAGAGACTCAGGACTGAGGAAATGGAGAGAGACAGATCCTTATGCTACCAGAATAAGAACTGCTGTGGATTACATGTTCCACACCAAGGAACAGCAAGATTTCTATGAGATAGTGCTGCTGGACAAGAAACCTATAGTGTGTGACATGAGGTGGGTCAACTGGACCTACATGAAGGAGAATGAGGAACACTATCTTGGTGTGTATGATAGTTTCAAGGCTTGTGGAGTAGATGAGTTTGTGGCTCAAAAGCTCACTAAGTGGAATGATGAGCTTATCATGCAGTTCTACTCCACAGCTCACTTCTACCCAGATGGAAGAATTGTCTGGATGTCTGAAGGCACTAGATACCAGTCTACAGTTGTAGAATGGGCTCAGTTGATCAATGCCCCAGAAGAGCAAGAAGATGACTTGGATGTCTATGCCAAGAAGAAGAAGGATCACAACTCCATGGCCAGCATGTACAAGGAAATTCTAGATGCAGACCTTGAGACTCACCAGTTTGGGTCAGTGAAACATTTGCTGTTAGGACTGCCTACTATCAATTGGATACTAAGGCACACTCTTCTGCCCAAGTCTGGAGATCACAAGATGATCAGAGGCCACTCAATAAATCTGCTACATATGTTTGATGTGCCCCAGAAGTTCAAGGTCATGAGTCTCATTGTTGAAACTATCAAGAGGACTGCTGCAGACCAGAAGAGAAGCTGTGGGTATGCCCCACAAATCCAGGAGTTGATTAACTCAAAGATGGGTACTGGCACATACTTGTTGGACAAGGAACACTTGGCCATCTATCCATATTTCAAGGACAACCAAGTGGTTATGAATGAAGATGAGCCATCCTCAGTACAAGCACAAGCCAAGAGAGAGAAGGAAAAGACAGAAAAAGCTGCAAAGATGCCAACCCAGGAGGAGGCATCTCAGTATCTTCTAAAAAGCAAGCAAGATTAGCTTGGCTACTTGATTGCATCCACTCTAAGGATAGAGAAAGGACTGGCCACCCTAACTCAAAACCAGGAGACCCTGGAAAGAATCATGGAACAAAAATTCTATGATTTAGATGTTAAAGTAACTGAGATTCAGTCAGTTGTGGAGCAGCTACAGGATGACATGCAGGAGAGGAAGGGCAGAACAACCACTGAGGCATTTGCCAGAGTGCCTAGAGCTCAGAGGTCAACTACAGTGCCAGTAACAGACACCAGAGCCACTTCATCTGCACCAGCTATAGCTTCAGTGCCACCAACTCCAGCACCTACCTAGCAGCTCCATCTACATCGACTGAAGCCTTCGTTCTTGGAGTTCTCCGGACACCACCACCTGAAGACCAAGCTTGAGGGACGTTTTAGTGCTATGCATTTTCTATGAACTTTTTGGTAACTTGTTGCCAAAGGGGGAGAAAAATGTATAGATCATAGGCTTCGAGAGAGAGAGAGAGTTTGCTTTTGTTTGCTTTTATTCTCTCTTGCTTTGGTGGTTGAACTTTATTTTATTTGCTTGTTTGAGATACTTGGATGATCATGTGTGTTTGATCATATGCTACATTAATGCTTGTTGGATGATACTATCGTTTTATCCCTATTTGATCATTCACTTTGCTTGGTGATGAGTGCATGTATTTAATTCTTATCATTTTGAGCACTCCACCAAGATTTATGTGACATGGAAGAGTAACCCAGGATCCTAACTCATTGTGCATTTGCAGTCCAAAGCAAATCTTAAGATATGCACAAATTTAGGGGGAGCTCTTGCTTTTCACATACTTCTCAAAGCGACAATATCTTTCACTCTTATTATCATTTGTCGAAGCTTTGATCTATATGTTGTCATCAATTACCAAAAAGGGGGAGATTGAAAGTGCAACTATCCCTGGGTGGTTTTGGTGATTCCTAACAACATATAGCTCATTGAGCTAACATTATTCCAAGATTAATATTTCAGGAAAAGCTCAATGAATGGCATGGCATGGATGAGGAAAGTGGATCCCTCAAAATTCTAAGGACAAACAGTTTGGCTCAAGCTTGAAGCTCAAGACTCTACATTTTATATTTTAGTGATCCAAGATCACATTGAGTCTATAGGAAAAGCCAATACTATCAAGGAGGGATGAGGTGTTGCTTAATGGCTTGCTTGCTCAAAATGCTTAGTGATATGCTCCAAAATCCTCAACTACCTTCCCACATCCACATATGACCTAAACCAAAAGTCAAACTCGGCCCCACCGATTCTTTCTATCCGGCGCCACCGAGTTTCAAATGTCATAGCCACTGCCACAAACCCTAGGCAAATCGGTCTCACCGATAGGGATCTCGGTCTCACCGAGATGGGATTGTAATCTCTCGGTTTCCCTTTGTAATGTTTCGGGCTTACCGAGATGAGCGATCGGTCCCACCGAGATTGCAATGTAAACTCTCTGTTTCCCTTTTGTAACATTTCGGTCTCACCGAGATGAGCGAATCGGTCCCACCGAGTTTACCTGACCAACTCTCTGGTTAGCTTATTACCAAAATCGGTCCCACCGAGTTTGTGTAATCGGTCACACCGAGATTACATTATGCCCTAACCCTAACCATATCGGTCCTACCGAGTTGCATCTCAGTCCCACCGAAAATCCTAACGGTCACTAGGTTTGCTGAATCGGTCCGACCGAGTTTAACTATTCGGTCCCACCGAGTTTGCCTAATTGTGTGTAACGGTTAGATTTTGTGTGGAGGCTATATATACCCCTCCACCCACTCTTCATTCATGGAGAGAGCCATCAGAACATACCTACACTTCCAATACACATTTTCTGAGAGAGAACCACCTACACTTGTGTTGAGGTCAAGATATTCCATTCCAACCATATGAATCTTGATCTCTAGCCTTCCCCAAGTTGCTTTCCACTCAAATCTTCTTTCCACCAAATCCAAATCCTGTGAGAGACAGTTGAGTGTTGGGGAGACTATCATTTGAAGCACAAGAGCAAGGAGTTCATCATCAACACACCATTTGTTACTTCTTGGAGAGTGGTGTCTCCTAGATTGGCTAGATGTCACTTGGGAGCCTCCGACAAGGTTGTGGAGTTGAACCAAGGAGTTTGTAAGGGAAAGGAGATCGCCTACTTTGTGAAGATCTACCGCTAGTGAGGCAAGTCCTTCGTGGGCGACGGCCATGATGGAATAGACAAGGTTGCTTCTTCGTGGATCCTTCGTGGGTGGAGCCCTCCGTGGACTCGCGCAACCGTTACCCTCCGTGGGTTGAAGTCTCCATCAACATGGATGTACGATAGCACCACCTATCGGAACCACGACAAAAACATCCGTGTCTCCAATTGCGTTTGAATCCTCCAAACCCTTCCCTTTACATTCTTGCAAGTTGCATGCTTTACTTTCCGCTGCTCATATACTCTTTTGCATGCTTGCTTGAATTGTGTGGAGATTGCTTGACTTGTGCTATGATAACTAAAATCTGCCAAGAACTAAAATTGGGAAAAGGCTAGATTTTTATTAAGTCAAGTAGTTTAATCACCCCCCCTCTAGACATACTTTCGATCCTACAAAGTGATAGGCATATAACAGGTATATTTTCAAGCTTGATGTTAACTACAATTATGACCCGGTACCATCAATATTTATAAACCGACAAGTTCTATATTCTTAAACTGGCTGAAGATCAGATGAGTATTTCAAAGACCAGTATTTTTGTTAAGCATTGGGAGCTGAGTCAAATGAGTTATTCTTCACAATATTTCTCTGTGACAAACCAATGTCAGCAAATTGATTATGAAGCTAGCCTATTAACCCGGATTTTCTAAAAGAAGGAAATGACAAGGACTTAAGGATGATCAGGATCAGTTTAACATGGATAAATCCAAATTAAACTGGGGGCTAATGTCGGGGATATACCCCACGGTATGACCCGGCCGGAGTCATAACCTGGCTGGGACTTGGTAAACCGGCGGATGGTAAACGACAGACAGTTAAGACAGATGGCTAAGACAGACGGTAAATCGATAGGTGGTAAACCGGCTGACAGTTAAGTCAGATGATAACCCGACAAATGTTAAGTCAGATGGTAACCCGGCAGATGTTATGTCAGATGATAACCTGGCAGATGTTAAGCCAGATGATAACCCGGCAGACAGTCATAACCTGGCAGACAGTCATAACCCGACAGACAGTCATAACTCGGCAGACAGTCATAACCCATCAGATAGAGTCGCTTGGGGTTAATAAGCCTAAGACGTTAAGAAGCCCAAGATGTTAAGAAGCCCATGGAGAGAAGTCAGAATAGTTTAAGTCTTAATCCGAGTTGGACTCTACATGTAACCCGCCCCTCACTACAAAAAAATAAACTTCCGTGATGATACGTGTTTGTCATAGTAGGTCGCTTTTTTTGTCATGCATGTACATCATGACAAATTTATGACAGAATCAAGATAGTCATACCTGTGCTGTCATAGAATTGTTCCATGACATTACCAAAATTATCATCACGGAAGTGTCCACTTCCATGATGATAAATCGCGCGTCACAGAAGCTTTCGTCAAGGGTGACCGACACGTGGCATCCACCGTAATGGAACGCCGTTAAGCTATCGGGTCGGGTTTTGGATCCGATAACCCGTTAACAGCCCCGACCAATGGGAAATTTCCACGTGTAAAATTCTTATTGGCCGGACGAAACACGTGTCAGCTCGTCAGTGGGTCAGATAAGCGCCTATGATATGTCGACATGTGGCACGGCCCAACAGTGGCCCATTCCGGTGAAAAAGGTAGGCCCAGTAAAAATTAGCAGGCCGGCCCATATAAGGCCTACTTGTGTCGGGTCCATTTAAGCCAACGACCCATACGAGATGTGCCAATTCGGCCCGTTAAAGATTTGACACCATTGCAGCCCATCGTCAGTTCGAGCCCGTTAACAGCCCGCTATATACTTGGGCTCAATATCGGCCCGATGAGATTTCGGCCTGTTAACGTCCCATTTAATGGATGGGCCAATTTTCAGGATGTACATCTTTCAGCCTTTTAGCGACCCATTTAAATGTTGGTCTAATTTCCGGACCGGTGTGTCTTTCAGCCTGTTGATGGCCCATAAATCTGATGGGCCATTTGTAGTCGGACCTGAGTTTCGGCCTTTTAGTGGCCCATTTAAGTGTTGGGCCAATTTCTGGCCCGGTGTCACTTTCAGCCTGTTGACGGCCCATAAATCAGTTGGGCCAATTGTAGTCGGACCTGAGTTTTGGCCTTTTAGCGACCCATTTAAGTGTTGGGACAATTCCCGACCCTGTGTGCCTTTCGGCCTGTTAACGGACCATAAATGAGTTGGGCCATTTGTAGTCGGACCTTAGTTTTGGCCTCTTAACGGCCCATGCCCTTCATGGTCCAATACCAGTCCGGTTTCTCTTTTGACCTGCTAAAGGCCCACAACACAGTTGGGTCATTTACAATACGACCTGACTTTCGGCCTCTTAGCGGCCCATGCTCTTCATGGTCCAATACAAGCCCGCTGTCTCTTTCGGCCTGCTAAAGGCCTACAGTATAGTTGGACCATATGTAGCCCAAACTTAGTAACGGCCTGTTAACGGCCCATGAAATAAATTGGGGCCACCTATTGCCCGCTTCGATGTCGGCCTGTTAACGACCCGGGAGGTAAGAGGGCCGACCATTAACTTTCGGCCTAGTAACGGCCCATTAACTCAATGGGCCCACTAAAGTTCGTTCATGTCTTTAGGCCAAATTAGATAATTTGAGCCCATTACGACGAGCAAAGGTACGTCATACAGGGAATAACGTTGCATATCCAGAATATATTACAGGAAATTACATCCACTAGGCAATCAAAGATTGATGCCAGGGCAAATAAATGAGCAGAACCTAACCATCTATAACGTCACAATCTGCAACCTCAGCACAGATGACGCCCATAAGCATGTGGGGAAGTTATTGCTGCTTTGCCACACTGTCTCTGAAAACATTGATCAGTTGTTGTGTCGCACGACTCTGCACCTCTGATTCATCCACCATTTCCATCATTGCTTCAGCCATTAATTGGTTCACAAACATACATTTATTCCGTTGCATTCGAGATAGAGGATACTGAACAGATTCAGATGGCGATTTTGGCAGGCTTGTATTATTGATAGTGGAGAGTGTCTTGACCACTGCATCATAACGTAAATTAGGATGGGAACCAAACAGATTAATCATGAGTTATTGCCATATTACCTGGCCTAGATTTACTGGAAAGAAACAATGGGGTTGCCTTGCTGTTTTCAGAGTTTGTCTTCTTATCTTCAGCAGCCTGCACAAAATTAACACACTAGAATTGCTATCATTGGCCAAGTCAGATAATAGGAAAGCAACATTGACACAACGAACGTTTGGGCAACTAGCCTACACCAAATTAACACAATATGGCACAGCTATCATCAGCCAGGTAAGGTAATACGAAAGCAACATTGACACAATGAATGAATGGGCAACCAGAGAAGCACTACAATTCAGTAATGTGCGTGATATGATCTAACACATTCATGCAGCTCAGTACGCAAAACTACCAGGCAGTTTTCCTTACAAAAATCAACATTGGCGCCTTTAACATTTTGCTACAACTAATTTTAGATCAGATAAAGGTTAGATTCACTCCGATTAACAAAATACATGCTGATGTAAATATATAGTGATATACAACAGGTACTTACATCAGCACTGGAGCACAGAGAATTCCTGCAAGATATTTTCCTCGAATACGATCCCAATGGAGGAAGTCTTGTATCGTTTAACCTTATTTTCTAAAAGAGAGACGGGTAAGAAACATGTAGAAAATATGATCAGAATGCTATAAAATTTCATGATGCGAGGATACACACACGTTTCTTAGAATGGAGTTGACATTCTTTTGCTGGACTGGAGCGGACTAGTTCTTTGGCCACTGGAATTTGCTTATTATTAGTGGGAGTTGGGTTTCTCTGTGCTGGAGCAGTATCTATGAAAAATGGAGTTGGTTTATTATCTCCTGGCGTTTGGATCTTTTGCAAAGACCTGGTTTGTAACCCTTCAAATTCTAACATAGCCGTCTTCCCCTTGCATGCCTTATATAGAAGAATGGTGATTCAGTTATAAAACATGCTATATCAGAGATGGAATAGGTACTGAAGAATAGAAAGGCATGACATATTGACATGTATTCACTCCATCCGGAAATAAATGCATGGGTCTAGGCGTATTTCAGTTCTAGATACATCCAGTTTTATCCATTTCTGCGACATTTAATCCGGACGGAGGGAGTATGATGTAAGAGCTAGGGATACAACAGGACAACACAGTAAAAAAACATTGAAAAACCCACTGCAGAACCAAAGTATTCAAACCCACTGATATGAGATAGTACACTCATGCAGCTCAGGATGCAAAACTACCAGGCAGTTTTCCTTGCAAAAATCAACATTGTGGCCTTTAATCATACATTTTGCTACAACTAAATTTAGATCAGATAAAGGTTGGATTCACGCCAATTAACAAAATACATGCTGATGTAAAAATATAGTGATATACAACAGGTACTTACATCTACATTGGAGCATAGAGAATTCCTGCAAGAATCTTTCCTCATAAATGATACCATTGCAGAAAATGTTCTATCTTTTAAGCTTATTTTCTAAAAGAGAGATGGGTAAGAAACATGTACAAAATATGATCAGCATGCTATAAAATTTCATGATGCAAGGATACACACATGCTTCTTAGAATTGAGTTGACATTTTTTGCTGGACTGGAGCGGACTAGTTCTTTGGCCACTGGAATCTGCTTATTATCAGTATGAGTTGGGTTTCTTTGTGCTGGAGCAGTACCTATAAAAACTGGAGTTGGTTTATTATCTCCTGGCGTTTGGATCTTTTGCAAAGGCCTTGTTTGTAACCCTTCAGATTCTAACATAGTCGTCTTCCCCTTGCATGCCTTGTATAGAAGAATGGTGCTTTAATTATAAAACATGCGACAACAGAGAGATGGAATAGGTACTGAAGAATAGAAAGGAATGACATATTGACATGTATTCCCTCCATCCGGAAAAAAATGGATGGGTCTAGGCGTATTTCAGTTCTAGATACATCCTTTTTTTATCCATTTCGGCAACATGTAATCCGGACGGAGGGAGTATGGTGTAAGAGCTAGGGATACGACAGGACAACATAGCAAAAAAACACTAGTTGAATGTAAAACTGTATGCTAGCGGAATACATACAGAAATAACTAAGGCAACATACACGTGTATGATTGGGAAAATAAGATGGCATTGCAACAGAGCACTAGAACAACACTTCAATGTAAAAAAACATGGTATGGTAAACAGATGAAGTACATACTGATGAATAACAATGCATAAGATATTCAGAAGCATGATGTCCAAATTAAGCAGATGGCATTGCGATGGAGTAGAATGACATTACCTGAATTTGAAAACATGTTATCATGAATGGAATAGGTACTGCAAAACAGGAAGGCATGGCATATTTACATGCATGATCAGCATGCTAAGCACATGGCAATGCAACAGAGTAGATACACTCCAGGACATTATATGCATGTTGTACCCATATCACAGGCCAAGTTAGAGCAAGGACCTTGTGGGGTGAAGAGGATTCATCATCTTTCTGCAAGTCTTCTGAAGAACTGCCTTTACATGTTCCATCATATTGGGTATCATTGACATCAAGTTTATTGGCCTTTACATTGCTCCGTGAGGTTCTTGTGGATATATCAGTGTGTGCAATTATATCTGACATGCATGGAACACAACTAGTAGTTAGATTTATGTAATGAGTGCCTATAGGAGATGACATAAATAGTAGGATTGGGGTTAACTAGCAGCAATAGGTCTCATAAACTAAAGGGAGAACACAGATGAAAGCTACAGAATATGTATCGTTTGTACTCGAGATTAACTAGATGGCACACAAAAGTATTAAAGAAAAACATAGGAAATACTAGAAGTGGTATAATACTATAATCACCAGCCTGTGGGATAGCATTGGCTAATGGATGATAACTATGGAACAGTGTTACCTAAAGAACAAATATCTTAGCTGAACTATGGAACAACGTTAACTCCTGAACAAGACCCGTAAGAGATCAGCATGAATATACAGTGAAATGTGATGATCTATTTTCCATGCTTAGATGAATAACAAAGCCATAAATGTTGCACACAAGTAAGATGAGGGTACAACCTATCGGGCTGCCATCCATAGGAGTGAGCATCATGCGCTGACTTGTCGATGGCCCTGCAGTTGTTGTGGTTGTGCATGTCGGGCACGCGCATTCGATGCAGGGAGCTGTTGAGTGGGGACTATAGCTCCCTTCTGGTGTATGCTTCCCTTGTTGGAGCAGCTGCGGTGAGTCGGAAGACGGTGTGTCTGAAGATGCAGATAACGCATAATGTTAAGAACGACATATCTCTTTGATTTGAACAAATACACTAAGAGATCAACAGCAAGGTACAAGAGTGGTCACACGTCTGTTGACTGAAGACTAAATTGGGGTCACACGATTTTATTTTATTTTGGTACTGTCCGATCTACGCCGGATGGCTGGCCGTCTTGTGCCTCCCGGCCGACACTGTTTGGAATCTTCCCCGAAGAGCCAGCGACCAACGGCAGAGCAGCCTGCCTCCGCTGTTCGTGGCCCTGGCCAAAACCCCGCTCCCCGCCCCACCGCACTACCGTGGTTGCGCCGCCCCCGGGCCAATCCACGAAGACTCCCCGTCATCCAGATCCGGCGACGGCAGTACCTTCAACCCACACAACTCTAAAAGATAGCCATCTAAGCACTTCTTCCGCGGCGAACTTGCGGCCCCGCACCCTTACATTAGACACCAGCCAACCGGCAGCCTAGGAGCTCCGCCGCCTCGTGGGGTGCTGCTTCCCATTGCAAATTGATTGGCCCAGAATAAAAATTCAGACAACTGACGCCTAAATAAAGTGATTTGAGATGAGGGTGCGACCTATCTGGCGGCATGGTGAAGTAGGCAGGTCCAGCTGCCAAGTCGGTGAGGCCGGCGCGGTTGCGGTGGCAACCGGCGGCAGGGAAAGAGCGATGTTGGGACGATCGACGGCTACGCCGAAGCAGCGCCAGGACTCTGGACGGATCCGAAGTTGGAGCCGCTCCGGCGCCGTGAACAACGGCGGGGGTGAATCGGCTCCGGTACGGTTCACGCGGCCATCATCGAGGCAGCACCTGCAGCACGGAGTAAGAGGCACACGGCCTAGTGCACGACGGCAAATGGACAGTGTCTCCGGCATTAGGGAGGAGGGCGGCTGTGAAATTGATGCGATGGGGGGCGCCATGGAGGTGGGGCTGAGGTTTCGCGGCCCGGGAGAAGGGAGCTTCCCAGGGAGAAGGTGATTTGGCG
>NC_041380.1:515422208-515428845 GCF_002162155.2 Triticum dicoccoides
ACGGACGCATTTGTCTGAAATGTGAGGGGGAGTTATAGTTCTACCCTTGCCTATAGGCTTCTCGGCTTGGGTCTGTGTACTGAGGGTCGGGGATAGTAGAGTAACTTTGCGTCTCCCCAAATAGTGGGCGGGAGCGATTTCGGGCGAGGAGGGCATTTTTTGAACTATAGTGGGCGCGAGCGATTTCGGGCGAGGAGAGCGTGTTTTGAAATAGTGGGCGCGAGCTATTTCGGGTGAGGAGAGCGTGTTTTGCCGACCATGGTTTATGAATTATTCGGCACATGTCATTTCGGCCGAGGAGAAGGCGCGCTTGGATGAAGTTACGAACCTACCCTCGATGTACAACGGGCCGATTGATGCGTGTCCCACATAGGACGGTAATTTCACGTCTCCCATTTATTTGCTCGGGCGAATTCCACCGAGCAGAGAGGATGTTTAATGGTTCGTTCAAATTTTGGGAGAACGAGCATCCACCTTTTACCTTACCAAGTCGATTCGGATCAAATTTTGAAATATTAGCTTGCCACTTCTTTTTTAGGTGGAGAGATGATGCTCGGGAGTAATGTGTTTTTACATGCTCGTTGCTAGCGATTTACTATATGACAAATAGTTGACCCACTCAAAAACACGAATCAAACCCAAAATGAAATATCTCGATTCAATGAAATAGCTCGTTCAGTAGGTCAAAATACTGAACTAAATCCAAAATTGAACACCTCAATCGAGTAGCATGTTGTACAGTATTATAGTACTCCATGAACATGTTGAAAGTCAAATTAATGAACTTGTTTGATATATGCATATATCCGTTCATGTGTGGATTGCAGACAACATGTTCTCCAATTTAAATATTTGAATGCAAGTTTATATCGAAACATGGTTTATATCAGTCTTTCATGCATAAAACGCGACCTCCCCCTCTCCCGGACTCATGTTCTCTCTCTCTGTCTCTCTCGCCGACAATCTTCAATTCTGTCGCACGCATCCGACACAAAAACCTTGTTGGTCCCTCTCCCTTTCTCTCCATCTCTCTCTCTCTCTCTTTGTGTGTGTGTGTGGGGGGGGGGGTCTTTCTAGTTCGCATGCATATATACACCATCTATAGGTCTCTCTCGCACACTATGTATGATACTCTAGCTAGTCCAAGCTAGATATCTTGGGTGCACTCATTGTACGCACACAGATTCCTTGGCTCTTTGCCTGTAACTCTCTCACGCACCTCTATGTCGTCTCGGAGCTCTTCCCCCCTCTCTCAAACTCTCCATCCACCTGGATCACACATACACATGCATATCTCACTCGCACTCGATAGGCCCATCTATCTCTCCTCCTCGTTCTCTCTCCATCTCACACGCGCACACACACAATCTCATGCCCAGCTAGCCAAGTATGATGGTCTCTCACTCAATTGTAGGCACACGCAGTCCCCCTATATGTATATGACTAGCTAATCTTAGTCTCCACCACAAACATGTGCATGGTCTATCTCGATTTCTCTAGGGGCATCTTTCTATCGCGCACGCACTCCCTCGATCTCCCACCCATATAGTCCCCTCACGATCTCGACGGGATCTCTCTATCACAAACACACCCTCTCTCCCTCCCCATGCGTCCATGCCATCCATGTGTCCCTCTCGACCTTTGTTCCTTGTTGGCCACACCTCTATTGGACATGTGCTACAGGGGTGTCTCTCTCCGTTGCAAACAATCACACACTAGCTATCTTCGTGTATCTCCTCGCCTCGCTTTTCCATCTTGGAGATGCATGCGTGATATGTTCGCATAAGAAACGAAAAAACACTCTCTCTTTCTAATTTATCGTTTGTTGTCACTTTCTATTTCACACGCATACTCTTTTTGCACACTTACTCATTCTCCTTCACAAGCACTTGATCTGTCTCGACTGAGGCACTCTCCTCGGTCCATAGCATACAGATTTATTGAAAAGTCAAACATCACAAAGTTTGACCATGTACGTGGAGAAAAAGAATTACATCTAGTACGGCAAACATATACCATTAGATTCACCATGAGATGTAGTTTTGTATGATGTATCTTTGGTATTGTAGATATAAATAACATTTGCGTAAACCTGATCAAAGTTTCCAAAGTTTGACTTCTAAAAAAATTACATGCACTGCATTATCGAGCAGATGGAATATCTCTTTCCCCCTCTCAGCTATCTGACGCACCACTCAGCCTTATCGGGGCTCCTCAATCTCTCTCAAACTTTATTGGTCAGTTTGGTTCGTGACTTGACCCTCATGCCTTGATGGCCGGTACTACCTGGTGTGGACGTGAGATGTAAAATATTTCTACCTGGCCAGGCTTGTGTGGTGCTAAAGCGTTTGGTTCATGCCTGGGCCAGACAAAGCATCAACGTCCCATCAATCAATCCATGCATCAATTATTTAATGCTAATATCCATCCATGTTGCTGTTAGCCTCGTGGCCACACGACCAGGCACGGCCAGGCATTCGAAATCGGTCGCCTGGGCCAGGCTACTTGCAGTGTCTAGAGTTCAGCCAGGCTAATTAAAGTGCAAGGGAACCCAGGCCAGGCGGGCTTTCTTTTTCACAGGGTAGCAACCAAACAAGCGTGCATGAAATCCAGCCACAACCCCAGGCCAGGCAAAAGATGCTTAGGACGCAAGCCAAACTGGCCTTATATGTCCCTAGTTCACACATACACATGTCTCGCTCGCGCTATACATATAGACCCATCCGACACTCTCTGCCCTTGTTCTCTCTCCATGTGACATGCACCCCCCTAAGTACCATAATCCCTCAATCCATCATAGGCGCAAGCACTCCCCCCCCCCTCGATCCTAAGTATGATTATCTCTTACTAGCCATCAGGAACACACGTATTGTCTCCTTCCATCCATACATCTATCTTGATATCTCTCGGGGCATCTTCTATCGCGCACACACCTTGTCACTCGATCTCCCACCCATGTAGTCCCATCACGATCTCCAAGGGATCTCTCTATGACAAACATACACTCTCTCCTCCCCATGTCTGCATTTTCTCCGTATGTCTCTCTCGACCTCTCTCCCTTGTTTGTCAGACCCCTCTTGGCCACGTGCTAGGGGTCTTGCTCTCTCGGTTCCAAACAACCACACACTATCTTCTCACCTTGCCTCCATTGTCGAAGATGCATGTGTGATATGTTTGCATAAGAAACGTACGCTTTTTCTCTACTTTTATCGTGTGTTGTCCATGTCTCTTTCACACACGCACACACACTTTTTTCACTCTCTCTCTCTCTTTCTCTTGTTAGGGACTCTGTCACGTCCATAAGCATATGGATGTTTTGAAAAGTCAAACCTCAGAAAATTTTGACCAGGTATATGTGGAGAAAAACATTTACATCTGGAACGATCATTAGATTCATCACAACATGTAGTTGTTTCATACTATCATTTATCTTTGGTATTGTAGATATAAGTAATTTGTTTATAAACTTGGTCAAAGTTTCAAAAGTTTGACTTAAAAAAATGTTGGAACTACATTATCGAATGGAGGGAGTAGCTCTTTCTCTCTCTCTCTCTCTCTCTGCTATCTCTCACGGGCCTCCCCTCTCACTCGAACTCTCTATATCGACGGATTATATGCTCACTGTGTCAGCGTATAGCTCCGTATATTGTTTAGTTGACCGGTCAACCAATCCACATGCTGCCTTGTCAACTCGTGTTCTGTATCTTCGTGTGCTGGCCCATGTGGCAGTGGGTGAAAATAAGTAAACTAGAGGCCCATCTGACACGCGGTGAAGTAAACAAAGTTGAAACCACTCGGGGTAGCACCCCGCACGCTAGTAAATTGAGGGCGCATTGAGGACAAACTTCTTACGCGGGAAGGACGCACTCGCGCACAATTCACCACTGCGCGGCGGCATGCACAGAAGGACACACTCGCGCAAACCCAGCACACGTGTACACCGGCGTCGCCGCCGGTTGAGATGGACGGCGAGGCAGCCAACAAGCGGAGGCGGCTCGAGCCAAAACCGCATCCGGCGAGCCTGGACTTCATCATCAGCCTCCCCGACGACACGCTGCTCGTCATCATCGGCCTCCTCCCCACCAAATCTGTCGTGCGGACCGCCCTGCTCTCCCGGCGGTGGCGCCCCCTCTGGCGCTGCGTCCCCCTCAACCTCACTGTCGACAGCTGCCTCTGCGACGGGGATTGCAAACGCATGGCCGCAGTCTCCAAGATCCTTTCATCGCACCCTGGGCCAGCCAAACGCTTGACATCCTCATGTTCAGTACCAACTGCAAGGTCCAACCCAAGTTCGACGAGTGGTTCTTATCTCCCGCCCTAGATCAGCTTGAGGAGCTCAGCTTTGAAGCTGGACGATGTCGCTCTCTGCCGCCGTCCGTGCTCCGCCTCACGCCAACGCTGCGCCGCGCCAGCTTCAGCTCCTGCTATCTTCCCCAGATTAATGCTGCGCCCGCTCTTCTTCTCCCTCAACTCAAGCAGCTCGACCTCTTTGACGTTGTCATCTCGAAGAAGGCTATGCAACACCTGCTCCACAACTATACTGCGCTCGAGTACCTTCGTCTTGAGCAGATCCACGGGTTCATTAGCCTCCACATCGCCTTGATGAATCTCCGATGGATTTATGTGTCTTGCTGGCCCCGCAACAAGACATCAATTGGGAAGAGATCACTCCAGCTGTTCCACGTTATGGTCATTGAGAATGCGCCTTTCCTTGAGAGATTGCTTGTATCGGATCTAGAAGGTCCAACAAAAATCAGGGTCATTGACGCGCCGAAATTGACAGCGTTGGTGTACTCGTCTGCCAAATTCTCCGAACTCTTTATTGGATCCGTAATCGTTCAGGTACAACACTCATCTTCTTCTTCGTCTTCTTGAAATTCACATTTTTAAATTTCTTCTTGATGTATTTACGACCGTCTTCCAGAAAATGATTCCCACAAGCTTGACCCAGTCCATGCGCAAAGTGAAGATCTTAGCACTAAAATCTATCGGCCCCAATCTGGATCAAGTTGTTGGGTTCCTTACATGCTTTCTGTGCACGGAGAAGCTACTCATCGAGGTGAAACTTCTTTCCTATAAGTAAACGGTAATCACAACGTAGCTCATTTTTTCGTAATTTTCCCAAATTATGATGACAAGTGTAGTGTTCAAAACTGCATCTATGCACTGCACCGAAAGAAATGTTTTTAGTATTTTTTTCTCACGTGATCACCAGCATCATTTTTATGCTGTACTACTATAGTAGCCTAGGCTAGTCATAGTGGAAAGTAACTTATGGTTACCCTAAGAGCAAGTACTACCTCCGTCCTGGTTTACTCTTCCAATTTTGTAGTATCAAAATTTGACCATAGATTTAACTGA
The DNA here is from genome assembly GCF_002162155.2 of Triticum dicoccoides. Taxonomy (NCBI): domain Eukaryota; kingdom Viridiplantae; phylum Streptophyta; class Magnoliopsida; order Poales; family Poaceae; genus Triticum; species Triticum dicoccoides. The sequence goes on from NC_041380.1 coordinate 515,427,570, forward strand.
CAAAATGTTAATGCATGTCACTAAGAACTATATCGTTGGATTCGTATTTGAACATAATTTCAAATGGTGTAATTTTTAGTGACATGCATTGGCATTTTCTTAGGTAAATCTATGGTCAAAATTATACTAAATACGAGGTAGTATTACAAAAGTGGGCTATGTAGGCCAAAACATGTGCCAAATTCACTTGTGATGCATTTGGCATCGATGCCCCTCCATTGCTCACCTGGTGTCCCAATCTGGATCACCTACTTTGCTCCGGTGCCAAATTAACTCACGCAATGAAAAAACACTGCGTGGGAGAGAGAGAGGACCGAGGCAATAAAAAAACACTTGTTTGGGGGAGTGAGATGCTGGTGTAGTTGGTTTGATTGATTTTTTTATACATGTGGGTCTGTGTGCACAGCGGTGCCAACTCTCTCACATCGCGAGAGCGGTGCCAAAATCTTTTTGATTTGACATCGATGCGTGTTATGTGGCATACTTTTGCGAAATATGGCATCGGCCACATAGTGGAAGGCAACAAATGCCCAAGCTCTTCACGTGCTCCTAGTTAAATGAGAGGAAACAGAAAGAGAGAGAGAGAGAGAGAGAGAGAGAGAGAGAGAGAGAGAGTGAAAAAATATCACTAGCCAGCCAACCCTATCGTATGAGCAAATGATATTGGTACCTCTTGATGACACGGCAATCTTATGCAGCCAGCTGCTCTAATATGTTCTCTTCTTTTGAGATAAAAAAAGTCCCGAAAGTTAAAAATGTGCTGCACTATAACAATCTCATCGAATGCCTTGATCTCCTTCTTACAGAAATTGATTTGATCGACTACCGAGGTAGCACATCTGAGATTAAATTGGCCAGGTTCTTTGTTCTGGAGGCAAGTGTGCTCAAGGTAATGAGGTTTGGCATTCTCTGGCGCAACAATGAATGGCGTGCTGATCACCGCAAGCGTCTAAGCCTAAATGACAAAGTCTCCGCAGAAGCTGAATTTGTTTTTGAAACATCAAGTGGCCAGAGACTCGAAAACTTATTTGCCCATTAGTGACTTGTCAGGGCGGTGGATTTTAGTTTGTACGATAATGCTGCATCCACCTAAAGTAACGAAAGTTCTTACGTAAACTTCCTAGTAATTCCCTCTTCGTAGGTGCAGCATTACTCCTAACATTTGTAATATCAGTTTGAAACTTGTAATATTGCCGTGTCCTATTCCTGCGTTTTCAAAATCCTGCGAATCAAACAGGTCCTGAGTTGGTGATGATGTTGTGCCTCCCATCTTTCA
>NC_041380.1:515428855-515429238 GCF_002162155.2 Triticum dicoccoides
CATCGCGAGAGCGGTGCCAAAATCTTTTGATTTGAGATAGATGTGTATTATGTGGCATACTTTTGCGAAATATGGCATCGGCCACATAGTGGAAGGCAACAAATGCCCAAGCTCTTCACGTGCTCCTAGTTAAATGAGAGGAAACAGAAAGAGAGAGAGAGAGAGAGAGAGAGAGAGAGAGAGAGAGAGAGAGAAAAAATATCACTAGCCAGCCAACCCTATCGTATGAGCGAATGATATTGGTACCTCTTGATGACACGGCAATCTTATGCAGCCAGCTGCTCTAATATGTTCTCTTCTTTTGCAGATAAAAAAGACCCAAAAGTGAAAAATGTGCTGCACTATAACAATCTCATCGAATGCCTTGATCTCCATCTTACAGA
>NC_041380.1:515429248-515460477 GCF_002162155.2 Triticum dicoccoides
AGCACATCTGAGATTAAATTGGCCAGGTTCTTTGTTCTGGAGGCAAGTGTGCTCAAGGTAATGAGGTTTGGCATTCTCTGGCGCAACAATGAATGGCGTGCTGATCACCGCAAGCGTCTAAGCCTAAATGACAAAGTCTCCGCAGAAGCTGAATTTGTTTTTGAAACATCAAGTGGCCAGAGACTCGAAAACTTATTTGCCCATTAGTGACTTGTCAGGGCGGTGGATTTTAGTTTGTACGATAATGCTGCATCCACCTAAAGTAACGAAAGTTCTTACGTAAACTTCCTAGTAATTCCCTCTTCGTAGGTGCAGCATTACTCCTAACATTTGTAATATCAGTTTGAAACTTGTAATATTGCCGTGTCCTATTCCTGCGTTTTCAAAATCCTGCGAATCAAACAGGTCCTGAGTTGGTGATGATGTTGTGCCTCCCATCTTTCACCAATAGCCATCGGATCTAGATCTGACGCATACAAACAAAGCTTCTCCATTTTTGCAAAAAGATGCCCGCACTTGTTCCCTATTTACAAACAACTCCTTGTCTCTCACAATCAGCCTCATCTCCTCCCCACCACATCTAGGAGTAGAAGGCCATGGAAAAATCTGGCGCGATGGCCGCTGCCGGAGCCGTCCACCCCCAATCTTGGTGTTCCGTGCAATGCACGGGCATCTACGCACGGGAAATTATGTCGAACAGGGCTAGTTGTAAGCAGGCTAGCTCTACAGCCATGATGATAGTGACTGCAGATGGTGAGGCTGACTATGGTATGCCGAACACGGTGCCTATACTCAGGTGTCATCTCCGGCGCAGGGTCTTGTCACTTCACTTTGAGGAGCAGCACGTAATAATTTGACCAACGGGTAGTACTGTGCTAGTACTCCTATTACTACATCGGTAGTACTACTACTAGTACTAGTAGCACCACCGTCTGGATTTAGGAGTACTACCACGTCCATCTTGATTTTAGTATTTGACTAGCAATATCTAGTAATGCATGTCACCAAAAATGTACTACTCCCTCTGTAAATAAATACATGGTGTTTTATTCCTACCGGCGAGAGAACTTAATGTTTTTTTGCTAACTAGAGTACTGTAATAGGATTACATGCAATGAACTAAACACTGCATGTCATGTTTGGTACTAGTCTCAAGTCATTGAAAGCATGCACGGCCCACATCTCTCATTGGTTGATATGTCACGAAATAAGAAACAAGGAGGGAGTTAATGCACCATGCCTAAGTATTTTGGGATTATTTGGTTTTCGTAAGGTGACTTACGCAACATTTTTGTTTACATGCATTAACATTTTATTAGTTAAATCAAAGGTCAAAACGTGGCGCAAAATGCAAAGGGGACCAATAAACCAGTAAACATCAAACTTCTCTCGTTTGGCCGCAACTAGAGGTCTAGTTAGATGACTATACTGCACCGGCACGGAGGGGGACGCAGCTTCATTGACTTACGACAACTGCCTTTGGGTGAATGACACGTGGCCCTAGGGGTGGCTGGCCCACCTACCATACAACTAAAGGCAGGTACAGTAGAGGGCCGAGGAGTAGTACGAAATCCTACACACCTACGCACGCTAACCAAGGGCTGAGTGATCACTCGAATCACAAGATCAATTGACTAGAAGCTACGCTAGACCCATGGAGGCGATGAGCGCGAGCATCAGCCGGCTGTGCCAGATGGTCCACGATGCCGGCCTGCGGCACGACAGGTAGTATTGCTTGAGGCCGCCAGCGCGAGGGGCTGCTTGGACGACAGCTTCGTCTCCTTGTTCGACGAGGTCCTCGTCGGTTTCCTCGACAAGTTCACCGTCGTCAAGAAGCTTGCAGACAACTTTGACGTAAGCCTCCAGCCGACGCGCCCAGGCTCTCTGATGCCCGCCACCCTCAACGGCCACTATGGTAACAACCTCTTCGACGCACTGGTGGCCCTGCGACTGCCCGCCGTCGCGCCGGAGAATGTCCACCTCGAGGTCGCGCTCGCCGCGCAGCGCCTGGCGCAGCAAGACACCATCGACATAATCACCCACGTCTACGCGCAAATCATCCACAAGGACTACTACATGCAAGAGGAGGACGATAGGACGCTGGCCTTCTTGGAGCGCAGGGCAACCTTGGACGGCACTATTCAGAAGCACGTTGAGCTCGCCGCCAACGCCGATGCTCCTCACACGTCGGTTGGTGACCCGGCGCACTAGGGTGTGAGGATGTCGTTGAACGTTGATGGATCCGTATGTATTTTTATCCTTCTGTCAAATCCATGTAGTAATATATGATACTACAGTAATTATCTTACCTTCCGCATCAACTTCATAATTTTCATACGTACTCCATGCATGAACGGCGCCAGAACCAAACTTCTCATTACTCTAGGCAAAATCGTTATTTTCTATCTATCGGTCGCGCCATGGAGCAGAACCAAATTTTACAAGTTACGAGTTCAAAAGGAAAAGCCTGCCATGTTCGCATCGCACCCCCACACGGTTGGTCCGGCACGCCGCTCAAGCGGGAATGCGTGCGGTGTTGCATTTTCACTTACAAGTGGGACCGCAGTTGGGCAAACCGACTATCGACAAACCCCCACCCCGCCCACCATGCGATGGCTGAGAAAAGAGGAAAGGAGGGAGAAGAGATGACTGTAGCACGAACTCCAAGAAAATTGGTGTCGGATGGGACTCGTGTGGGTGGCGTGTGCCGTACTGCTAGACGTGAATGCTAGTTATGGCCCATGCCACCCCACTATATCGAGCCTATATCGAGGTACGTAGAACAAATTTCCTGTAGTTTGTGCTTAGCCCTCCTCTATCTCTCTTCTTAGCCAGCCAGCAGACGCGCGGAGCCCATCGTTTGTTAGCTCACATGCGGCCCCACATGTCAGTGAAAACGCAAGAGGACCCACTGAACCTGCACATCTTTCACCTCGACGTGCTGGTGATGAAAAACAAATCCAATAAAGATCTTCGGTGGCCGCTTTTGGAGTTACTCAAGAGTAGTAAGATTCTATTTACAGTTTAACCCAAGATGCACATCTCGTGGCTTCAACTACCACTCTATTTTCTTTCATGACACGACCTAGATGCTGGATGTCCCACGTGTCGGCAAAAGGAGGAAGAACCCGACCAAATCTTCGGTTCTGCTCTCGGATTAGACTAGTTGTGCTAACTTAAAAATTTATTGTGTACTCCCTCCGTTCCAAAATACTTGACTTCCATTTGTCCAAAAATGGATGTACCTATATACTAAGACATGTCTAGATACATATATTTTTTGACAAATAGAAGGCATGTATTGTGCAACGGAGGGAGTAGAATGGATGTACCTATATACTAAGACATGTCTAGATACATATATATTTTGACAAATAGAAGGCATGTAGTATTGTGCAACGGAGGGAGTAGAATGGATGCAAGTTTTTGTATTGGGAAGAAGAGTACATCCATATATTGATAGAGCGCAATTTAGTAGATGTTCTATCACTTTTAGCTAGTATAGAATATAGGCTAGACATGAGACTAGATGCGAGGAAGCAACGTCTACTTCTTTACACTCGAAGAAGAAAGAAGCGTGCTAGATCGAGCCTCCGTAGATCAATAATGAATGCATCGAGAAGGTACTAATCCAACTTACAGGAGTAGTAAAATGTATTCTTGTGGTTCTTGTTTTCTTTGGTCTTGCTTTTATAGTCAAAATTACCGTTGGAGTTCGTGCAAAACGGAGGTCCGTTTGGGGTCGTGCGTTGGAGTTGGCCTTACAAGTGGGACCGCAGTTAAGGAAACCGACTATCGGCAAACCCCACCTCGCCCGCCGTGCGATGGCTGAAGTTAGAGAAACGACGATGTTGAAGAGATTGCTCTCGCACGGACTCCAAGAAATAATATGGTGTCAGATGGATGTCGTGGTGGTGGCGTGTGTCGTACTCCTGGACGTGAATGCTTGTTCTGGCCCATGCCACCCTACTACTCCTACTACTTACTCCTACTATATAGTATACTACTAGTATATCGAGGATTCGAGGTGCTGGTTACGTACAACAAACACATTAACATATGGCTACAGTAAAAACACCCACCCGACGCGCGAAGCATGTGAAGCTAGTACAAATAGTGTACTACTATTGTTGATTGGCCTCATCCGATAACCTGTTGCAATGCACGTACAATTATGTATTCGGAAAATATTTTTTTGCCTCGTCGCACCACTCACTCAGAGAAGCGACTCGAAAGCCATTCATAAATTTAGTAAGTTTATCACAGGCATATCATTTTATTACATAGAACAACAGGTCATCAACCCACATCGACAACGAGGATACATTATAAATACTAAAGTTTTCACGACACAACAAATAACAAGCAATGAAATGAACTTCAACTCAACCATTCCTCGGCGTTGGAAACTCTTGCTTTGAACCACAAGTGATTCTCTGGGATGGGCCATGCATTGTCGATCTGGAGACCAACGTAGGACTGATCATCCAGGCTGAAGCGGCCTACTATATCAGTACCAGGGTAGGGAACCACGCAAATGTCCGAGGTATAGACACAATTGCTTCTCATAAATGTGTCACCAGCGGTTGGATCACCTTTCACCATCATTGGATAGTTTTGTCCAAGGAAGAGCGAGTTTTCTCCAAGACTATCAATTCTATGCCAGGGAGAAGGAGTTGGCGCTAGCACACTAGTATCCATCCCGAATACCATGCAACGGGTGTTGGAATAGGTCCGGAGAGTGCGACCATGGGAGACTACACCTGCTTCCTTAGCAGTAACATCATCAGTGGGCTGTATACACACAAGAAGAGGTGATCCATCGGAATTAGTTGCCAGGCGCCACAGAGTATATCGGCGCTACTCGTCCTCATGCTCGTGATCATCACCATCGTCATCTCCCCCTTGGTTATAAAAATCTTCAAGTATAGGTGGTGGGATGTCCACAGGACCTTGGAAACACAATAAGAAGGTTAATTAGTAAAGGGAAAGTTGCTAACCCGCATGCATGTGGATGAAACAATTATAATTACGGTGGAAGACAAATGTACCAAAAAAACGAGGATCCCATGCAAAAATAGTGCCACGAGAGGTGGCAGCAAACACAAGATCCTCGTATTCAATTGCATCACAGTACACATCCGTGTATAGAAACTGATTTTTGAGTAATATCCATCCAGTCGAACCACGAAAGACGGCAACTAGCTTGTCGAAGATAGCAACAACTTGATAGTTCTTTTAATTCCAAGAGCGGTTGGGAACTCGACAAATTGCTATCTTCAGTACACGACAGTCACCATGATCGTATTTGAACGTACGTAGATCATCTGTGTGCTCAACCTCAGGGCACTCGGAGATTTTTGGAAGTGGAATCCGGTGACGAGTGTACACATTCACAAGTTCCCACTCGCAATTGTACCCAATATAAACAACCCAATCTCCATTTGCGCCAGCCCAGGACTTACCCTTAGGCGATGGCATCTTGACATCACACGTATCATTATCAAGCGGCATCAACTTGCACAAGGCGAGGTCTCCGTCGTCCGCTCGCCAGCGAGCAGGGTCATGGCGAAGAAGATAGGGGAGATCAAACTGCTCCTGGACCCTTGGGTTCCTTGCAATGATGTTATTAGTTGAGTCGAGAATGGGCTTGAATGAACCTGCCATGCTAGCCGAGGTGATGACGTCGCACCGATCAATGAGTTCCTCCACCACGTCATCTTTCAGATCGGGGCAAGAATAACAGGGTCATTTCCGGCCTGTTCCCTCCATGGAGAAGACGATCGAACAATGGTAGAAGAAAGGGTGAAGGGCTGAAGGAAAATGGAGGAGGGAGAGGAAGAGCGTGCGACAGCAGTTCCAAATCGAGAGGGAAAGCCGAAGAGTCGGTGGACGGTTGCGAGTTTGCACGGTTCATGAAGAGGCGCCCCGGCCTACACGTCCGTTCGGAAATACTCCTACTACTCGCCGTCGTCTCACTGATATGTTGGAACGGGACCATATGTCAACGAAACATGGTGTGTAATTTCTCGTGCAAAATGCGATCTGGCCGTGTTGGCCCGAGGTGCCGCATTAGTTATCGACCTTTATTTTTTTTAATGGCGTGCCGATCAGTTTTGAAGCACGACTAACTGGTACTGTATGCAGAGAAAATATAAACTACTCTACCACTACCCCACCTCCAGTACTAGTAGTATAAAAAAGATATATAGGCTGGAGCTTCAGCGCTTTCTTGCTAAGGGCTGCCCACTTGCTTCTCACACTACCACCCTCTCTCCAGATCTAAAAAGACGGCCCCTCTCTCCCTCCTCACCGGTGGTCACAGATCCGCCGGGGAAGAGAAGGACGTGCAGCGTTGACACACTCGTCATCGGTGAGCGAGGTCACGCACTGACGACAAGGCCGTCCTCTCAGACCTAGCGCCCGCGCGGGATGGCCTCTGTCCCCAAGCTTGCTGCCGTAGTGTGTGCGAAGGACGATGACCGCGAGCGAAGCCACTTCTCGCCGACCCTCAGGTATGCTACCTCTTTTCGAGCCATAACCTTGTTCTATTGCCCCATCTGCTATGTCGTTGCATGTGGATCTTTTTCCACTCCACCATCTTCCCAATTTGCTATCCTCTACTCTGCTGGCGACGCAGACGAAAACCATAATTTGCACTATTAAAGGAAACCCTACTTCATGCAGACTAATCCATGTCTGGGTTGAATAAGGAAATGAAGGGAGACTATACTGTCCAAGAGAGTAGGCATCGAACCCGCATCTAGGTTGAAAAGGGGGAAATTAGTAGCTAAGGAACGAGTCTCGTGCCTCTTGGTTGAAGAAGGGTAGAAAGGCATGACAACGCAATAGAGAATGACCAGGTCGATCGGTTTGTTGTCCTCGCATAGGAAAAAGGTGGCTAAAGAGAACAAAAATGGGACCGTAATCCGCATATGCTGCCTGGATATTTGTTGCTCTGGGCAACCATACCTCCCTCACCACTCTGCGTCCGTGGAGGTACATCGTACTGGTGCGCCCACCGTCCAAATGGGCCTCCCATGCTCTTATTGCCGCTTTTTTTGCTGTTAGTATAACGCCAACAGTCAATTCAAGCAATGCTACTGCTAAAGTGATGCCACATTTAACTAATGCCGCTCTCAGTCTAATGCCACCCATAAATTTAAGCAATGCCATTTAATGTCACTGGATTATTTCAAAGTTAGTTGTTGATTGTGGATGTATTAAAGATTTTTCAGCTAAGGCATTCTAATGCTGTTGCACAGCCAGTATACCAACGATGAAACTTGTTACTCCCGTCAGATTTTTGCACTGTTAATGCTTATAGATTACATACCTCACTTTCATGAGATAAGTTAATTTTTTTTGTACAGTGGCACCAAAATGCCAAGGCGCTGATGTCATTTTATTTTGGTTAAACTGCACAGACAATTATGAAGACAAAGAGGAAAGGTCAAGAGCGGGCACCTCCTCCTCCGGCTGTTCTCTTGAGGAGGTCTGTATGTTTGTCTCTAATGCCTGTCGACTACATACCTGACATCATGATGTAATGTTAAGTCATTTCCTTTTGTACAGTGTCACCGAATTGTCAAGGCGGTGATGGCATTTTATTTTAGTAGAACTACACAAAATTTGCTTAAAAGAAGAGGAAAGGTCAGGAATGGCTCACTTTTCCAGAAAAAACTATGTATGCCTTCCTCACATCAGCAGTTGTTGCTTTATTTATTCCTTCGAACAGGTGGTTAGAAACAGTCTTGCTACCTTTTCCCATTAAGAAATTGGAATGCTTATATTTGTGACTCTATGCTTCAACTAGTGCCACTTTTAGAGTAATCACACTTTCAATATCTATGCAAACAGGGATGCTCGATTTGAGTGGAACTGCACAAAAATTCCAACTGGTTCAACATTAGGAGCATGTTTTTTTCCCAACCTTTATATCCAATTGGTGGCACTATGAGCTGTTCATTACGAAGGTACATGGTTTTCTACTATCTTGCTACTCTTTTTGTACTGTCATTAGATAGTAATACTAGTGGTTTACATGTGAATTTATTAGTAGGGTGGACCTACATTGGAGGTGCAGGACATGATTCAATGATTGGATGCTCAATTTCTGTTGTATCGATTTCACCTCTTCCATCACTACGAACATGGATATCCTTGGTCTGATGAAGAATAGGTGCTATATTTCTGCTCTGAACTAGCAAATCAATTCAGTATGAAATTGTCCAGGGCAAAATATAACTGTATCAGATTGTCCAGTGCAGAACATGACAGATGCTAAGCGGAAGAGACATGTTTAAACCGAAAATACAAGGTGTGGTATATGTTTACTAGCTGCTTGATATTTGTTCAGACAGAGATGTCTGCCCGTTGCTATTTGGCAAACAAACAAAGTGCCCGCAATTTTGGTTGAACTGCACAAGAGAATAGTATAGTCATTGCATGCAGTGCCATTTGAAAATAGACACAGAAAGATTGGATAGTCACTTCATGGACTGCAGAAAAGTAGTACTGTACTATTTATTGGCCAACACTAGGTGCTTCATTGCTTTGGTCTGATTATACAATGGGCATCATTTTGCCTAAGTTAAAGTTTGTATTCCGAAAATAGTCTCGCAGTGTGATCGAGGGAAGACCAAATCATATTGCACTGCATGTTCCTCCATCATGTCTGGTTCATTCTCATGGTTCTAGCTGTTGGTGAAACCACTTACATTTGCAAGAGGAATTGTAGACTTCAAAAACATATTTGTCTTTTAGTCTGTACTGAATGTTGGCCAATAGAAGCATCCATGTTAGTAGGAAGAACAGATGTTTTTTCTAGATCTTTGCTTTTGGAGCTACATATTTGTATATGATTTGTGAGTCATTGAGATGCATTAACATGTTGATCTTATGTATGGTAATCGTACTAGTTAGTTTTAGTTGCGACGCAAGATGTGAAGTGGTTGATCTTTGCTTTTGGAGCTACATATTTGTATATGATCTGTGAATCATTGAGATGCATTAACAGTTACTTATTTCTGTTCGCTCAGTGTGTACAAGTTATTGATCGATCACTAGCTAGCCTACAAATGCGCTCCTGGCAGATTTATTTGCGACGCAAGATGCGAAGTGGCAGTTTTTTGAATAAAAATCCCTACCTCTGAAGAAACTAACAAGCTACACTATCGATCCTACACGGATAAAAATGCCTACCTCTGAAGAAACTGACAAGCCACACTATCGATCCTACATGGATAAATAGCGGATCACGCACGTACTACCTCCTTTCCGGTTTGCAGGGCTCAATTCAAGAAACGACCTAGTCGATCCTACATGAATAAATAGCGGATCACACACGTACTAGTACCTCCTTTTCGGTTTGCAGGGCTTAATTCAAACCTCTCACCAACCAAGGTACTCCCTACGTCCGGGTTTATTAGTCCCGTGAGCAAAGTAGCAAGACCAAGGCATGGCAATAATTAACTGCATGCAGAAGTTTAAGCCTAATAAATTCCAGCGATTTAAGTGGCTGCATGCGTGCCCTCGGCATGCAGAAGTTTAAGCCTAATTAATTCCAGCGATTTAAGTGGCTGCATGCTGCTTCGCGTACTGCCTGCGAGCGATTCTGAGTGCCTGCATGCAGCCGGCCGTAATTAAGGCAGCTAACTGATGCGAAAAAAGATACGCTTTAAATCCTTGGAATCATTATTGACAAGGAGGGAGATGATTCGAGTGCACTCGTTTGACCGCCATGCCGACGTGCGACCCAGACGGGACGGGACGGCACAGTCATAATTTCAGTTTCTCTAGTTCTCCATGGCAATTAAGCTGGCGCGCTAAGCCATTATGCATTGAATTCCGATGAGCGTCGCACTACCTTCCGCCTATAAGTACTGTTTCCCGGCCTTCTCAGGTGCCACCGTGACCCAACTCGCCATATCCTCATAAGCCCCCACCGGCCCGACGTCGCTCGCCACGTCCGCCATGCCCCCGCCCATCCGTGGTAGGCGACGCCGGAGGAGGTCACCGCCGGAACTAGTGTTCGGGTTTTCACCGGAAGGCAGACGGAGGGAGGAGGCATTCTATCTGTCTTTAGATGGCAATGTGGAGATCGAGGAGTTGTTAGAGCGCATCCGCATGGCGGAGGAGCAGGAGTTGTTGGAGCGTGACCGCCTGGCGGAGGAGCAGCGTATCGCCGATTTGCGCCGCCAGCGGGACATGGAGCAGCAGCGCACCGATGCTCTGAGTCGCGAGCAGAGCGCGTGCAACTAGGCCGACTAGATGGAGGTCGGCGCCCGGCAAATAGCCCTGGAGGCTGTCGGGCACGCATGCGTTCGCGACGCCGATTTTTACTACCAGCTCGTCAAGTGGGTTTCCCGCTTGGAAGCCGAAGCTTCGGTGGACCACGCCGGCATGGAAAGGGCCAACGCGCGCAAGCAACGCGCCCTATCGCACCTCAGGCAAGTCCGAGGCGAGGCAGAGGACACCGGTGCCGGTGTTTAGCATGGACAGCAGATGGCGGCCGGCATCGTCTAGTTAGCTAAGAGTAAGTTAGTACTTGTACGCTACTAGAGTGTTAGTGGGAGTAGATTGTTCACTTGGCTATGATAGTTGTCAACGTGGATGTTCAGTACTCTATATGTGGATCAGACCTGTTACTTTGCTCTGAATGTTGAACTTTCTGTTTGAACGTATGGAATGGGCTGATAATTTTTTAAATGGGTTGTATTTGTCCTCCACGGTTTAGAGGCTGACTTGTGGGCCTAGCAAGTTGACGTGTACACAATCAGGAGATGATTGTACGTGGAGAGGATGACAGCAGGGACCCGCCAAGGTCATGGCAGTACGCAAGCAAGTGCCTCCTTATTTCAAGCCAATAAAAAATGGCTCCTCCTAGTGGATTTCTGACATCTGGGTCCCATGCCATTGTCAACGTAGTCAATAAATGAGAGAATTGCACAATGAGCGGCTGACACCAGGGACCCAGCAGCTCGCCCAGTTATTTTTGTTTTGGGTTAATTTGATAAATGCCACTCCAAATCTGGTGTATCCGAGAAATGCCACTGCAATTTCCAAACTTTGAAAAATGCCATTTCATGCCATTTATAGTGGCATTTTTCGAAGTCTGGAGTGGCGTTTTTCAAAGTTTGCAAACTGCAGTGGTGTTTTTCAAAGTTTGCAAAAATTGCAGTGGCATTTTTCAAAGTTTGGAAATTGCAGTGGCATTTTTATGAATCGCCATAATTGGAGTGGCATTTATCTAATTTGTTTTTGAGATGGAAGCAGGGTGTCAACTGGGCTGTGTGGGACACTCTGGCCTGTCTAGACAGCCTTTTCTTTTATGTTTACCACAGACCAGCCCAGTAGTTTTTTTTCTTTCTAAAAATGGCTAGCCCAGTTTTTTTGTAATTTGTCAAGTAAGTCGCTTTATCAGGCCTGTTGGGCTGCAAATCTTTCAAGACGAGGAGAGTGGCCTATCGGTAATGAGAAATGGGCTGTACATTTTTAAAACACATCAAACTGGCAATTATTTTCAAATATCTTTTTTCCATTTCGAGATTTTAAATTGCACTGATTTTTATATGTGGACAATTTATTGGATTTTATATTGATATACATTTATTTTTAAAATCAGTCTGAATGTGACTCGAAATTTTGGGATTAAAAACAGTTTAGACCGCACCGACATAAGCAAAATTTCGTATAATTTTTTAACCGTGGCCACAATATGGGCTGTAATACTAACATAAAGAATATGGGCTCCAAAATAACCCGTAAGAATTAGCAAATGGGCTGTAAATTATTTGAAATAATGGCAGATGGGTTGTATGCTGTTTTCCACAGATTTGAGGCTTTCCACAGATGGCTTGTATACTATTGGATCTCCATCCAACGGCCGTCGTGCTTCTTCAATCTCTGCTCTTCCTGCTCCAGCCGCTCAAACAAGCGCCGGCGAGACTGCCTGCTCCCTCCTCCCCGCGGCCGGCTGTGCTGCCGCGTAGGCCTCACCGCCCCACCGTACTCCCATCGCTAGCCTAGCCATCCCTCTACTCACCCACACCTGTTGTTATTCTCCGGCAACGGCAGACAAACCAGTAAACCCTCGTATAGTCGTACTCCCCTCCGCGTGGGAAACAAAAACAACGGCCGAGTCTTCCCTGCCTCCGTGTCGTTCCCTTCCTAGGCCTCGCTGTCGTCCACCGCCCTGGTGCTCTCGGCGTGGCGTGGTCAGTGTGGTCAACGACCGACATGCATCTGAAGTGGACTGTACGTGGAGAGGCTGACAGCTGGGTCCACGGCCACACGCAAGGAAATGCCTCCTTATTACGCGCAAAATAATGATTTCCTCCACCTGACATCTGGGACCCACTGAAACGGCCTCTGTATTTCACGAAAAAAACGTTACCGCCGCTGACAGCTCGGACCCACCAGCTATATCTTCGCACGCAAGGAAGTGCCTCCTTATTACGCACAAAAAAATGAATACTCCCCCTGCTAGCTGGGACCCACTATAGTGGGCCTACTAAGTTGACGAGGACGAAGGGCTTTGTCAACTTAGTCAATATGCACGATTCTAGCTCGACTGACCGTACGATGTCCATCCAACGGCCGTAGTGCTTCTTCAACCTCTGGTCTTCTTGCTCAAGCCGCCCAAACCAGCGCCGGTCGTGCCGCCTGCTCCTGCCTCCCGTGGCCGGCTGTGCTGCCGCGGAGGCCTCACTGCCCCCATACTACTCCCACCGCTGGCCAGGCCATCCCTCCACTCCACTCACCGACACCCCCTATTATTCTGCGGCGACGGCAGCGCAGCCGAACCAGTGAACCCTCGTACTCCTCTCCGCGTGGGCATCCACTTCCACGTCTTCCCCGGCTCCGCGTCGTACCCTTCCTAGGCCTCGCCGTCGTCCACCGCCGTGGTGCTGTCGGCACGCCGTGGTCAATGTGGTCAACTACCGAATTCCATCGGAAGAATACTATACGTGGAGAGGCTGACAGCTGGGTCCACGGCAGCCGCAAGGAAGTGCCTCCTTATTACGCGGAGAATAATTATTCCTCCACCTGACAGCAGGGACCCACCGGACACCCACCAGTATATCGCGAAAAAACGTTTGCCCCTGACTACTGGGACACACCCGATGGGCCACCGTATTTCGTGAAAAAAAACGTTCCCCTGCTGTTAGCTCGGACCCACCGAAAGTGCCTCCTTATTACGCACAAAAAAATGAATACCCCCTGCTAGCTGGGACCCACCTTGGTGGGTGGCCGACTTGTGGGCCTACTAAGTTGACGGGGACGGAGGGCTTTGTCAACTTAGTCAATATGCACGATTCTAGCTCCAGTGACCGTACGATGTCCATCCAACGGCCGTAGTGCTTCTTCAACCTCTGGTATTCTTGCTCCAGCCGCCCAAACCAGCGCCGGTCGTGCCTCGTGCTCCTGCCTCCCGTGGCCGGCTGCGATGCGGCGGAGGCCTCATCGCCCCTACTACTCCCACCGCTGGCCAGGCCATCCCTCTACTCACCCACACCCCCTGTTATTCTGCGGCGACGGCAGCCTCACGCCGCAGCGAACCAGTGAACCCTCGTACTCCTCTACGCGTGGGCATCCACTGCCGCGTCTTCCCCGGCTCCGCGTCATCCCCTTCCTAGGCCTCGCCATCGTCCACTGCCCTGGTGCGCTCGGTGCCGCGTGGTCAACATGGTCAAGGAACGGCTTCCATCGGACGTGGACTGTACATGGAGAGGCTGACAGCTGGGTCCACGGCCGCAGCAAGGAAGTGCCTCCTTATTACGTGCAAAATAATTATTCCTCCACCTGACAGCGGGGACCCACCGGATGGGCCACCGTGTTCCGCCCCCCTGACTGTTGGGACCCACCAGCTACATCTTCGCACGCAAGGAAGTGCCTGACAGTCGGGACCCACCTGGTCGAAGCGTACGTAGTGTTGTCATTCTGGTCGCGAACGTGTACGTACATATATACTGGTCGATGTAGAGGCACGCACATGTCGTAGTAGAGGCGCGCACGTAGTATGTACACGTACGTATAGCGGCCAGGGTGCAAGAAAGAAAATACATCCACGTATGTGTACATACGGGCGGGGTCTCGAACGCCTACTCGCGCATACGTACAGCGAGGGCTCGTGTACATGGCTGGGTCGGAACGGAGAAACAGCATCGTCGTCGTGTTCATGGGGAGGCAACAGAATGCGTCGTGTTCATGGGGAGGCAACAAAATGCATCGTGTTCATCGGGAGGCAACGGAATGCGTGGTCGTGTTCATCGGGAGGGCTTGGACAGAACAAGCGATGGAAACGAGGCCTGGCGTACCGCAGAACGGAGGAAACGGCCTTGTGTTCGACCGGCCACGTTCGAAACGAGATCCTGTTCATCGGGAGGGGTCTGGCGTACCGCAAAACGGAGGAAATGGACCTCCTACGGTCGAAACGGGTGTCCTGTTGATCGGGAGGGGTGTGGCGTATCGCAAAACGGAGGAAACGGACCTCCTACGGTCGAAACGGGGGTCCTGTTGATCGGGAGGGGTGTGGCGTACCGCAAAACGGTGGAAACGGACTTGTGTTGGAGCGCTATGGTCGAAATGGGGGTCCTGTTCATCGGGAGGGGTGTGGTGTACCGCAAAACGGAACTCCACGGGATACTGTTCATCTCCACCGTCGACCCCTCCAGCCTCCACGAGCTACTGTTCATCCACCGTCGACCTCCTCCAGCCTCCACGGGCTCCTGTTCATCCAGCCTCCACCGTGCGCTACTCCAGCGGCTACTGTTCAACCACCCCTCCACCGTATGGTAAAAGTAGATAGCAAAAGTAGATAGCATGGTAAAAGTAGATAGCACAATTCACTAGAATTTGTGAAGGAAAGGCAGTAGCTAGCAAAAGATGGCCTCGAGAAAACACCACGAACTATCATTTAAAGCAGCTAACCGTGTCGTGGTGTCAGCGCGCGAGGAGTCAACGGTGGCCTCGACTAAGAGGTGCTCCTCCAAGATTTGGGGGTCGGCACGAATGGCAGCCATCGCGACCTCATCTGCGCGTGCGGCCGCGGTTTGGTTCTCTGCTGCCAAATGCTCCTTGAGTTTCTGGCTATACTGCGTGCACCATGGCTTAGGCTGGCGGTTATTTAGTGGAGGGGTCGGTGATTTGGGTGGAAGGTGTCGCGCTCGCGCCGGCTGTCGGGGCATGTGGGATGTGGAAGGAGGAGGAGGATGGGGGTCGGGTGTGGATTACCTGCCTGGATAGATGAGGCCGAGCAGCGTGAAGCAGGGTCGCCGATGAGGAGGCAGCGCTGCAAGCAAGAGTGAAGGTTTCAACTTGGAAAGAAAGTCGGAAAGAGGGGGAAATGTGGCTTTTGGTAAGGGGGAGGGGGCGGGGAGGTAGATATTTCCGCGGAAGCCAAAAAATTGGAATCGCTTCAGCCAAAAAACTGGCGCACAAAGTGTCATCAGACACGGTCCCTTATTCAGAACTGTGTACGATATGTGGACATCAGAAATGATTCAGATAGCTTAACCCATGTGTGATGAGTTTGTATGTCAAAAGTTTTGGTTCAAATTTCCATGGTTACAGTGGTCATCCACGTCATTGCATAATTTGGGTACACAAAGGAGACTACAGCACACCCACACTTCTTAATCGAGCAAGTTCAGCAATTAAACAGAGCTAGCTGACCTAAACATTACTCTAACAAATTAAAGGCTGGCGCTCTTAATTAAACAAAACAAAGAATACTACTACAGCTGGTGCTCGTCGATCTCCACCGCCGCCTCCATGTCCAACTCGCGCCCGACGGTCTCCTAGGGAAGGGGCTCCATGGCATCCATCGCACCATACTCGACAAGCATCTCGCCATCCGCATCCGCCATCTCTTTGGAATAGGCCGCCACGAGCAGGGCATGGGCGGCCGTGATCTGGGCTTTGGCCGGCTCCGTCGTGGCAAGGTATGCCACGCAGGAACGGATGGCTGCTCAAACTCTCTCGGCGATTACCACCTCTTCGACCGTGGATTACCGACCGTTGTCAGAGAAGATTCCTTCGATTTCTGCGGTGAGCGCCACGGGCTGGGCGTGGACGGCCTCGACATGATGGCGAGCGGCCTCCATTAGGGCTAAGGCCGCCGCTGCAGAAAGGACAGCTACTGTGCCTCTCTCGCCAGTTGCTATCCCCGAGGTAGATGCTGCCGCCGCCTGAGAAGCAACAGCGGCTGTTTGGGCTGCCTTGGCCGCCCGGACGCAGATTGCGGTCGCCCTCACGAAGCTTGTTAGCATGCGCCTGGCGGCTATGGCCGCGCTCTCGCCGGAATGGGCCGTCGAAGTTGCCCTCACGACGCGGGTCCATGTCCCCATCTTTCACCGGCGATGATTGAACAGTGAAATGATATTTGGGGAGTGAGCTAGTGTGCTTGAGACGCCGACTGTGGACTGTAGCCGACACACCTTCTCGCGTAAGCCATAGGCGTACTATACACCGACGGTGCTCCAGGATATTTTGTGCTGCATCTCACACGGTTGCTGATGATAAACTGTGTGCCGTCTACTTGATTTTTCATCTTGATTTGAATTACATAATGGGGTCACAGCAGCAATGGACGGTGTTTGAATTGCTAGACCTTTTATCTGGAGTGAACACGCAACTATATGCGTGTCGTCAAAAAAATTGGAATTATTCAGGGTTCGTTTGGACATTTTATACAATAACTTGGTTTTGTAGGCATTTCAGGTGCATAATTCAAATTTGAACTACATGCACATGCTCCAGTGCATATAAACTGGTTGAAAAATCAAATTTGTGTCCTTGGTTGCATGCTTAGGTCCCATGCGAAATGGGAATGAATGTCAAACACCCAGCCACCGTCACTCGGCTGCAAACATTGAGATACTTGGTTTTCAAATTCTAGTAAATCCAAAACTCGTCTGATATTCATGAAACTTGGCATGCTATCATGGAGCGGCATCAACATGTCGTGGTAAAATATTTGTCCCATTTGGAGCAGGTTTGGGTATAAGCTTCTCACAAACCAGAGCTTCTCACAACAAGCATGATGGTTTCGGTAGGGAACGCCCCACCTTTGGGGACGAAACGATATCTGTTGCCTCTTATTGCTTCCAAAAAATTTCTCGTGTCAACATAGAACAACAGGAGTGTTGTGTTATTTTTTGTGATTTTTCGGGGTTCGTTTGGACATTTTTATGCATTAAGTGAATTTTCAATGCATTTATGTGCATAATTCAAATTTGAACTACATGCACATGCTCAAGTGCATATAAATTGGTTGAAAAATCAAATCTGTGTCCTTCGGTGCATGCTTAGATCATGCAAGAAATGGGAATGAATTTCAAACACCTTGCCACCATCACTCGTCCGCAAACATTGCGATACCTAGTTTTTAAATTCTAGTAAATCCAAAACTCGTCTGAAATTCATGAAACTTGGCATGCTATCATGGAGCGGCATCACCATGCCGTGGTAAAAATGTCCCATTTGGGGCAGGTTTGGGTATAAGCTTCTCACAAACCAGAGCTTCTCACAACAAGCGTGATGGTTTTGGTAGGGAACGTGCCACCTTTGGGGACGAAACGATATCCGTCGGCTCTTATTGCTTTAAAAATGTTTCGAGTGTCAACATAGAACAACAGGAGTGTTGTGTTCAAATTTGGAATTTTTCAGGGTTCGTTTGGACATTTTTATACATTAACTGGGTTTTCCAGGCATTTTATGCGCATAATCCAAAATTTGAACTACATGCACATTCTCTAGTGCATATAAACTGGTTGAAAAATCAAATTTGTGTCCTTGATTCCATGTTTAGGTCCCATGCAAGAAATGGGAATGAATTTTAAACACCCTGCCACCGTCAGTCGGCCGCAAACATTGAGATACATGGATTTTAAATTCTAGTAAATCGAAAACTCGTCTGAAATTCATGAAACTTGGCATGCTATCATGGAGCAGCATCAACATGTCGTGGTAAATTTTGTGTTCCATTTGGGGTAGGCTTGGGTATAAGCTTCTCACAAACCTTAGCTTCTTACAACAAGCGTGATGGTTTCGGTAGGGAACCTGCCACCTTTGGGGACGAAACGATATCCGTTGCCTCTTATTGCTTTCAAAAAATTTCTAGTGCCAACATAGAACAACAGGAGTGTTGTGTTTACTTTTGGAATTTTTCGGGGTTCGGTTGGACATTTTTATACATTAACTGGATTTTCTAGGCATTTCATGTGCATAATTCAAATTTGAACTACATGTCCAAGCTCCAGTGCATATAAATTGGTTAAAAAAATCAAATATGTGTCCTTCGGGGCATGCTTAGGTCCCATGCAAGAAATGAGAATGAATTTCAAACACCAGGGCACTGTTGATTGCCGGCAAAACATTGAGATACTTTGTTTTTAAATTCTAGTAAATCCAAAACTTGTCTGAAATTCATGAAACTTAGCATGCTATAATGGAATGGCACCGGACATGCTGTGGTATTTTTCGTGACCATTTTGAGAGAAGGTGCACTCGAATAACAGCCAACAAAGGCATTTTGAAACAAATAGCTGCCACTGTAACATCTCAAACTTTTTGTTAATTTAAATTGTGTGTGTTCTGTTAACCATTCACGTGACACCATGCCTCACTCTTTTAATGGCTAGGAGGTGCCGTGCGGACAGGTGCTTGAGTGCTTGACTAAACGGAAGGCGTGCGAGCTATACTCCAATGCAGAGGCTCAACAGGAAGCGTGCGAGTTGTACGCCGCACAGGCTCACCGGGAAGTGAGCCCTTTGACTTCCATGGCCACCCGCCTTGCTCGCATCCTCTCCATTAATGGTACCCAAGCCGCAGTTTAATTCGGTTTTTAAATATAAAACGCTCATTGCAAACGTTTTAGTTAGAACACCCGTATGCAAACCGACAACTTCCCCAGGAAGCCAAGGGAAAATGTGCCGAGCAGGATTTGTGTAGCTCTTGATCACAAACGTTTTAGATAGAACACCGGTATGCAAAGTGAGAGCAGCGCAGGATTTGTGCATCCCTTCAACGCAAACGATTGTTTTGGATGACCCGTGTGCAACCACGTACCAACAATTTGGTAAGATTTGCATCTGTCATATTGGGTATGTTGTCATTTATCAAACTGGAAAGATTTACATTTGTTGATCTGGTAATGTTGCTATTTGTCAATCCTTGTAACACTGCGATTTGCAAAATATGCAGCTACAAATCACTAGCACCATCTAATTTTTGCAACTAAAATTCAGTAATTAAGCATAGATTTCATTCATAGATTAAGCAGTCGTTCTTAATTTATACAAACAGTTCAACTCGACAGCTGAAGCGACCAAACTTTTCCCCAATTGTTGCCAACCACGTACTGAAATAGCTAGTTCAACTATATATACTAGCTAATTTTAAGTACGTTGTACAGTTCGACCACACATCTATAGTCAGATGAACTGAACAAAATAGCCCCTAAATACTACTACTACCACGGCGGGGTTTTGTGCTACTTCCGATAGCCTCTCCTTTGCCGAGCGCGCTCAATGAGAGGCAGAGGAGGAGGAGGAGCCTACCGATGTGCCGGAGAAATGCAATACGGTGCCTGCCGCTTTTGCACGTTCAGCGACGCTCGCCAGCACGAACGCCCAGTGCTGCTCTAGACGATCCCTCTTCAAGCGGCCGGACTGCTCGTAGATCTCCTAATTCCTCGCCTCTGCGTCGGTGTGTGCTGCGGCCACCGCTGCGGTAAGGCTCTTTGTGTGCTCGACGAGGTTCTCCTCCTCCTCCCGCAGGAACTCGATGTAGCGTGCAAGGTCGCTGACGCACGTGTGGGCCTCCACCTTTGCCTCCCTCCTTCGGGTGGCGGTGGCAGAGCGGGTGATGATCCCGGTGGTCGATGGTGGGCTGGCGGTGATGACCCACAAGTATAAGGGATCTATCGTAGTACTTTCGATAAGTAAGAGTGTCGAACCCAACGAGGAGCAGAAGGAAATGATAAGCGGTTTTCAGCAAGGTATTCTCTGCAAGTACTGAAATAAGTGGTAACGAATAGTTTTGTGACAAGACAAATTGTAACGAGCAACAAGTAACAAAAGTAAATAAAGTGCAGCAAGGTGGCCCGATCCTTTTTGTAGCAAAGGACAAGCCGGAACAAACTCTTATAATAGGAAAAGCGCTCCCGAGGACACATGGGAATATCGTCAAGCTAGTTTTCATCACGTTCATATGATTCGCGTTCGGTACTTTGATAATTTGATATGTGGGTGGACCAGTACTTGGGTGCTGTTCTTACTTGAACAAGCATCCCACTTATGATTAACCTCTATTGCAAGCATCCGCAACTACAACAAAAGTATTAAGGTAAACCTAACCATAGCATGAAACATATGGATCCAAATCAGCCCCTTACAAAGCAACGCATAAACTAGGGTTTAAGTTTCTGTCACTCTAGCAACCCATCATCTACCTATTACTTCCCAATGCCTTCCTCTAAGCCCAAATCGGTGAAGTGTTATGTAGTCGATGTTCACATAAAACCACTAGAGGCTAGACAACATAGATCTTATCAAAATATCAAACGAATACCGAATTCACATGACTACTAATAGCAAGACTTCTCCCTTGTCCTTAGGAACAAACAGAATTACTCACAAAGCATATTCATGTTCATAATCAGAGGGGTAATAATATGCATAAAGGATCTGAACATATGATCTTCCACCAAATAAACCAACTAGCATCAACTACAAGGAGTAATCAACAGTACTAGCAACCTACTAGCATCAATCCCGGACTTTGAGACAAGAATTGGATACAAGAGATGAACTAGGGTTTGGAGATGAGATGGTGCTGGTGAAGATGTTGATGGAGATTGCCCTCTCCCGATGAGAGGAGCGTTGGTGATGACGATGGTGATGATTTCCTCCTCCCGGAGGGAAGTTTCCCCGGTAGAACAGCTCTGTCGGAGCTCTAGATTGGTTCCGCCTCGTGGCGGTGGAGTCTCATCTCGAAAGGTTGCTTGCTATTTTTTTCTCATCGAAAGACTTCATATAGTATAAGATAGGCGTCGGAGAGCCACCAGGGGGCCCATGAGGTAGGGGGCGCGCCCTAGGAGGAGGGGCACGCCCCCCACCCTCGTGAGCAGGGTGTGGGCCCCCTGGACTTCATCTTTGGCGAGGATTTTTCTTTATTTATTTTAAGATATTCCATGGAGTTTCAGGACTTTTGGAGTTGCGCAGAATAGGTCTCTAATATTTGATCCTTTTCTAGCCCAGAATTCCAGCTGCCGGCATTCTCCCTTCTTATGTAAACCCTGTAAAATAAGAGAGAATAGCCATAAGTATTGTGACATAAAGTGAAATAACTGCCCATAATGCAATAAATATTGATATAAAAGCATGATGCAAAATGGACGTATCAACTCCCCCAAGCGAAAGCCGATAACAATAAATATGTCCTCATGTTTAGAGGTAGAGGCGTCGATAAAAATAAAATACGGTCTGATGCCCCGATTCAATTGTACACTAATCATGCACGCAAATGTGTACGATCAAGATCAGGGACTCACGGGAAGATATCACAACACAACTCTAAAACATAAATAAGTCATACAAGCATCATAATATAAGCCAGGGGCTTCGAGGGCTCGAATACAAGTGCTCGATTATAGACGAGTCAGCGGAAGCAACAATATCCGAGTACAGACATAAGTTAAACAAGTTGCCATAAGATGGCTAGCACAAACTGGGATACAGATCGAAAGAGGCGCATGTCTCCTGCCTGGGATCCTCCTAACTACTCCTGGTCGTCATCAGCGGGATGCACGTAGTAGTAGGCACCTCCAGTGTAGTAGGAGTCGTCGGCAATGGTGTCGTCTGGATCCTGGGCTCCAACATCTGGTTGCGACAACCAGGTAGAAGGGAAAGGGGGGAAAAGAGGGAGAAAAGCAACCGTGAGTACTCATCCAAAGTACTCGCAAGCAAGGAGCTACACTACATATGCATGGGGATATGTGTAAAGGGCCATATCGGTGGACTGAACTGCAGAATGCCAGAATAAGAGGGGGATAGCTAATCCTGTCGAAGACTACGCTTCTGGCCACCTCCGTCTTGCAGCATGTAGAAGAGAGTAGACTGAAGTCCTCCAAGTAGCATCACATAGCATAATCCTACCCGACGATCCTCTCCTCGTTGCCCTGTTAGAGAGCGATCACTGGGTTATATCTGGCACTTGGAAGGGTGTCTTTTATTAAGTATCCGGTTCTAGTTGTCATAAGGTCAAGGTACAACTCCAAGTCGTCCTATTACCGAAGATCAGGGCTATTCGAATAGATTAACTTCCCTGCAGGGGTGCACCACATAACCCAACACGCTCGATCCCATTTGGCCGAACACACTTTCCTAGGTCATGCCCGGCCGCGGAAGATCAACATGTCGCAGCCCCACCTACGCACAACAGAGAGGTCAGCACGCCGGTCTAAACCTAAGCGCACAGGGGTCTGGGCCCATCGCCCTTAGCACACCTGCACGTTGTGAACGCGGCCGGAAGCAGACCTAGCAACCTCTAGTACAACGGAAGTCACGTTACGCGGTCCAATCTGGCGTGCGCCGCTCAGTCGCTGACGTCACGAAGGCTTCAGCTGATACCACGACGTCGAGTGCCCATAACTTTCTCACGTAGTTGGTTAGTGCGTATAGACCAAATGGCCAGACTCAGATCAAATACCAAGATCTCGTTAAGCGTGTTAAGTATCCGCGAATGCCGACCAAGGCCAGGCCCACCTCTCTCCTAGATGGTCTCAACCTGCCCTGTCGCTCCGCCACAAAGTAACAGTCGGGGGCCGTCGGGTACCCAGGCCCACCACTATCTGGGTGGAATCACCTACCCCTTCAGCCCGCATCTCTGAACAGTATCACAGGTAATGTAACAGTGTAAAGTATATAGTATATGCCCGTGATCACCTCCCGAAGTGATCACGGCCCAGTAGTATAGCATGGCAGACGGACAAGAGTGTATGGCCACTGATGGAACACTAGCATCCTATACTAAGCAGTAGGATAGCAGGTAAAGGTGACAACAGTAGTAGCAAGGACAGGCTATGCAGCAGTATAGGATTAACTGAAAGCAGTAACATGCTACACTACTCTAATGCAAGCAGTATAGCGAAGAATAGGCGATATCTGGTGATCAAGGGGGGGGCTTGCCTGGTTGCTCAGACAAGAAGGAGGGGTCGTCGTCGACGTAGTTGAACACGGCGGCAGTCTCGGGGTCTACCGGAGAGAAGAGGGGGGAGAAACAGTAAATACATAGCAAGCAAGAGCATAACAGGACAACAGGCAGAGCTAGACGTGTTCTAACGCGGTGCTACACGTTAGCGGTGAAGGGGGATAACATCCGGGAATGTTTCCCAGGTTTAGCATTTTCGGACAGATGAAACGGAGGGGAAAGTTGCATGTTTGCTATGCTAGGGATGTGTGGCGGACGAACGGGCTGCATATTCAGATTCTTCTCGTCGTTCTGAGCAACTTTCATGTACAAAGTTTTTTCATCGGAGTTATGGTTAATTTTCTATGATTTTCCAATGTTTTAAGTATTTTCTGAAATTTCTGGATTTATTATATTTAGTTTCATCCGAATTGACCTAGTCAATTTGACTAGTCAAAAGGGCATGTGTGGCCCACATGTCATAGACTATTTTCCTAAACAAATAAATAAACCTAACTTATCTAAATGAGGACCCACATGTCATCTACTACTAAAGTAACTTAGCACTAATAAAACTAGCTAAGGGGCAAAAATAATCCTAAAACTAATCCATCTAATTAAATTAGACCTAAACTAATTTTGGGGCAGACCCACACACATGGCACATCGGCCACACACACGCGCACACACACAGTGCACGTAGCTAGGAGTTACTTATGTTCCCTTTTAACAAAACAAAGCATTTTGCGATTTTGATAGGATTTAATCCAGGCATCGAAAGGATTTGGTCTAGTGGAATGAAATGGAGTTTGTCATGTATACTTTCTATTCATATTAATTTTTCCCAAGTTCGTAGTTGGTTAGCCACCGTTTAGGGACTGTCTAGAGTGTTAGTCATTGTAAAACTAGAAAAGCTAGCTAGTAACTACAAAATACAGTAAGCAGCGGCAGTAGTAGGATGCAGCAGCAGCAGCACCACGTGTGGGAGGGGAGGAGGAGCAGGGGGGCGCGCTGGGGCGAGTGCAGCAGCAGAGCAAGCGGGCGGACGCGGGCAGGGCGCGAGCTGGGGGGCGCCAGCCACAGCGCTGCAGGCGGAGGCGGGGCATGTCGCGGCAGCTGTGGCGGCGGCAGCAGCAGTAGGCAGAGGCGAGCGGGGCGACGCAGCTGGGCGCGCGAGCGTTGGTCGCCGCCTGGGTGCGGGACACGCGGGGGTAGGGTCGGCCAGAGAGGCTCGTGGGCAGCCAAGGGCACGAGAACGCGCGGCGAGCATGTGCTCGGGCGCGACGGGCGCGACTCCGAGCAGGGGAGATGGGATGGCGACCTACGGCGTCTACCACGAGTGGAAGAAAGGCGAACGAAGGAGGGGAGGGTGAGCTCACCCACGAGCAGGGGAACAGGGGCGGCGAGGCTCGACGAGGCCGGTCGGGGAGGAGACGGAGACGCGACGGCGGGGAACGGGGAAGACGAGGATGGATCGGGCACCGCGGGGATCTCCAGCTCGAACGACTCCTCCAAGGCGACATAGTCGACGACGGCGCTTCCGCGGGACAGCCTCTCACGACACGCGGGCAATGGTCTCCATGGCGGCGGCGGTTTGGGTCCTTCCAGATCGAGGAGAGGGAGCAGGGAGAGGGGTGAATGGGGATCTAGGGTTCGTCGACAAGGCCGGGACGGTCTTATACGCGCGGGGCAAACGGGGGAGAGGCGCGGGATGGCCGCCACGGCGACGTACCGAGGCCGTGTCGGGCATCAGAGGCATCCACGGTTCCCCCTCCCTGTAGCGAGGAAGAGGACAACGGGAGGGCAGCTAGCCCACGTGGCCTGGTGGGCTACGCGCGGGGAAAACAGGGGGGTTTTCCCTTTGTCTTATTTTCTGTTGTTTTTTTTACAGTTTTAGTTTTCTTTTATTTTTGAAAATAAATCAGCTTTATAAAATAAAGGAACATCATCTAAATTAGTTTTACTAATTATACCACTGCCACATCTAGCTTGAGGTGCAAATAAAATAGTTTAGTAAATTTTATAATTTAAAAAGCATTTAATAATTATTTTAGCCACTGCTATATTCACAATAGAGCATTAAAATACTTTACAAAAGTGTTGGGTCACCACCATAATTATCCATGGAATATTTCCCACACTGTTAACATTTTATTTTGCGTGTTTGAGAAATTTGAAAACTAGGCTTTAATTTGACTTTGAGATTGAACTAAGATTTGGACCAAGCGAGGATTAGCAACAGAAATGTGATGACTTGGCATCATTAGCAGGGGATTACTATAGCTTAATTATCCAGGCTTTACAATTCTCCTCCACTATAAGAAATCTCGTCCCGAGATTTAAGAGGTAGTGTAAAGGGGAAAGGTTTGGTATCGAATCTATCGGGTCTTCTCGGTCTTGCTTGGTCTTCTCGAAGAAGTTGATCCCTTATGTTGATGTCTTCATTTCTCTGCTTCGGGTCATCATGATGAAGTTAGCCTCCTTCCTTCGGGAACTCCATCGTACTTACGAATAGGTAAGGGGCAGCTCGACAACGATAGAATGCTATAAGGGGTAATCATCTGGGGGTATCCCATGAATGAACAGATGAGTTTCTCTCGAGTTGAACAACTAAAAGACATTGAGAGCAAAGTAAGAAGGTACAATAAGGAGTTCCAAGCGGATAGACAATCGTTCGATGTCTGAAACAGAGTGAAAGGGGTTCAAAGCGTCGAAGAATGAATCTTGTGTCTGATACCAGAATAGATCAATAGGAAGGTGGCTCATGAATTAGATATGGAGCCAAGTGTGAGGAATATCTTTGGCGACATAGGTGTACAAGCGAGTCAGGTTTCGATCCTGTGGAACTGTGGTTTATGGGCCCACCATGTAGGTTAAAAGTAGGGCGGGCGTTGACGTCTTGCACGACCAGTAAGAAAGGCATGTCAGAGGATAGTCTGTGGATTATGTCCGCAACAACATCGGTACCAAGGGCGAGGGACGAAGAGAACTATTTTCCTGCTCGTGGAAACGAGGCGGACCAATAGGCAAAGTTCTCATCCATCAGTGGCTACCGGAATGTCATCAACAATAGTAACAGGGTCTTACTGACAGAGTTGTACACCGAGGTGTTTACATAAGCAGGAGAATATTACCGCTTAGATCTTATAGATCACAAGAAACGTTAAACCAACCAATGGAAAGGAAAATACGATTATCAGATTAAACTGAACAATGGAAAGGAAAATGTGTTTAAACACATACTTCAAGGGTATATTCTTCCCAAGGACAAGTAGAGTATGATATCCATGACAGGATATCACATAGAATACCATTTAGGTAATGGGAGAGGAATTTCATGACATTACCCATACAATGGTGTTTGGATAATTGAGCAAGAAGCATTCAACATTGACCTCCAAATGTTCTTGTTGAAAATCGGAGTACCATAGACATGCTTCGAGATAGCATTGACAGGGCCTTCAAGCAAAGGTCAGACCTTGGATACACAAAGGATCCATCAGGAATAACTTATAGAGTAAGTCTTACGATTTCCTCATGGAAGAATGGATAACCTTACTGAAAGGAATCTATATCAATAGGGCCTCCGGCCAGGTGTGCTAGGCATGACATCACCTTATCAGTTTAAAGGCTAATGTTATAACACTTGGGAATATGTCCCAACCATCATATCTGATCGAGATCCAGTTCCGATGGGTGTGAGGATACCTCAGACTCGGGATGAGAAGAAGAGGTGCAACACATTGATGGGATGGCGTTGCAAGATTCTCGGGAAATGAACTATGAAGGCAAGTCCCGAATCATGAGTTCACCATTTAACCAAGGAGAGGATGAAGGGGTGGCTGATGAACTCAGCGACAATTCATTGAGATTTCCAAAAGATGGATCTTCACAATTAGGTGAACAAGGGGATGACAATTGTCATATAAAATGATACAATGAGGTATGCTCGAGGAAACATACCCATTTAAACATTGGTTGAAAGGTGCACCCGAAATATGGGCTGAGTCGCACGAACAATGTTAAAATGGTGACTTAATGAACAAAGGATTAGAATGAAACTATCGATCATTCACTTCAAGCAATAGGGTTGCTAGAAGTTTTGAATTCACACCTCAAAGTTCAATTGCCGGTATTCCGATTAGAATCGACACGGGGACCAAGAATGAACGGAGATGGCGAGAAGTAATACTATAACAAGAATCCTTAAGAGGTGGGGCATTCCCATGACATTCTCGACATAACAGATGGTAATACTCCAAGGTAGAACACAACATAAGCTGGATGGCAAGGAACCCAAGGTATAATACAAAACACGAACAAGTTTGTGTTGGAGGGAAGGCAATAATGTTGTCGATGATAACACACTTCATCGAGGGGCAAGGATGGTATGGCTCATCATGAATTTGATGGGTATTTTGAAAGAGCTCAAAATGTTGATGATGAACACGACACAATTGTCGAGAGATTTCATGAAGGTGTAATCGATCGGTGATGACATCAAGTCAAAGGAATGATGAAGAGAAAGGTTATTGGAACCATAGGTACGACACCAACTCGGAATCAAGATTGCTGTTTGAGGAGAACGAGAAGACGAGAAGATCGACGTAAGCTTAGCTCATCGTCGAAAGTTATGCTCTGGGAATACAGACCAGGTGGCACAGTTCAAAATTTAGCACAAGATGATAGCCATCAGGCTAGGATTGACATGCTCGAGTACAAACTCGTGAGTAAAGGAGATTACTAAGAGTTGTTTAATCGTGGTGCAGACTCGATTCAGTTATCGGTGTCTTCGAGCGTTTAATAACTTAGAGCCCGTGAAAATTTGGAATCAGTGAGAATGTAGTACTTGATGAAGAACTCATAAGAAGTTATGCAGTTCCGTGATAATCTCGAGATACCAGGGGGGTAATACTCGATCATAGATCAAAGTAGAGGTTGGACTGGGGTATTGATCCACAGAAGACAAGTGCTTAAACTTGATCGAGAAATGTGATGAAAGAAGAACAATATGGTCGGAACCATAGCTGCAAGGGATCCAATTTAATGACACCGGAAGAATTGCCCAAAGGATTAAATATTTTGCAAGAAGCTTCCATGATAAGTTCCACATCAGGTCCATGGGCATGAACACAAAGTTCAAGGTCGACTCCCACTTCTTTAATGCACAACCTGTCATTCACTTCTCGCGTTTAGAAAATGACACTAGTTGTTGAAAGTTTTACCTGGTGCAATACCAGATAAGTATGACCCATCAAATCTTTCGGGATCACACAGATTAGGGAAGGCGTTGGTTCAACCCATCGGGCATCTTAGGAACCTATACCACAAATTACGGAGTAAATAATACAAGCTCGAAAGTAGAGCATGGTTGACAAAGCAGGGGATACAATTTACCAAAGGCATTTCATAGTAGCGGAAAGGCTCACAAGGTTATTGAATATGAAGGACATTGTCGGATAATAAATTCAACAAAGGATCTGAAAGTCCATAACAGAGCTGATGTGAGCACTGACACACAATCAGAGGAAGAAAAACAATGCAAGGGCATTGGCTTATAGAAACAACTGAGTAATCCAAAGCTCAAACGCAAAGGAACTATGATTTCCAAATCAATGGATCAAAAGCAAATGCTCTGATTAAGGATAGATAAGTTGAGTAAGCATAGGGGGTACAATCGACGGCAATTGGATTGGTTGTGAACCAGCTCATGTTCAAAATGACATCTGAGCCGGAAAGATATTTAGAAGGGTCAATTGATGATTGTGTGCATTCGCACACATGTTGAATCAATAGGATCAAAATGACGGTGTCAAAAGATACTAATGAATATTGCTAGTCATATGGGAGCATCCATAATGTAAGCATACAAGTATTTGCAGAGCAATAGTTTTAAGAGGATCCTCAGAAGGTCGGACCGTATTTCAGAGTATCTTATGAAGCATACGAACAACTAGGGATGAATGGATGCTCGATAAGTGCGAGGAATTATCCATATGGTATTTCGATGGTACGAGATTGCGAAGCGACGGGCACAGAGTCTAGAGAGAACTTCAGAGAGTATCTTCGAAATCTTCTGGTGAAGCAATCGATCATCTGGAATGAAGGGGCTCTCTGGCGGGAAGTGGGTACGAGAACCTAGAGTTAGAGTTAGCAAAATCGTTTAACCCAAATGGAAGAGAGATCAGAGTCCCAGAGTATAGACAAGGAATAAAATATCCTAATACCACCCAATGGCGACGTGGGCCCATAGGCCACACAGCCATGTTAGTAAAGATTTTGCAATGACTAGACTCAACTTCAGCCAAGGAGTTGGAAAGGGGATTCCTACAGGCAGTCGGCTTTGATACCAACTTCTGACGCCCCCGATTCAATCGTACACTAATCATGCACGCAAATGTGTACGATCAAGATCAGGGACTCACGGGAACATATCACAACACAACTCTAAAACATAAATAAATCATACAAGCATCATAATACAAGACAGGGGCCTCGAGGGCTCGAATACAAGTGCTCGATCATAGACGAGTCAGCGGAAGCAACAATATCTGAGTACAGACATAAGTTAAACAAGTTGCCATAAGATGGCTAGCACAAACTGGGATACAGATCGAAAGAGGCGCAGGCCTCCTGCCTGGGATCCTCCTAACTACTCCTGGTCGTCATCAGCGGGCTGCACATAGTAGTAGGCACCTCCGGTGTAGTAGGAGTCGTCGGCAACGGTGTCGTCTGGATCCTGGGCTCCAACATCTGGTTGCGACAACCATGTAGAAGGGAAAGGGGGGAAAAGAGGGAGAAAAGCAACCGTGAGTACTCATCCAAAGTACTCGCAAGCAAGGAGCTACACTACATATGCATGGGGATATGTGTAAAGGGCCATATCGGTGGACTGAACTGCAGAATGCCAGAATAAGAGGGGGATAGCTAATCCTGTCAAAGACTACGCTTCTGGCCACCTCCGTCTTGCAGCATGTAGAAGAGAGTAGACTGAAGTCCTCCAAGTAGCATCACATAGCATAATCCTACCCAACGATCCTCTCCTCGTTTCCCTATTAGAGAGCGATCACCGGGTTATATCTGGCACTTGGAAGGGTGTGTTTTATTAAGTATCCGGTTCTAGTTGTCATAAGGTCAAGGTACAACTCCAAGTCGTCCTGTTACTGAAGATCACGGCTATTCGAATATATTAACTTCCCTGCAGGGGTGCACCACATAACCCAACACGCTCGATCCCATTTGGCCGGACACACTTTCCTGGGTCATGCCCGGCCGCGGAAGATCAACATGTCGCAGCCCCACCTAGGCACAACAGAGAGGTCAGCACGCCGGTCTAAACCTAAGCGCACAGGGGTCTGGGCCCATCACCCTTAGCACACCTGCACATTGCGAACGCGGCCGGAAGCAGACCTAGCAACCTCCAGTACAACGGAAGTCACGTTACGCGGTCCAATCTGGCGCGCGCCGCTCAGTCGCTGACGTCACGAAGGCTTCGGCTGATACCACGACGTCGAGTGCCCATAACTTTCCCACGTAGTTGGTTAGTGCGTATAGACCAAATGGCCAGACTTAGATCAAATACCAAGATCTCGTTAAGCGTGTTAAGTATCCACGAATGCCGACCAGGGCCAGGCCCACCTCTCTCCTAGGTGGTCTCAACCTGCCCTGTCACTCCACCACGAAGTAACAGTCGGGGGCCGTCGGGAACCCAGGCCCGCCACTACCTGGGTGGAACCACCTGCCCCTTCAGCCCCCATCTCTGAACAGTATCACCAGGTAATGTAACAGTGTAAAGTATATAGTATATGCCCGTGATCACCTCCCGAAGTGATCACGGCCCAGTAGTATAGCATGGCAGATGGACAAGAGTGTATGGCCGCTGATGGAACACTAGCATCCTATACTAAGCAGTAGGATAGCAGGTAAAGGTAACAATAGTTGTAGCAAGGACAGGCTATGCAGCAGTATAGGATTAACTGAAAGCAGTAACATGCTACACTACTCTAATGCAAGCAGTATAGCAAAGAATAGGC
>NC_041380.1:515460775-515524239 GCF_002162155.2 Triticum dicoccoides
AGGAGGGGTTGTTGTCGACGTAGTTGAACACGGCGGCAGTCTCGGGGTCTACCGGATAGAAGAGGGGGGAGAAACAGTAAATACATAGCAAGCAAGAGCATAACAGGACAACAGGCAGAGCTAGACTTGTTCTAATGCGGTGCTACACGTTACCGGGGAAGGGGGATAACATCCGGAAATGTTTCCCCAGGTTTAGCATTTTCGGACAGATGAAACGGAGGGGAAAGTTGCGTGTTTGCTATGCTAGGGATGTGTGGCGGACGAACGGGCTGCGTATTCGGATTCGTCTCGTCGTTCTGAGCAACTTTCATGTACAAAGTTTTTTTCATCAGAGTTATGGTTAATTTTCTATGATTTTCCAATGTTTTAAGTATTTTCTGAAATTTCTGGATTTATTATATTTAGTTTAATCCTAATTGACCAAGTCAATTTGACTAGTCAAAAGGGCATGTGTGGCCCACATGTCATAGACTATTTTCCTAAACAAATAAATAAACCTAACTTATCTAAATGGGGACCCACATGTCATCTACTACTAAAGTAACTTAGCACTAATAAAACTTGCTAAGGGGCAAAAATAATCCTAAAACTAATCCATCTAATTAAATTAGACCTAAACTAATTTTGGGGCAGCCCCACACACATGGCACATCGGCCACACACACGCGCACACACACAGTGCACGTAGCTAGGAGTTACTTTTGTTCCCTTTTAACAAAAGAAGGCATTTTGCGATTTTGATAGGATTTAATCCAGGCATCGAAAGGATTTGGTCCAGTGGAATGAAATGGAGTTTGTCATGTATACTTTCTATTCATATTAATTTTGCCCAAGTTCGTAGTTGGTTAGCCACCGTTTAGGGACTGTCTAGAGTGTTAGTCATTGTAAAACTAGAAAAGCTAGATAGTAACTACAAAATACAATAAGCAGCGGCAGTAGTAGGATGCAGCAGCAGCGCCACGCGTGGGAGGGGAGGAGGAGCAGGGGGCGCGCTGGGGCGAGTGCAGCAGCAGAGCAAGCGGGCGAACGCGGGCAGGGCGCGAGCTGGGGGGCACTAGCCACAACGCTGCAGGCGGAGGCGGGGCATGTCGCGGCAGCTGTGGCGGCGGCAGCAGCAGTAGGCAGAGGTGAGCGGGGCGACGCGGCTGGGCACGCGCGTGTTGGTCGCCACCTGGGCGCAGGACA
Organism: Triticum dicoccoides; assembly: GCF_002162155.2. Lineage (NCBI taxonomy): Eukaryota > Viridiplantae > Streptophyta > Magnoliopsida > Poales > Poaceae > Triticum > Triticum dicoccoides. Next base: position 515,461,961 of record NC_041380.1, read on the forward strand.
CGCGGGGTAGGAGCGGCCAGAGAGGCTCGTGGGCAGCCAAGGGCACGAGGACGCGCGGCGAGCATGTGCTCGGGCGCGACGGGCGCGACTCCGAGCAGGGTAGATGGGACGGCGACCTACGGCGTCTACCACGAGTGGAAGAAAGGCGAACGAAGCAGGGGAGGGTGAGCTCACCCACGAGCAGGGGAACAGGGGCGGCGAGGCTCAACGAGGCCGGTCGGGGAGGAGACGGAGACGCGACGGCGGGGGACGGGGAAGACGAGGATGGATCGGGCACCGCGGGGATATCCAGCTCGAACGACTCCTCCAAGGCGACGTAGTCGACGACGGCGCTTCCACGGGACAGCCTCTCACGACACGCGGGCAATGGTCTCCATGGCGGCGGCGGTTTGGGTCCTTCCAAATCGAGGAGAGGGAGCAGGGAGAGGGATGAATGGGGATCTAGGGTTCGTCGACAAGGCCGGGACGGTCTTATACGCGCGGGGCAAACGGGGAGAGGCGCGGGATGGCCGCCACGGCGACGTACCGAGGCCGTGTCGGGCATCAGAGGCATCCACGGTTCCCCCTCCCTGTAGCGAGGAAGAGGACAACGGGAGGGCAGCTAGGCCACGTGGGCTTTTCTCCTGGTGGGCTACGCGCGGGGAAAACAGGGGGATTTTCCCTTTGTCTTATTTTCTGTTTTTTTACAGTTTTAGTTTTCTTTTATTTTTGAAAAGAAATCAGCTTTATAAAATAAAGGAACAACATCTAAATTAGTTTTACTAATTATACCACTGCCACATTTAGCTTGAGGTGCAAATAAAATAGTTTAGTAAATTTTATAATTTAGAAAGCATTTAATAATTATTTTAGCCACTGCTATATTCACAATAGAGCATTAAAATACTTTACAAAATTGTTGGGTCACCACCGTAATTATCCATGGAATATTTCCCACACTGTTAACATTTTATTTTGCATGTTTGAGAAATTTGAAAAGTAGGCTTTAATTTGACTTTGAGATTGAACTAAGATTTGGATCAAGCGAGGATTAGGAACAGAAATGTGATGACTTGGCATCATTAGCAGGGGATTACTGTAGCTTAATTATCCGGGCGTTACATACGGACATGAAGGCATCATGATTATTCTCATAACAACAACATATATAGATTTTATCATATGATTACTTATGTTCAAGTGATGATCTATTCACAATGCAAAAGTATGAATCATAAATTCTATTGGGCTCCAACAAACTATAATCTCAGTCATTGAAGCAATTGCAATTTATCATAACATGTCAGAGCTTAAAAGCAAGTCCACATACTCAACTATCATCTAGTCCTTCATAATTGCTAACACTCACGTGATACTTGTGGTTACGGAGATTTAATCGGACACAGAGAAAGATAGGGGCTTATAGTTTTGCTCCACAACCTTTTACCTCAAAGGTAATGTCAACAATAATGGTTCATGCTCCCCTACATCCAATTAGATATATATATATATTATGGTCTTTCCAACATGCTAAGCTTGCCAAAGGATAAAAAGAAAAAAGAAAATGTGAAGATCACCATGACTCTTGCATAAGGTAGACGATAATAATAAAAGATAGGCCCTTCGCAGAGGGAAGTAGAGGTTGCCATGCACTTTTATGGTTGGATGCACAAAATCTCAATGCGAAAGAACGTCACTTTATATTGCCCCTTGTGATGTGAACCTATATTATGCAGTCCGTCGCTTTTATTACTTCCACATCACAAGATCGTATAAAGCTTATTTCTCCCACACCAATCAATCATACATATTTAGAGCAATTTTTATTGCTTTGCATCGATGACAACTTACTTAAAGGATCTTACTCAATCCATAGGTAGATATGATGGACTCTCATGGCAAAACTGGTTTAAGGGAATTTGGAAGCACAAGTAGTATTTCTACTTGGTGCTGAGAATTTGGCTAGCATGAGGGGGAAAGGCAAGCTCAACAAGTTTGATGATCCATGACAACATACTTTATCTCAGATATAAGAAAGACATAACTCATTACGCTGTCTTCCTTGTCCAATATCAACTCTTTAGCATGTCATATTTTAATGAGTGCTTCCAATCATAAAAGATGTCAATGATAATATATCTATATGTGAAACCTCTCTTTCCTTATTACTTCCTATTTGTCAGCGTTCTGGGAACGGGGGTCCCCAGACTTGCCTGCCTGCGGCCTGTGGCGTGGCTCAAAGGAGGGCCCAGCACGACCCATCTTCATCAACACAGACCCAAGACCCTCGCGAGGGGCCAAGCCTCGCGGGGCGGACGACACGGAGCTTCCTCAGGCACGGTCTCATCAGGCTGGCTCGCGAGGAGGTGGAGAGATCAAGGCAGGGTACCTCACGAGGTGCCCGTGACGCAAGCCATGACGACCAAGGGCACCAGGCGGATGCCAGCCCCCGCAGTGTCCTCCTTTCCTCTTTGGTGCAAAGGGAGCAAGCGCAGGCGAGAGCATCAAGCAAAGGCACCCGTTTCGGTGCAACGAGACCAAGACCAGTCCAACGGCAGGGAGGAAGTCATTGTGGAGCCCAAGCCAGCGTCACCACCAGAGCCTTTGGCAGGCGAGGACCAACTTTAGTCAGGATAAGTGTACCAGTTGTTCCCCTTCAAAATGGCCAATTGTTGGCACCCTTCCCGCTCAATATTTGGGAGGAGGCCCAGGGCCTTTGCCTATAAATAGGACTAGCCACCCCCAGGGTAGGGGCATCGAGGGCTCAGATAGGACGACAGATAGAGCAATTAGAATCAGATGAGATAGAGGCAATTGGGATCGGATCTAGTAGCATCCAGAGAGAGAGAAGGGTGATTGAACTCCTCCTTGTAGTTCATCCCCTAGTCAAGGGCAGACCCTCGTGAGGCTGTTCTTCCTTGTATTGTTCATCATCATCAGCCCAAGAGGCAATCCACCACACCACACACTGGAGTAGGGTATTACACCACAACGGTGGCCCGAACCAGTATAAACCATGTGTCTCTTGTGTTGTCCTTTCCATAGCTTAGATCTTTGCGAGGCGGAGGGGTGCAGGTAGGTAGAAGGCGTAATCTCCGCGTGCACCCCAGTGTTCGAACCTCAAGGGTCTGCCGGAACCCGAAATCCGACATTTGGCGAGCCAGGTAGGGGTGCGCCGGAATTCGTCTTCCACCGCCCCGTTCTCCTCCAACCATCGCGTCCATGTCTGACGCTCATCGGGCCCGCGCCGAGCGCCGAGCCGCTCTCGCTTCCCGCGTCACCCAGACGGCTCCCGTCGGTGGGCATCCTCGCCGTTCCCCGTCACCTGCCGTCAACATCGCCACCGGCCCGGCGGGGAACGACCAGCAAGCGTCGTCTTAGCATCTGTCCATGCGGCAAGACGGCCGCACCGCTACTCCCTCGCTCACCCCAGCTGATTCTTCATCCCGCGCGCTCCGCGCACCCATGAAGGCTCGAGCTGCACTCATCGCGGCAAACGAGCTCCTGCGCTACCGTCCCGTCGACGACGTCTACGAAGAGTGGCTCGACCGCGTCGCTGAGCTCGTCCGCGCCGCAGGGGGCTCTCCTGCGCCGTCCGTTCCACTGCACCACACCCCGCCCCGCGCGGGCGACGAAGCTCCGGGGGCGCCCCAGCCGCCTCCTCATCAAGAAGACGCCATGGCTCCAAGGCGCGTGACCCCTGGGTGGAACCCGCTCCGTCAGGTGCCAGCGCGGCAAGAGCAGAGCTGCCAAGAAGTCCCTCGCCCGCAAGAAGTTGTCCGGGCGCTCCCTGCTCTAACACGTCGTGACCATGCTCCTGCTCCCGCACGTCAAGACCCCGCGCTGCTCCCAACTGCAGCGCATGGGGACCTGCAAGACCAAGCTCTCCGTCACCCAAAGCCTCCCGTGGCCACAGCAGGCTGCCGTGCCTACACCACCGAGCTACGCAGCGTCGCGTGGCCCGGCAAGTTCAAGCCAGACATGCCTCCTCGCTACGATGGCACGACCGACCCTGCGGAGTTCCTCCAGCTCTATGAGCTGGGCATCGAAGCTGCCAACGGAGACGAGAAGGTCATGGCGAACTGGTTTCCCATGGCACTCAAGGACGGGGCCCGCACCTGGCTCCTGAACCTAGCTCCAGGCACGATCTCCTCCTGGGACCAGATGCGCACCCGCTTCATCGCCAACTTCCAAGGTACTCGCGACCGGCCGCCCGCCGTGAGCGACATGCGCCGCATCAAGCAACAACCCGGAGAGACCCTGCAAAAGTACATCCAGTGCATCAACAACGCACGCCTCAAGATTCCCAAGGTGTCCGAGGAGGCCATCATCTCAGCCTTCTCCGACGGCGTGCGCAACGTCAAGATGAAGGAGGAGCTGGCGATGCATGAAGACATGTGCACTTCCTTGGAGTTGTTCAACTTGGTGACCAAGTGCGCCAGGGCTGAGGAAGGGCGTCTCTCCCTCCTCGAGCTGCCTGCCGCAGACCCAGAAGAGAAGAAGCCCAAGGCCAAGGATGTGAAGCGCAAGGGGGCTGCCGTGCTCACGGCAGAACCAGACACCAAGCGGGGCAGAGATCAACCCGAATCTTCCAAGGGCAGTCGGTACTGTGTGTACCACGATCTCCACACCCACAACACCAACGAATGTCAAGAGCTCCGAGCCGTGCGAGAAGGAAGGACCGGTCATCGCCCTGACCGTGTCAACCGGGGCTACGGTCGAGGAGCAGGAAGAAACACAGGACACTGGGAAGACCGCTGCCCGCGCCAAGGGTGGCACGATCGACCTCGCGAGGATCGCTGGAAAGACCCGCCTCGCGAGGGAGACTGGAGGGACCAGCCTCGCGAGGATCGCCCGCAAGGCAACGCAGGCCTCCCCCCGCTGCCGCTGCAGCCAAGGAGAAACGAGGACCGCCATCAGGACGAAGGGACTGGGGGCTTCCAAGAGCCGCGCGCGATCGCCTGCATCCTGGGCGGGGCTCAAGCCCCAGCCTCTCAGCGCATCTTCAAGCAGTTCGCCCGTGAAGTGAATGCAGTCCTCCCCAAGCTCGAAGCCACGCGCCCTCTCAGGTGGTCGGCGTGCGCCATCACGTTCAGCTCAGCGGATCAGCTCAAGTGTGCGGCCACAGCCGGAGTCCTCCCGATGCTTTGCTCCCCAATCATCAGCAACATGATGGTCACCAGGACCCTCATCGATGGCAGGGCAGGGCTCAACATCCTGTCCGTGGAAACATTCAACAATCTCCAAGTGCCCTACAACCAGCTTCAGCCAACCAAGCCTTTCTCCGGAGTCACCGACGGCTCCACGGTCCCGATTGGGCAGGTCCGCCTCCCTGTCACCTTCGGGGCACGCGACAACTACCGCACCGAGCTCATCGACTTCGACGTCGCTCACATTCGCCTGCCGTACAACGCCATCCTTGTGTACCCAACGCTGGCCAAGTTCATGGCCGCAACTCACCACGGCTACAACGTCCTCAAGATGCCAGGAAGCGGCGGAGTCATCACGGTGCCCTGTGAAGAGAAGGACGCGGTGTGTTCCCTGGAACGGGCCTTTCAGGCCGCATCACTAGAAGACCCGGATCGCTGAAGCAGGAGGCTTCCCGAGACCACCCCCAAGAAGAAGACATCGTCCGGCCCGGCCCCTCAGGAGGCAGGCCCCTCAGGGCCAGCGCCTGCCCAGGGGGAACCTCCTTCCATCGCATAGGAAAGCGCGCCCAGCGCCCTCCTCTGGCAGGGCTCGGGGGCTCTCCCCTGGAGGGCCACCGACCTGGCTAAGGTCGCGAGGGAGGCGCTTGGGCACCACATTGAGGCATGTTTCGAAGCACGTTTCCCTCAAGAAGGAGCAAGGCAAGGAAGGTCAGACCCTCAGGAGTTCGTCAGCAAGGCCATTCAGGAGCTACAGGAGTCAAGAGTCATGAGAGGCTGCCGCCGCCTACCAGCTGTGGCTTCCCATCCAGGCGAGGATGGTGGGCTGCGCGTCTGCATCAACGTACCAAGGCTCAATCGAGTCGCCTCTCTGGAGCGCCTCTGGCCCTCGCGAGTGCGGCGCTGCAAAGGTCCACCCCACAACTATGTTCGCATGCCTTACGGCTTGCCGAACGCGGCTACCACGTACCAGCGCCTCATGAGGGGCATCGTGGAGGCTCAAGAGGCCAGGCGTTCCGCAGCCTTGGCGGAGATGGAGATGGTCTGCGAGGAGCCACCAGCGCCTCCGGAGCCTCCCGAGGCTCCTGGGCCTGGGGGCTCGTGAGGATCGGCTTCCGCAGCCCATCGAGTCTGCTACACCAACACTCCTTCGTCCTCAACATCATCAGGTGACATCTTTCAAGTTTCATTTCTAGCTGGGAGCGCCCCCCAGGGCTGCATTATTCCCAGGCTGCGTGGGTCCGTCCCTGCGTCATGTATCCCTTTTATTTCATGTTGTTAGCTTACTTTGTTGGGGGCGCCCCTCGGGCTGCATCATCCCCAAGCCGCTCGGGCCCGACCCAGCGGCATGTATCCCCTTTGCGTTTATTTATGGCTATGTGTTCGACCCACCATGCTTGATTATTCGTTGCCGGTTCATGGCACCTCTTCTTCTCCATGCCGACCACTTGCACGTTAAAGGGGGGGTACCTGAGCATCGCGACTCAGGGCTCTTACTGGCTCTCCAGCCCTCACCCTCTGGCCTTGTCCACGGCATCACGACCTGGCATACCAGCGATGGCTGAAACTAGCTCGAGGGCCGGGACCCGAGGACGTAGAGTGCCGGCATCTAACCAAATTTGCAGGAACACATCACAAGATAAGGCCCAGTGCCAGGCGCAACCCGCCTAGAGGTAGGGCCCCGTGAGTCCCGCGCTGGCTCATGTGTGCCCAGATACACCTTGCCAGGCCCTACCATGTCAGCCACGTGTCAGGGCGGGGCTGTACACGTCCCGGGGGCTCCTCCCGGAGGGGAGCCCCCTCCCACATACCAGTGGAAGCACCATGCTCCGCGCTGGCTGACGACACTGCCGAGGGGCGGCTATGCCCGTACACATACGGAAGCGCTATGCTCCGCGCTGGTGATAAACAACTGAGGGTGGCCCCCGGGCCGCATCAACCTCAGGGAGCCCAGAGCTCAGTGTCTAGCCTCATCGCAACGCCTCCCCCCGGGAGTGCCGCGCGAGGGGGCTGGGCACGGGGGTTGCGCCTGGGTCACGCCCAGACGCACGCCACCCAGCCAGGCCCCCCCCGGGCCTGGTTCGTCGCGTGTCTCTCCCCGAGCGGAGCCAAGGTATGAAGGCCGTTTGAGCGTCAAGGGGGACTCCTGAGCATCGCGACTCACGAGCCTAACTGGTCACGTAGCTTCTCACTCCTTAGTTCCGAAAGGCTAACGCTGGGTGAGGTATGCGCGGGGCCGGGCTCTGCAGATGTAGAACGGTAGATCCACCCACATCTCACCTCCCTACTTGTTGTTCGTGCGTCAAGGGGGACTCCTGAGCATCGTGACTCAGGAGCCTAACTAGTCACGTAGCCCCTCACTCTTTAGTTCCGAAAGGCTAACGCTGGGTGAGGTATGCGCGGGGCCGGTCTCTGCAGACGTAGAACGGTAGATCCAACCACATCTCACCTCCCTACTTGCTGTTCATGCGCCAAGGGGGACTCCTGAGCATCGCGACTCGGGAGCCTAACTTGCCACGTAGCCCCTCACTCCTTGGTCCCATCCTGGTTTCCGGTCAGGGCTAATGCTGGGAGAGGTATGCGCGGGGTCGGGCTCTGCCGGCGTAGAACATAAGCAAGTAGGAAGTAAAAGCGTAAAATTCAAGGAATTCAAAAGCAAATATTACAGTCCACACTATTATCTCAATACCAAATGCAAGTTTAAACGCCTCCCCGAGGCATGATACATGTGCAGGAATTAAAAGCAGGACAGGAGCCACAACAGAGTCATTTGTCGGCGGTGGAGCAGCGCGGAGTGGGCTCGCCTCATGGAGCAGCAGGGTCGGTAGCGCCTTGCTTCGGCTTGGTGCTGAAGGCCCGGAACTTCCCCAGCAGAGCCTCCGCGCGACCCTTCACGACCTCGGCAGCAGCAGCGGCACGCTCGCCGCTTACTGGCTCCAGCAGGCTGTCGAGGTCGACATTGGGATCGTGAAGGTAGATGTGGGTGAAGACCCGCGTCAGCGCTGCAGAAGACAGGACACGCGCCTCGGCCTCGGCCGTGGGGCCAAGGCCAAGGGCGACATCTTCAAGAGCACGAACCAGGAAGGGAAGCAGCTTGGCGAGGCCGTCCTCGGCGCCAGCCAGCGGGCTCTCTAGGCCGCTGGCGTAAAGCATCTTCAGCGAGGAGCGAGCCTTCGCCTCCATGTCCGCGAAGGCCACGCTGTCCTCGGTAAGAACCCGGGCCTTGTCGTCCAGCTCGACCTTCCTCGCCCCCAACTCCTGCTCCAGCGCGCCCAGGCGGTCACGCGCTTCTTGAGCTTGGCCTCCCACTCCTTGACGGCCGCCTCGCGAGCCTTCACGCCTTCTTCCTGCTCTTGGCGAAGGCGGGCCTCTTTCGCGAGCTGGTCCCGCAGGCCTTGCAGCTCGTCCTCTAGCACCTTGCAGCGACCACGGACGTCAACCACCTCCCCCAGGGCCGCGTCACGAGCAGCCTTCGTCTCAAGGACGGCCTGCCTCTCCTCATCGCAAGCCGTCGAGGCCTGGACCAGCGCCGCCCGAATCGAAGCATCGGAGGAATCCATCTTGAAGCCAGCTCCAAGCGCCCGGCCACCAAGCGAGGGTCGGCGCCAAGAAGATCCTGCCGCAGCCGGTCCAGCTCAGCAGCAGCACGATCCAGAACGGCAGGAGGAGTCGGAGAGATAGCAGTTGGTGGAGTAGGAGGAGAACGCGGCAGCGCAACCCCAGCATCCTGAGGCGGAGCCTGCTGCGCCCCAACGACTATGGTGGCGGCAGCGGGCAAAGGCACCTCCGGAGTCACTTGGGCCATGGGGGCTGAGCTCGCCCCAGCCGGCTCAGCTAGGCCTCGCGAGGACGACCGGGTAGGAGAGGCCCGTGCGTCGCGGTCACCTTCCTTCGCGGGCGGAGGCGTTGCCCCGGATGGAACCTCAGGAGCCCCCTTAGACTTCTTTGCTGCGGGCTCCAGCCTATCCAAGAGATGCGGACGTCAAGCCTCAACAACAGAACAAGAAATAAAGACAAGAATCAAGCGCTTACGGGTCGTCGCTAGTGAGCTCAAGCTGCCTCCGGCCAAATTTGAAGCCTGAAAGCTGGCTGGAAGGGTCAACCTCGGAAAGCTCGGAAGCGGAAGGCGCGTCTACAGTCCACCTCGGGGCAAGGGCAGACCCGCGGGAGATCAGCCCGGTCCTGTCCTTCTTCGGGATCGGGGGCAAGCTCCTGCCGCCCTGCTCGTCATCATCCTCATCGTCATCACTCGGAGAGAGGCGGAGAGCACGGGACCTGCGCCGGGGGAGGGGAGCCCTCGACTCTCCATCAGTCGCCTCGGAGTCAGGCCCTTTCTCCCACTCCCCTCCGTCCTCCTCTTCGCTGGAGTCGTCGGAGGACACGTCCACCGGATCCTCGGGAGCTTTCGTGGGCACGGGCCCATCCCCGTTGAAGACGGGCATGGACTCCTCCACCTGCTCCCAGTCGTCGCGGAGGAACAAGGGCGTAGGAGCGCCCTCCAACCTCGCCACATCGCCCCCGACCAGAGATTGGAGGACCGCAGCCAGGTCTTCGCCGGCCAAGGCCGCGGGGCTCGGATGGGGCCTCCACATCGAAAGTGAGTACTGCCGAAGCGGAGCCAGCTGGTGCTCCAGGAATTCCCTCAGCAGCGACGCGCCGGTCAGCTTCGCCGCCGCCATGTTGGCCGGCCTCAGATCCGCGTCCATCTTCTCCAACACCGGCTTCGCGCAGGGGTCCGCGAGCTCCGCTCGACCCCAATCGCTGGAGCTCGTGGGTTGCTCCGTGGGCAAGATCAGCCGAGGGTGGATGCGCCCAGCATCTGCCAAGACCCACTTGCTCCTGAAGCCCTCAATCCTTTTCACGGGGCTCGAAATGGCAATGGTGCCACCGTACGCGACGAAGCTCGCGCATGCAGAAGCAGGACCGCGAGAGGTTCGGAGGTAGAAGTAGTGGCGCAGCAAGGCCACTGAGGGCTGCACCCCTACGTGAGCCTCGCAGTAATAGGCGAAGATTGCCAGAAGAAGGACGGAGTTGGGGTGGAGATGCAGAGCCTGTAGCTTATAATGGCGGAGGACAGAGAGGAAGAACTCGGAGAAGGGAGGCACCAGGCCAGCAGCAATGGAGCTTACAAAGAGCGGATAAAAGGTGCTCCCTCGGCCCTCAGAGGTGGCGGAGCCGGCCCTGAACACCTTCGCCCCGTCGATGCCCTGCGCCGCCGCCATCCGGCGCAACCGGGCGAGGCTCGCCTCCGACACGTTCGGCGAATCCAGGGCGGACGAGTACCAAGCTCCGGCCGGGGACTGGTGAGGCGCCATGGCTTCCTAGGTCGCGCGGACTTAGTAGATCTGGAAATTTTGGAGGAAGGAAGGAGAGGCGCAAGAAAGGGGATCTGACCAGCAACCGGAGAAAGCAAAAAAAGCAAAGCCTAGGCAGATGCCGCTCCTTTATCAACTCGCGCGGTTGCTGAGGCGCCCACGTCCAGTCAACCGCCACGCGGCGCCCAAGGCCGCAGGCTATTAGGGCCCGCGGCACTTCGCCCTTGCCCTTTCGCCTCCCTGCACGGCCAAGTCCGGGCGCGCCTTGGGCCCGGGGGCTACTGTCGGTGTTCTGGGAACGGGGGTCCCCAGACTTGCCTGACTGCGGCCTGCGGCGTGGCTCAAAGGGGGCCCAGCACGGCCCATCTTCATCAACACAGACCCAAGACCCTCGCGAGGGGCCAAGCCTCGCGAGGCGGACGACATGGAGCTTCCTCAGGCACGGTCTCATCAGGCTGGCTCGCGAGGAGGCGGAGAGATCAAGGCGGGGTACCTCACAAGGTGCCCGTGACGCAAGCCATGATGACCAAGGGCGCCAGGCGGGCGCCAGCCCGCGCAGTGTCCTCCTTTCCTCTTTGGTGCAATGGGAGCAAGCGCAGGTGAGAGCATCAAGCAAAGGCACCCGTTTCGGTGCAACGAGACCAAGACCAGTCCAACGGCAAGGAGGAAGTCATTGTGGAGCCCAAACCAGCGTCACCACCAGAGCCTTTGGCAGGCTAGGACCAACTTTAGTCAGGATAAGTGTACCAGATGTTCCCCTTCAAAATGGCCAATTGTTGGCGCCCTTCCCGCTCAATATTTGGGAGGAGGCCCAGGGCCTTTGCCTATAAATAGGACTAGCCACCCCCAGGGTAGGGGCATCGAGGGATCAGATAGGACGACAGATAGAGCAATTAGAATCAGATGAGATAGAGGTAATTGGGATCGGATCTAGTAGCATCCAGAGAGAGAGAGAAGGGTGATTGAACTCCTCCTAGAAGTTCATCCCCTAGCCAAGGGCAGACCCTCGCGAGGCTGTTTTTCCTTGTATTGTTCATCATCATCAGCCCAAGAGGCAATTCACCACACCACACACTGGAGTAGGGTATTACACCACAATGGTGGCCCGAACCAGTATAAACCATGTGTCTCTTGTGTTGTTCTTTCCATAGCTTAGATCTTTGCGAGGTGGAGGGGTGCAGGTAGGTAGAAGGTGTAATCTCCATGCGCACCCCAGTGTTTGAACCTCAAGGGTCTGCCGGAACCCGAAATCCGACACTATTAATTACAACAATGACCAAAACTATGTCTGCCAACTCCCAACAACTTTTAATCATGATACTCTTTCTATGTGAAGTCATTACTCTCAATAAGATCAATATGAACTTTTTGTTTCTTTTTATTCTTTTTCTCTTTTCTTTTATTCACCCAAGATCATGGCAAAATAATCAGGCCCTTGACTCAACACTAATCTTTATTATATATAGCTCACAGACTCGATTACAAAGAGAGATCATAAAGCAAAACTCAAAACTAGATCATGCCATAAACTTTATTCTACTAGATCAAGATACTACTAATAGGATCGAACTAAGAAAAACGGTAAAGATAGGAGTTGTGATTGTGATACGATACCGGGGCACCTCCCCCAAGCTTGGCAGTTGCCAAGGGGAGTTCCCATACCCATGTGATTATATCTTCGTCTTTGTTGTTGGTGAAGAAGGTGGTGGAGGTGTTGGATAATCGCACATCGAGCGCAAGAGGTCCTCTAGCTTGCGGATAATGCCCTTGAGTGCGACAATATGCTCCTTCAACAAAATATTTTCTTGTGTGAGATACTTGTTATGTATACGAGCTAACTCAATCATCTTGAAAGCTTCGATCTCAGTTGGGGTAAGAAGGTTATGATCAAGTTGAAGGATGTCTTATGCTGCCGGAGCTTGATCCTCCGTGGCCTTCTTGATCCTTTCATCTTAGTTGGCTTTCATGGGTTCTTCCCTCTTCAAATCTATCTTCATTAGCCAAGCATCATTGTCACCATTGTTGGAGGAGGGGGACGACATGATGCCTAGCCTTGAAAACCCTGACCGAAAACAGCTCGAAACAAGAACAGAGGAGATTTGCGTGATATGGGAGTCAAAACCTTCGGGAGGCTATATAATGAATCTTTACCGACCAAAATATGTAACATGCAAGAAAACGGAGTCCGGAGGGCACACGAGGTGCTCACAAGGTAGGGGGGCGCGCCCACCCCCCTCGTGGGGCCCTCGTGCCCTTCCCGGACTGGTACTTATTTTTCTATTTTTCTAAATATTCCAAAACGGAGAAATATTGCCTTGAAAATTGTTTTGGAGTCGGTTTACTTACTGTACCACATACCTATTCCTTTTCGGAGTCTGAAACATTCCTGAAAGTGTCCCTTATGTATTCCTCCGGGGTTACGGTTTCAATAATATTGGTTTAAATATTTATGGGATTACCTGAGATATAATGTTTGATTCTTTGACCGTTTACCACCTTCGGATTTGTGCCCTCGAAGTTGTTGATTTTTATGGCACCGAAACGATAGACCTCCTCGATAACATAGGGGCCTTCCCATTTAGAGAGAAGTTTTCCTGCAAAAAATCTTAAACGAGAGTTGTATAGCAATACATAATCACCTACATTAAACTCACACTTTTGTATCCTTTTGTCATGCCATCTTTTAACTTTTTCTTTAAATAACTTGGTATTTTCATAAGCTTGGGTCCTCCATTCATCAAGTGAGCTAATATCAAATAACCTCTTCTCACCGGCAAGTTTGAAATCATAGTTGAGCTCCTTAATAGCCCAATATGCCTTATGTTCTAGTTCGAGAGGTAAGTGACATGCTTTTCCATAAACCATTTTATATGGAGACATACCCATAGGATTTTTATATGCAGTTCTGTAAGCCCACAATGCATCATCAAGTTTCTTAGACCAATTCTTTCTAGACCTATTAACGGTCTTTTGCAAAATTAATTTGAGCTCTCTATTGCTCAATTCTACTTGACCACTAGACTGTGGGTGATAAGGAGACGCAATTCTATGATTAACATCATATTTAGCAAGCATTTTGCGGAAAGCACCATGAATAAAGTGTGAACCACCATCAGTCATTAAATATCTAGGGACTCCAAACCTCGGAAAAATAACTTCCTTAAGCATTTTAATAGAGGTGTTATGATCAGCACTACTAGTTGGAATAGCTTCTACCCACTTAGTAACATAATCAACAACAACTAAAATATGTGTATATCCATTAGAGGCAGGAAAAGGTCCCATATAATCAAAGCCCCAAACATCAAAAGGTTCAATAACAAGAGAATAATTCATAGGCATTTCTTGACGTCTACTAATATTACCAATTCTTTGACATTCCTCACAAGACAAGACAAACTTACGGGCATCCTTGAAAACAGTAGGCCAATAAAAACCGGATTGCAATACCTTATGTGCAGTTCTGTCTCCAGTGTGGTGTCCTCCATAAGCTTCGGAGTGACACTTGCGTAGGATCAGTTCCTATTCATGCTCAGGTACACAACGTCTAATAACACCATCTACTCCTTCTTTATAAAGATGTGGGTCATCCCAAAAGTAATGTCTCAAATCATAGAAAAACTTTTTCTTTTCCTGGTATGTGAAGCTAGGTGGTATAAATTTAGCAACAATATAATTAGCATAATCAGCATACCAAGGAGTACTACGAGAATTACTTATAACATTTAATTGTTCATCAGGAAAGCTATCATTAATAGGTAGTGGGTCATCAAGAACATTTTCTAACCTAGATAAGTTATCTGCAACGGGGTTCTTAGCTCCTTTTCTATCAACGATATGCAAATCAAATTCTTGTAGCAGGAGAACCCACCTAATAAGTCTAGGTTTAGCATCTTTCTTTTCCATAAGATATTTAATAGCAGCATGATCAGTGTGAATAGTTACTTTAGAATCAACAATATAAGGTCTGAACTTATCACAAGCAAATACAACTGCTAAAAGTTCTTTTTCAGTAGTAGCATAATTTCTTTGAGCATTGTCTAGAGTCTTACTAGCATAATGGATAACATTTAATTTCTTATCAACTCTTTGCCCTAGAACAGCACCTACAGCATAATCACTAGCATCACACATAATTTCAAAGGGTAAATTCCAATCAGGTGGCTGAACAACAGGTGCAGAGACTAATGCTTTCTTAAGTATTTCAAATGCTTCTACACAATCATCATCAAAGACAAATTGTATATCTATTTGCAATAAATTAGTCAGAGGCCGAGAAATTTTTGAGAAGTCCTTAATGAACCTCCTATAAAATCTGGCGTGACCAAGGAAACTTCTTATACCTTTGACGTCCTTGGGACATGGCATCTTTTCAATAGCATCAACTTTGGCTTTATCAACTTCAATACCTTTTTCAGAAACTTTGTGCCCCAAAAAAATACCTTCATTAACCATAAAGTGGCACTTTTCCCAATTCAAGACAAGATTAGTTTCTTCACATCTCTGCAAAACTCGATCAAGATTGCTCAGGCAATCATCAAAAGAGGAACCATAGACGGAAAAATCGTCCATGAAAACCTCGCAAATCTTTTCACAAAAGTCAGAGAATATAGCCATCATGCATCTTTGAAAGGTAGCGGGTGCATTACATAGACCAAAAGGCATACGTCTATAAGCAAAAGTACCAAAAGGGCATGTAAAAGTAGTCTTTGATTGATCTCTAGCTGACACAAGTATTTGAGAGAAGCCAGAATAACCATCTAGGAAGCACTAATGTGTATGTTTGCATAATCTTTCTAGCATTTGATCAATAAAAGGTAAGGGGTAATGATCTTTCTTAGTGGCTTTATTTAATTTGCGGAAATCAATTACCATCCTATAACCTGTAATAATTCTTTGTAGAATTAATTCATCTTTATCATTAGGAACAACAGTAATACCTCCCTTCTTAGGGACGCAATGGACAGGACTTACCCACTGACTATCAGCAACGGGATAAATTATACCTGCCTCCAAAAGCTTGAGTATTTCTTTTCTTACCACTTCTTTCATTTTAGGATTCAGACGTCGTTGAGGATCACGAACTGGTTTGGCATCTGCTTCCAAATTTATTTTATGTTGACATAGAGTGGGACTAATGCCCTTAAGATCATCAAGAGTGTATCCAATAGCAGCACGATGCTTCTTCAGAGTTTTCAATAATCTTTCTTCTTCATGCTCTGAAAGGTTAGCACTAATAATAACAGGATATATCTTCTTTTCATCAAGATAAGCATATTTAAGATTATCTGGCAACGGTTTAAGCTCAAACACGGGATCACTCTTGGGTGGAGGAGGATCCCCTAAAATTTCAACAGGCAAATTGTGTTGCAGAATAGGTTCCTGTTTAAAGAATACTTCATCTATTTCCCTTCTTTCATTCATGAACATGTCATTTTCATGGTCTAGCAAATAGTGTTCTAAAGGATCACTAGGAGGTACGGCAATAGAAGCAAGACCAATAATATCATCCTTACTAGGCAATTCTTCCTCACGATGTTGTTTACTAAATTTAGAGAAATTAAACTCATGAACCATATCATCCAAGCCAATAGTAACAACATTCTTTTCACAATCTATCCTAGCATTAACAGTATTCAAGAAGGGTCTACCAAATATAATGGGACAAAAGCTATCTTGTGGAGAACCAATAACAAGAAAATCAGCGGGATATTTAGTTTTCCCACACAATACTTCGACATCTCTAACAATCCCAATTGGCGAAATAGTATCTCTATTGGCAAGCTTAATTGTGACATCAATATCTTCTATCTCAGCAAGTGCAATTTCATGCTTAATTTCTTCGTATAAGGTAATGGGTATAACACTAGCACTAGCACCCATATCACATAAGCCATGGTAACAATGATCTCCTATTTTAACATAAATAACAGGCACGCCTACCACGGGTCTATGTTTATCTCTATCACCAGGTTTAGCAATTCTAGCAGTTTCACCTTCGAACAGAATAACATGCCCATCAATATTATCAGACAAGAGATCTTTAACAATAGCAATATTAGGTTCTACTTTAACTTGCTCAGGGGGTACATAAGTTCTGATATTGCTTTTACAAACAACAGTTGAAGCTTTAGCATGATCCTTTACTCTAACAGGGAAAGGTGGTTTTTCAACATAAGAAGTAGGAACAATAGGATCATTATAAGTGACAATCTTTTCTTCAACTTTAATAGGTGCAACTACTTTTACTTCTATGGGAGGATGATATTTAAACCACTTCTCCTTAGGGAGATCAACATAAGTAGCAAAAGATTCACAGAAAGAAGCTACTATCTCAGAGTCAAGTCCATATTTAGTGCTAAACTTACGGAAAATATCGGTATCCATAAAAGATTTAACACAATCAAACTTAGGTGTCATACCTGACTCCTTACCTTCGTCGAGGTCCCAATCTTCAGAGTTGCGTTTAATTCTATCCAATAAGTTCCATCTGAATTCAATAGTCTTCATCATAAAAGAGCCAACACAAGAAGTATCGAGCATGGTTTGATTATTATGAGAAAGCCGAGCATAAAAACTTTGCATAATTATTTCTCTCGAGAGCTCATGATTGGGGCATGAATATAACATTGATTTAAGCCTCCCCCAGGCTTGAGTGATGCTTTCTCCTTCGCGAGGCCAGAAATTATATATATAATTGCGATCACGATGAACAAGATGCATAGGGTAATACTTTTGATGAAATTCCAATTTCAATCTTTTATAGTCCCACGATCTCGTATCACATAGCCTATACCATATCAATAAGTCTTCCTTCAAAGATAAAGGGAAGACCTTCTTTTTAGCAACATCATTGAGTACACCTGCAAGCTTAAATAATCCACAAACTTCATCCGCATATAATAAGTGCTCATCAGGATGCTTTGTTCCATCTCCTGTAAAAGGATTAGCTAGCAGTTTTTCCATCATACCCGAAGGAAATACAAAAGGAGTTTCATTTTCAATAGGTTCAGTAGGTTGAGGAGCAACTCTTTGCTCTACTGCACGGGGCGAAGATACCCCGAACAAGCCTCTCAGAGAATTACTTTCCATAGTAACAAGTGACCGTAAATTTCAGCACACTATATAAATCTTCCTTACCAAATTCCACCTACCAAAGGCGCTACACTCCCCGACAACGGCGCCAGAAAAGAGTCTTGATGACCCACAAGTATAGGGGATCTATCGTAGTCCTTTCGATAAGTAAGAGTGTCGAACCCAACGAGGAGCAGAAGGAAATGATAAGCGGTTTTCAGCAAGGTATTCTTTGCAAGTACTGAAATAAGTGGTAACAGATAGTTTTGTGAAAAGACAGATTGTAACGAGCAACAAGTAACAAAAGTAAATAAAGTGCAGCAAGGTGGCCCAATCCTTTTTGTAGCAAAGGACAAGCCAGAACAAACTCTTATAATAGGAAAAGCGCTCCTGAGGACACATGGGAATATCGTCAAGCTAGTTTTCATCACGTTCATATGATTCGCGTTCGGTACTTTGATAATTTGATATGTGGGTGAACCGGTGCTTGGGTGCTGTTCTTACTTGAACAAGCATCCCACTTATGATTAACCTCTATTGCAAGCATCCGCAACTACAACAAAAGTATTAAGGTAAACCTAACCATAGCATGAAACATATGGATCCAAATCAGCCCCTTGCGTAGCAACGCATAAACTAGGGTTTAAGCTTCTGTCACTCTAGCAACCCATCATCTACTTATTACTTCCCAATGCCTTCCTCTAGGCCCAAATAACGGTGAAGTGTTATGTAGTCGACGTTCACATAACACCACTAGATGCTAGACAACATACATCTTATCAAAATATCAAACGAATACCAAATTCACATGACTACTAATAGCAAAACTTCTCCCTTGTCCTTAGGAACAAACATAATTACTCACAAAGCATATTCATGTTCATAATCAGAGGGGTAATAATATGCATAAAGGATCTGAACATATAATCTTCCACCAAATAAACCAACTAGCATCAACTACAAGGAGTAATCAACACTACTAGCAACCTACTAGCATCAATCTCGGACTTTGAGACAAGAATTGGATACAAGAGATGAACTAGGGTTTGGAGATGAGATGGTGCTGGTTAAGATGTTGATGGAGATTGCCCTCTCCCGATGAGAGGAGCGTTGGTGATGACGATGGTGATGATTTCCCCCTCCCGAAGGGAAGTTTCCCCAGCAGAACAGCTCTGCCGGAGCTCTAGATTGGTTCCGCCGCCTCGTGGCGGCGGAGTCTCGTCCCGAAAGGTTGCTTGCTATTTTTTTTCTCATCGAAAGACTTCATATAGCAGAAGATGGGCGTTGGAGAGCCACCGGGGGGGCCACGAGGTAGGGGGCGCCCTAGGAGGGGGGGGGGCGCCCCCCACCCTCGTGAGCAGGGTGTGGGCCCCCTGGACTTCATCTTTGGAGAGGATTTTTCTTTATTTATTTTAAGATATTCCGTGGAGTTTCAGGACTTTTGGAGTTGCGCAGAATAGGTCTCTAATATTTGCTCCTTTTCCAGCCCAGAATTCCAGCTGCCGGCATTCTCCCTTCTTATGTAAACCCTGTAAAATAAGAGAGAATAGCCATAAGTATTGTGACATAAAGTGAAATAACAGCCCATAATGCAATAAATATTGATATAAAAGCATGATGCAAAATGGACGTATCAGGCGGCCACGGCGGCCGACGATGGGGTGGCAGCCACGACCACCACCTCCCGCCTTCGGGCCGCGGTGGTAGAGCGGGTGATGGCCACGGTGGCCGGTAGTGGGGTGGAGGCCACAATGGCCACCTCCCGCCTTCGGGCCACGACGGCAGAGCGGGAGATGGCCCTGGTTTTCGACGGGGGTGTGGCGGCAACAGCGGTCAGCAACAGCTGCCGACGGGCAGCGGCGGCGGAGCGTGTGCTTGGTGTTCCGCGCACACCCAACAGGGACGCCACGCACACTACACTATGCCGGGGACTGCGCTGCTGCCGCGGTGTAGCCTCCCAGCTGGAGCTGTCCTCTGATGACAACGGAGTGGCTGAGCGACGACGACGGACCGGTGCCATTGGAGATTGTGGGAGAAGAAGACGAGATAAGCTATAGGGAGGGAGGGGAAAATGCGACGCAAGACTCGCCGGCCGTGAGGTTTTTTATAGCAGGCCGGTAAGGATTGGGATTTTGGGGGATTTCACCGAGTCGGGCGGGAAGCTTGCGCGGGAACCTGTGAGGTTGCGCGGCAACAGGCTCACCGACGATTAATTGGCGCCACCATTTGGCCAAAAGAACGCCCCCACGCGCTACGCAAGCTTGCGCTGTAAGCCGTCTACGGCAGCGGGGTGAAAAGACATGCGAGAGGAGGACGAAAGGACACGTACACATACGGTTAATACAAAAAAATGTTTGCGATTTAATTAACTCCTATACCCCCGTCTTGGTTTATAAGTAGGATTTAACTAATAAAATACGAATGCATGTCCTTATAAGTGTGTGTCCTAACATGCCCCGCTAGTACTACATTGAACTTCCCTGTGAACTAGGTTGAACTTCCGCCAACATTGCCCAAATGGGGCTTGCGATATACCGTTGGAAAGCTATGGACCCCAATATCTTGACCCAACTTAATTTTTTGGCAAAATATAAGCGGTTTAAGAGCAGTTTTGAAAACCGTTTTTTCTTCGCACAAAAAACGTGAATCGTATTTTCGATCGCATTTCTAAACCTTTATCGGAATGAGGCATATAATATGGCGTTGGAAAGCTGCTGCAAAACCGCTCCTTCCACATGTTGAAAGTTTTCTCTAATTCCCTATAGTTATAGAGTAATTTGAAAAAACGTAAAATTTCGTAAATCGAACAGCTGAGTTTGTTTTTTCGATGTCATTTCTAAACAGCTAATCCAATGGAGGCATATGATACGGCGTTGGAAAGCTTATGAAAATGCGCTACTTTTTCATCTTGAAAGGTTTTTTCTAATTTTGAATGGTTTAAGAGTAATTTAGAAAATGGTCCAAGTCCTACCGAGTTCGTATTTTTGAGCTAATATTTTAACTGTGCATCCGAATGCAGCAAATGATATGGCGTTGGAAAGCTTGAGGAAATGCGAAACTTTTTTGTATGTATTGTTTCTCCTAATTCATTACGGTTTTATGTCAGTTTGGAAAATGGTTAAAACGTATTTTTGCCGTAATTTTTACAAAGTTTATCGGAATGGGGCAAATAATATACCGCTGAAAAGCTACGGAAAATGCGAAACTTTTTCATGTTGATGGTATTCTCTGAATCCTGGCCGTTTTCAAGTAATTTCGAAAATGGCGGGATCATTCGTTCTGCCTTTATCGCGAAACAGATTCTTCGAAAATGCATCGCGTGAAGAACCTGAACTTCTCGGCGTGTGTACCTGAACTTCACTCTGTTTTTTATGTGATTTTTTTGCTCGTAGGTCTCCATCCACTGCTCGTAACTCTCCATCCATTCACCGGAATTGAGCAGGTGATATACCGATGGAAAGCTGCTGTAAGCACGCAAGTTTCCCGTGTTGATCATCTTTTCATACTCGCGACGATTTTAAAAGTTTTTCATCTCAAATTCATTCACTATATAAGTTGAACTTCCTGCTGTTTTCACGTTGAACTTCTATGACGTATTTTCCTTTGTAATTTTCTCATCCATTTCGTCAGTGTTATACAAATGATACTCTTTTTGTACAAACTCTCTCACAATATTTTTTTAACTTTCTCTGATCGAGGACTTGAACTTACATAGATGATATTCCTGTTGTTTTGAAGTAAATTAGAGAAATGACGAGATCATGATTTATGCGTTCATTGCGAATGGAAACGCACTGCGTGAAGTAGTTGAACTTCTCGGGTATGTCTGTTTGAACATCACTTTGTTTTTGACGTGCTGTTTTTTGCACCGCGTGAAGTAGTTGAACTTCTGGGGCATGTCTGTTTGAACTTCACTCTGTTTCACTTTTATTGTTTTTTTCTTGTATGAAATACACACCATCTAGTACGTGAACTTCTGGTTATTATCACTTTGAACTTCTCTCTGGTTTGAGAGAATTATTTTAAAACCTAAAAAACAACATTTTTTTACGTATTTTGGATATCTAAATACACGGTTAACCTCTCTCACAAGAATTTTTTGAACTTTTCCTCACCGAGCACTTGAACTTCTGGCAACCATTTTTTTCGTTTACGAGTTGTTTTTAAAAGTGCAAAAAATGTCGTTGTGTTTTTTATTTTTTGAACAGGTAAATCCTAGGTTTTAATATACTTCGAACTTCTCTCTTATTTCAACATGAACTTCACCTACTTATATTTTGAGTAAAGAATTGTATTAGATTTTTATACGGAAAAAATTGAACATGAAAATACAAGGTGAACCTCTCTCGCAACAATTTTTGAACTTCTCCGGACAGAGCACCTGAACTTCTTTCAACAAACCTTTTAAGATTTTATTTTTCTATACTTTTAAATCTCACTTGAAATGCATCCCTTGCATTACTTGAATTTCTCGTTTGTTTTCACTATGAAATTATGTCGCATTTTTTTTGTATACGTCGAATTACTCACAATTGATGGTTGGACGTCATTTTTTGCTCTTTTTAAAAAATGTAATTGGAGGTCGGACATCTCGCAATATAAATTCTGAACCATGCACAGGAGAGAGAATTATGCGCGAATAAAGTGGGTAGCAATTCCAACGTTCCCTCGTCGAGCACTTGAACTTCTAGCAAGAAATATTTTTTCATTTTTGTGAGTTGGTTTTCAAAATGCCAAAATGGCATGGGTTTTTGTTTTTGTTTTTGTTTTTCGAACATGTAATCCTAAATTTTAATAAACTCCAAACTTCCGAGTTATTTTAATTTGAACCTCACGTTGGTTTTATTTTCTATTAGCGGTTAGAATCCGAGTGTTTAATAAACACTGAACCGCTCCATTACTTTAATTTGAACTTCTAGGTTTCTTTTAGAAACTACGAAATCCATCTTCTAATTAAATTTTCTAAAATATTTTTGTCATTTTCAATTTGAGCTTCCGTTGTGGATATTTTGATGGGGTGTTCCTTTTTTGATTCGAACTTGTTGCAATGAACATTTTTAGGTTTTTTTATTACTTTTTTGTCATCTGAACTTGTGGTGTTGGCACACACCCACACACAAAACACATTTTTGACATGCCAATTTTGCGTACAAACATTTCTTTTATAAGATATTTTGAACTTCTGTTTTTTGTATGTATGAACTTCCGATTTATTCAAGAAATAAAGGAAAAACATACCGATAGCTAATTCTGCATAATTTTTTAAAAATGGGAAATCCATTTGTTTATTTTTTTTGCTCTGGTCTATTTTTTAATTTGACCTTTTTTGTTTTTGTAATAAATATTGAACTTCTAGTTTTTTTTAAATTTGAACTTCTAGTTTTTTTAGAAAGAGGAAAACCTGTTTTTTATAAACTTTTTTAACTGCTTTGATTTTTAATTTGACTTTCTTTCTTTCGTCATAGACATTTGAACTTTTCTGTTATTTAAATTTAAACCTTTATGTTTTAGAAAAGATAGAATCCTTTAACTTGAATCAAATCGAATGAAACAGAAAATAAAATAGGAGCGATAGGTCACTGTGGCTAAACAAAAAAAAACTTTCCAACCCATTTTTCTTCAATGGCGACGAAGTAAGTCGATGGAATCGACCTATGATCTAGCTTCACACAAAGCTCACGTACGGAAGTTTTCCTGCAAAATATGTACGTACGGCTACTACGGCAAATCAATCAAGGTACGTGTGTTTGCTTGCTAGTTTAGCTAGCCTTTACACCTTATTTGGTGGATTTGCTCTAGCACTATAAAACCAACAACGGAAAATTCTTTTTTCACTGAAATAACTTGGTGTATAGCCATGGTAGAACTTCATGGCGTCTCAAAAAAATTAACTTCACGGCGAATGTCTCGGAAATTAGGTCAATGGACGTACAAGGAAAATAACAAGATTTTTTTACAACAAATTCGCAGACACACATGCCCCTGTAGTTAAATCAGTAAAGACAGTTAAGTTCAGTTAGCACAACATTTTTACAGCAAAGCCTGGATGCGTCGGCAGCGTGCAGGAGCAAATTGCAAGCAGCATGTCTGAGAGAACGTGTGCGGGAGGTCAGTAGCAGTTAGTGGCACACGAAACACAAACAACTTCCAGACACAAAACTGCATGCACTACTTCGCATTCTAAAATCCCTGAACGTCAGCACTAAAAATGTCTAAACTTAGAGATCCATCAAGTAATTATGGCCAATTCAAAAAGTTGTTTTTACCCAAACGGCTGCAGCGCACTCACTGCAGATCCCATGCACATCCACTTCGCGAGGAGAGGAGCAAATA
This sequence comes from Triticum dicoccoides, assembly GCF_002162155.2. Lineage (NCBI taxonomy): Eukaryota > Viridiplantae > Streptophyta > Magnoliopsida > Poales > Poaceae > Triticum > Triticum dicoccoides. Next base: position 515,485,809 of record NC_041380.1, read on the forward strand.
CTTGGCAAGGAAAGAAGAATGTCAGCCATGTCCGCTCGTGCTACAGCTACTGCTCGTCCTCCGTCCTGCCGCTCCATCAGCAGCAACGGCTGCCCACAGGAAGACGAGGCGCGGACGTGGGAGGAAAAGCTTGCGGATCCCATGGGGAGGCGACCGCCGCGACGTTCGTTGAGGTGGCGCCGGAGCTCGTCGGGTGGTTGGGATCCAGGGACGGCGGGGCTGGTGGATGAGAGGCGCGGCGGCCGGATCCCGAGGCAGGGGCGGCGCGGCGGCCGGTTCCTGGGGCGGGGAGGGGAGGGGAGGCCACGAACGGGGACTGTCCTCTGCTACAGCGGGCGGAGCTTGTTTCGGTCGCCGGAGGGTGGACGGGGAGGCGCCCGTGTCCGGGGCAGAACATCAAGGAGGCCTGCGCCCCAGGGGGTCGTCGCGTGAGGAGGAGTTGGGCGACGTCAGGGGCACCCTAGGTGGCAGCGGAGGCGCGACGGCGTACCAGAGGTAGGTGACGGGGTCGGGCACCGGCGCTTCATGGAGGGAGGCGGCGTCGGGGTCGCACGCCGGTGCTTGGTGGCGGCAGGCGGCGGTGGGATCAGTCCCGGCCGGATCCAGGGGAGGTGGTGTCGCGGCGGCCGGATCCCGAGGAGGGAGCGGCGCGGCGGCCGGATCCCGGGGAAGGAGCGGCGCGGCGGCCGGATTTAGGACCGGTGGCGGCACGGTGGCTGGTTCCCGGGGAAGGGGAGGGGGCGGCGCGGGAGGTGCGGGACTAGGTGGGTTTTCTTTTTTTTTTCTCCGTGGCTTCGGGAGTTCCGGAACGCCTCTTCGGGCCCTATATATAAAGAGCCGTGATCCAAATAGTTATTTTGATTCCGGGATTAAAATAGTGTCATATATATATATATATATATATATATGGCAACATATCCTATGCATCTGAGGGGCTTTGTGTATCCGTGTGTCCATCTGTCTAGAGCCTTCCGATTCAAATCCGACGCCCAACATCAAAAGCGTGCACAATTTGCAAAGACACGCCCGCCTAGGCACGTAAGACAAAGCATCTTTACCGTAATCCCCCTTTAATTAATACACAGCGGCGGCGATGAATTAGATCTAGGTAGAACGTGAGTTTTGATGTGTTGGATCTGATTAGCTCTAGGTTGAACGTGACCTTGCATGCATGTCACGAGTCCTTTTGAAGTTGTTGGCTGCCGGATGCCGTGTTATGTGGCCGTCCGCTGGCCGCCCCGTTGTGTGGCCGTCCGCCAGGCCGCCGGCCGCCGCGTTGTGTGGCGTTCCGCCGGGCCGCTAGCCGCCGTGATTGTATGCCCGTCGTCTAGTGGTCGCCGTGTTGTATGGTCGTCTAGTGGTTGACCGCCGCCGTGTTGTGTTTTGTGCTGCCGTCATTGATGCCCAGCCCGCTGTCGTGTGTGCTCGTCGCATATGACATTGACATGAAGAATCGATCGGTTTGAGATTAAGAAACTTTTGGGCGTTACTGCAAAGATACGACGACTTGCGTGCCTCAGCGGGCTTGTAAGTGCAAATTAGTCATGCTTTTAAGGGCACGCGTGAGATTTGAATCGGAGGGTTGAGGACAGGCGGATGCATAGGATACACAAGCCCCCCGGATGCATAGGATATGTTGCCTATATATATATATATATATATATATATATATATATATATATATATATATATATATATATATATATATATATATATATATTGTTCTGTATGCAATCACATCGCACAACGCACACGTCTTATTAGCAGCAATCGTCTGTATTATTATCGGTCTTCACACACATTTCTGATTACAGACCTGTTTGCCGAATATCACACACATCTTTTTAAGTTGAACCGTTTTTGTTCTCATGTCTCAACGCAAACAGTTCATCTGAGTGAACCTCATGCCGTATATCGCACACACCTTCACCTGGCTGACCGTTTCTTTTGTGTTGCCTAATCACAAACAGTTCATCCGAGTGAACCGTATGATGTATATCGCACACACCTCCATCTGGCTGCCCGTTTCTATTGTTCCTCCTCATCGCGAACAGTTAATTGAACTGAACTATATGCTCTGCATCGCACATACAACTAAAATATGAATCGTGTTTGATGGCTCCGTCATCGCAAACGTTTTGCACCTTTTTGACGGGTTTTTTACACCACCGTTTGCGATTATGGCATCGCACACAGTTTCGTCTAAGGGTCTCTGATCGTAGTGTCGCGTTAGCAGCATCCTGTAGTAGTGAGACATGACCGAGACTCACATCCGGTCAATAACCAATAGCGGAACCTGTATGGTCATATTGGTTCCTACATATTCTACGAAGATCTTTACCAGTCAAACCGCATAACAACATACGTTGTTCCCTTTGTCATCGGTATGTTACTTGCCCGAGATTCGATCGTTGGTATCTCAATACCTAGTTCAATCTCGTTACCGGCAAGTCTCTTTATTCGTTCCGTAATGCATCATCCCGCAACTAACTCATTAGTCACATTGCTTGCAAGGCTTATAGTGATGTGCATTACCGAGAGGGCCCAGAGATACCTCTCCGAAACACGGAGTGACAAATCCTAATCTCGATCTATGCCAACCCAACAAACACCATCGGAGACACCTGTAGAGCATCTTTATAATCACCCGGTTATGTTGTGACATTTGATAGCACACTAAGTGTTCCTTCAGTATTCGGGAGTTGCATAATCTCATAGTAATAGGAACATGTATAAGTCATGAAGAAAGCAATAGCAATAAACTAAACGATCATAGTGCTAAGATAACGGATGGGTCAAGTCAATCACATCATTCTCTAATGATGTGATCCCGTTCATCAATGTACAACACATGTCTATGGCTAGGAAACTTAACCATCTTTGATTACGAGCTAGTCAAAGTAGAGGCATACTAGTGACACTTTGTTTGTCTATGTATTCACACATGTACTAAGTTTCTGGTTAATACAATTCTAGCATGAATAATAAACATTTATCATGATATAAGGAAATATAAATAACAACTTTAGTATTGCCTCTAGGGCATATTTCCATTAGTCTCCCACTTGCACTAGAGTCAATAATCTAGATTACATTGTAATGATTCTAACACCCATGGAGTCTTGGTGTTGATCATGTTTTGCTCGTGAGAGAGGCTTAGACAACGGGTCTGCAACATTCAGATCCGTATGTATCTTGCAAATCTCTATCTCTCCTTCCGACACTTGATGACGGGTGGAATTGAAGCGTCTCTTGATGTGCTTGGTTCTCTTGTGAAATCTGGATTCCTTCGCCAAGGCAATTGCTCCAGTATTGTCACAAAAGATTTTCATTGGACCCGATGCACTAGGTATAACACCTAGATCAGATATGAACTCCTTCATCCAGACTCCTTCATTTGCTGCTTCCGAAGCAGCTATGTATTCCGCTTCACACGTAGATCCCGCCACGACACTCTGCTTAGAACTGCACCAACTGACAGCTCCACCGTTCAATATAAACACGTATCCGGTTTGCGACTTAGAGTCATCCGGATCAGTGTCAAAGCTTGCATCGACGTAACATTTTACGATGAGCTCTTTGTCACCTCCATAAACGAGAAACATATCCTTAGTCCTTTTCAGGTATTTCAGTATGTTCTTGACCGTTGTTCAGTGATCCACTCCTGGATTACTTTGGTACCTCCCTAATATACTTATAGCAAGGCACACATCAGGTCTGGTACACAACATTGCATACAAGATAGAACCTATGGCTGAAGCATAGGGAATGACATTCATTTTCTCTCTATCTTCTGCAGTGGTCGGGCATTGAGTCTCACTCAATTTCACACCTTCTAACACAGGCAAGAACCCTTTCTTTGACTGGTTCATTTTGAACTTCTTCAAAATCTTATCAAGGTATGTGCTTTGTGAAAGTCCAATTAAGCATCTTGATCTATCTCTATAGATCTTGATGCTCAATATATAAGCAGGTTCGCCGAGGTCTTTCATTGAAAAACTTTTATTCAAGTATCCTTTTATGCTATCCAGAAATTCTATATCATTTCCAATCAACAATATATCATCCACATATAATATTAGAAATGCTACAGAGCTCCCACTCACTTTCTTGTAAATACAGGCTTCTCCAAAAGTCTGTATAGAACCATATGCTTTGATCACACTATCAAAACGTTTATTCCAACTCCGAGAGGCTTGCACCAGTCCATAAATGGATTGCTGGTGCTTGCACACTTTGTTATCATCCTTTGGATCAACAAAACCTTCTGGTTGCATCATATACAACTCTTCTTCCAGAAATCCATTCAGGAATGCAGTTTTGACATCCATTTGCCAAATTTCATAATCATAAAATGCGGCAATTGCTAACATGATTCGGACAGACTTAAGCATCGCTACGGGTGAGAAAGTCTCATCATAGTCAACTCCTTGAACTTGTCGAAAACCTTTCGCAACAAGTCAAGCTTTGTAGACAGTAACATTACCGTCAGCGTCAGTCTTGTTCTTGAAGTTCCATTTATTCTCTATGGCTTGCCGATCATCGGGAAAGTCAACCAAAGTCCATATTTTGTTCTCATACATGGATCCCATCTCAGATTTCATGGCCTCAAGCCATTTTGCGGAATCTGGGCTCATCATCGCTTCCTCATAGTTCGTAGGTTCGTTATGGTCTAGTAACATGACATTCAGAACAGGATTACCGTACCACTCTGGTGCGGATCTTACTCTGGTTGACCTATGAGGTTCAGTAGTAACTTGATCTGAAGTTTCATGATCACTATCATTAGCTTCCTCACTAATTGGTGCAGGAATCACTGGAACTGATTTCTGTGATGAACTACTTTCCAATTCGGGAGAAGGTACAATTACCTCATCAAGTTCCACTTTCCTCCCACTCACTTCTTTCGAGAGAAATTCTTCTCTAGAAAGGATCCATTCTTGGTAACGAATATCTTGCCTACGGATCTGTGATAGAAGGTGTACCCAACAGTCTCCTTTGGGTATCCTATGAAGACACATTTCTCCGATTTGGGTTTGAGCTTATTAGGTTGAAGCTTTTTCACATAAGCATCGTAGCCCCAAACTTTCAGAAACGACAACTTGGGTTTCTTGCCAAACCACAGTTCATAAAGTGTCGTCTCCATGGATTTAGATGGTGCCCTATTTAATGTGAATGCAGCTGTCTCTAAAGCATAACCCCAAAACGATAGCTGTAAATCAGTAAGAGACATCATAGATCGCACCATATCTAATAAAGTGCGGTTATGAAGTTCGGACACACCATTACGCTGTGGTGTTCCAGGTGGCGTGAGTTGCGAAACTATTCCACATTTTTTCAAATGAAGACCAAACTCGTAGCTCAAATATTCTCCTCCACGATCAGATCATAGAAACTTTATTTTCTTGTTACGATGATTTTCCACTTCACTCTGAAATTCTTTGAACTTTTCAAATGTTTCGGACTTATGTTTCATCAAGTAGATATACCCATATCTTCTCAAATCATCTGTAAAAGGCAGAAAATAACGATACCCGCCGCGAGCATCAACACTCATTGGACCGCATACATCGGTATGTATTATTTCCAACAAGTATCTTGCTCGCTCCATAGTTACGGAGAACGGAGTCTTAGTCATCTTGCCCATGAGGCATGGTTCACAAGTATCAAGTGATTCATAATCAAGTGATTCCAAAAGCCCATCAACATGGAGTTTCTTCATGCGCTTTACACCAATATGACCTAAACGGCAGTGCCACAAATAAGTTGCACTATCATTATTAAACTTATATCTTTTGGCTTCAATTCTATGAATATGTGTATCACTACTATCGAGATTCAACAAAAATAGACCACTCATCAGGGGTGCATGACCATAAAAGATATTTTTTTGACTATAACCATAAAAGATATTACTCATATAAATAGAACAACCATTATTCTCCGATTTAAATGAATAACCGTGTCGCATCAAACAAGATCCAGATATAATGTTCATGCTCAACGCTGGCACCAAATAACATTTATTCAGGTCTAAAACTAATCCCGAAGGTAGATGTAGAGGTAGCGTGCCGACCGCGATCACATCGACTTTGGAACCATTTCCCACGCGCATCGTCACCTCGTCCTTAGCCAATCTTCGCTTAATCCGTAGCCCCTGTTTCGAGTTGCAAATATGAGCAAAAAAACCAGTATCAAATACCCAGGCGCTACTGCGAGCATTAGTTAAGTACACATCAATAACATGTATATCAAATATACCTTTCACTTTGCCATCCTTCTTATCCGCCAAATACTTGGGGCAGTTCTGCTTCCAGTGACCAGTCCCTTTGCAGTAGAAGCACTCAGTCTCAAGCCTAGGTCCAGACTTGGGCTGCTTCACTTGAGCAGCAACTTGCTTGCCATTCTTCTTGAAGTTCCCCTTCTTCCCTTTGCCCTTCTTCTTAAAATTGATGGTCTTGTTGACCATCAACACTTGATGCTCCTTCTTGATTTCTACCTCCATAGCTTTTAGCATCGCGAAGAGCTCAGGAATTGTCTTATCCATCCCTTGCATATTATAGTTCATCACGAAGCTTTTGTAGCTTGGTGGCAGTGATTGAAGAACTCTGTCAATGACACTATCATCAGGAAGATTAACTCCCAGTTGAGTCAAGTGGTTGTGGTGCCCAGACATTCTGAGTATATGTTCATTGACAGAACTATTCTCCTCCATCTTGCAGCTATAGAACTTATTGGAGACTTCATATCTCTCAATCCGGGCATTTGCTTGAAATATTAACTTCAACTCCTGGAACATTTCATATGCTCCATGACATTCAAAACGTCGTTGAAGTCCCGGTTCTAAGCCGTAAAGCATGGCACACTGAACTATCGAGTAGTCATCAGCTTTGCTCTGCCAGACGTTCTTAATGTAATCGGTAGCATCTACAGCAGGCCTAGCACCCAGCGGTGCTTCCAGGACGTAATTCTTCTGCGCAACAATGAGGATAAACCTCAAGTTACGGACCCAGTCCGTGTAGTTGCTACCATCATGTTTCAACTTAGCTTTCTCTAGGGACGCATTCAAATTCAACGGAATAGTAGCACGGGCCATTTATCTACAACAACATAGACATGCAAAAAAATATCAGGTACCAAGTTCATGATAAATTAAAGTTCAATTAATCATATTACTTCAGAACTCCTACTTAGATAAACATCCCTCTAATCATCTAAGTGATCACGTGATCCATATCAACTAAACCATGTCCGATCATCACGTGAGATGGAGAAGTTTTTAATGGTGAACATCACTATGTTGATCATATCTACTATATGATTCACGCTCGACCTTTCGGTCTCAGTGTTACGAGGCCATGATACGTCTCCAACGTATCTATAATTTTTGATTGCTCCATGCTACTTTATCTACTGTTTTAGGCAATATTGGGCTTTATTATCCACTTTTATATTATTTTTGGGACTAACCTATTAACCGGAGGCCCAGCCCAGATTTGCTGTTTTATGCCTATTTCAGTATTTCGAGGAAAAGGAATATCAGACGGAGTCAAAACGGAACGAAATCAACTAGAGAAGTTATTTTTGGAAGGAAACCCACCTGATGGACTTGGACCCCATGTCAGAAGATACGGGAGGTTCTCATGAGGGTGGGGAGCGCGCCCTCCCCCCTGGGCGCGCCCCCTACCTCGTGGGGCCCCCGTAGCTCCACCGACGTTCTCCTTTCACCCATATATACCGTCGTACCCTAAAACTTCCAGAACAGAACCTAGATCGGGAGTTCCGCCGCCGCAAGCCTACAGAGCCACGAAAAACCAATCGGGACCCCTTTCCGGTACCCTGCCGGAGGGGGGATCCATCTCCGGTGGCCATCTTCATCATCCCGGCGCTATCCATGACGAGGAGGGAGTAGTTCACCCTCGGGGCTGAGGGTATGTACCAGTAGCTATGTGTTTGATCTCTCTCTCTCTCTCTCGTGTTCTCGACTTCACACGATCTTGATGTATCCCGAGCTTTGCTATTGTAGTTGGATCTTATGATGTTTCTGTTGGGGAGCGTTGCAGAAAACAAAAATTTTCCTACGGTTTCACCAAGATCCATCTAGGAGTTCATCTAGCAACGAGTGATCAGATTGCATCTACATACCTTTGTAGATCACGCGCGGAAGCGTTCAAAGAACGCGGATGAGGAAGGCGTACTCGACGTGATCCAAATCACCGGAGATCCTAGCGCCGAACGGACGGCACCTCCGCGTTCAACACACGTACGGTCAGCGTAACGTCTCCACCTTCTTGATCCAGCAAGGGGGGAGGAGAGGTTGAGGAAGATGGCTCCAGCAGCAGCACGACGGCGTGGTGGTGATGGAGCTGCAGTACTCCGGCAGGGCTTCGCTAAGCACTATGGAGGAGAATGATGTGTTGGAGAGGGAGAGGGAGGCACCAAAGGTGTGGATTGAGAGGCCCTCCTTTCCCCACTATATATAGGGAGTCCAAGGGGGAGGGGCGCCGGCCCTAGGAGATCCAATCTCCTAGGGGGGGTGCGGCCAAGGGAGGAATCCCTCCTCCCCAAGGCACCTAGGAGGTGCCTTCCCCCTTTGGGACTCTTCCTTTCCTTGAACCCTAGGCGCATGGGCCTCTTGGGGCTGGTGCCCTTGGCCCATATAGGCCAAGACGCACCCCCTACAGCCCATGTGGCCCCCCGGGACAGGTGGCCCCACCCGGTGGACCCCTGGGACCCTTCGGTGGTCCCGGTACAATACCGGTGACCCCGAAACTTGTCCCGACGGCCGAAATAGCACTTCCTATATATAATTCTTTACCTCCGGACCATTCCGGAACTCCTCGTGACGTCCGGGATCTCATCCGGGACTCCGAACAACATTCGGGTTACTACATATACATATCCCTACAACCCAAGCGTCACCGAACCTTAAGTGTGTAGACCCTACGGGTTCGAGAGACATGTAGACATGACCGAGATCGCTCTCTGGTCAATAACCAACAGCGGGATCTGGATACCCATGTTGGCTCCCACATGCTCCTCGATGATCTCATCGGATGAACCACGATGTCGAGGATTCAAGCAACCCCGTATACAATTCCCTTTGTCAATCGGTATGTTACTTGCCCGAGATCCGATCGTTCGTATCCCAATACCTCGTTCAATCTCGTTACCGGCAAGTCACTTTACTCGTACCGTAATGCATGATCCCGTGATTATACACGTGGTCACTTTGAGCTCATTATGATGATGCATTACCGAGTGGGCCCAGTGATACCTCTCCGTCATACGGAGTGACAAATCCCAGTCTTGATCCGTGTCAACTCAACAGACACTTTCGGAGATACCCGTAGTATACCTTTATAGTCACCCAGTTACGTTGTGACGTTTGGTACACCCAAAGCACTCCTACGGTATCCGGGAGTTACACGATCTCATGGTCTAAGGAAAGGATACTTGACATTGGAAAAACTCTAGCAAACGAACTATACGATCTTATGCTATGTTTAGGATTGGGTCTTGTCCATCACATCATTCTCCTAATGATGTGATCTCGTTATCAATGACATCCAATGTCCATAGTCAGGAAACCATGACTATCTGTTAATCAACAAGCCAGTCAACTAGAGGCTAACTAGGGACATGTTGGTGTCTATTATTCACACATGTATTACGATTTCCGGATAACACAATTATAGCATGAATAAAGACAATTATCATGAACAAGGAAATATAATAATAATCCTTTTATTATTGCCTCTAGGGCATATTTCCAACAGTCTCCCACTTGCACTAGAGTCAATAATCTAGTTACATTGTGATGAATCGAACACCCATGGAATTCTGGTGTTGATCATGTTTTGCTCTAGGGAGAGGTTTAGTCAACGGATCTGCTACATTCAGGTCTGTATGTACTTTACAAATATCTATGTCTCCATCTCGAACATTTTCACGAATGGAGTTGAAGCGACGCTTGATGTGCCTTGTCTTCTTGTGAAACCTGGGCTCCTTGGCAAGAGAAATAGCTCCAGTGTTGTCACAGAAGAGCTTGATCGGCCCCGACGCATTGGGTATGACTCCTAGGTCGGTGATGAACTCCTTCACCCAAATTGCTTCATGTGCTGCCTCCGAGGCTGCCATGTACTCCGCTTCACATGTAGATCCCGCCACGACGCTCTGCTTGCAACTGCACCAGCTTACTGCCCCACCATTCAAAATATACACGTATCCGGTTTGTGACTTAGAGTCATCCAGATCTGTGTCAAAGCTAGCATCGACGTAACCCTTTACGACGAGCTCTTCGTCACCTCCATAAACGAGAAACATTTCCTTAGTCCTTTTCAGGTACTTTAGGATATTCTTGACCGATGTCCAGTGTTCCTTGCCGGGATTACTTTGGTACCTTCCTACCAAACTTACGGCAAGGTTTACGTCAGGTCTGGTACACAGCATGGCATACATAATAGAACCTATGGCTGAGGCATAGGGGATGACGCTCATCTCTTCTATATCTTCTGCCGTGGTTGGACATTGAGTTGAGCTCAATTTCACACCTTGTAACACAGGCAAGAACCCCTTCTTAGACCGATCCATATTGTATTTCTTCAATATCTTATCAAGGTATGTGCTTTGTGAAAGACCTATGAGGCGTCTTGATCTATCTCTATAGATCTTGATGCCTAATATATATGCAGCTTCTCCAAGGTCCTTCATTGAAAAACTCTTATTCAAGTAGGCCTTAATGCTGTCCAAGAGTTCTATATCATTTCCCATCGAAAGTATGTCATCTACATATAATATGAGAAATGCTATAGAGCTCCCACTCACTTTCTTGTAAACGCAGGCTTCTCCATAAGTCTGTGTAAACCCAAACGCTTTGATCATCTCATCAAAGCGAATGTTCCAACTCCGAGATGCTTGCACCAGCCCATAAATCGAGCGTTGGAGCTTGCACACCTTGTCAGCATTCTTAGGATCGACAAAACCTTCCGGCTGCATCATATACAATTCTTCCTTAAGGAAACCATTAAGGAATGCCGTTTTGACGTCCATTTGCCATATCTCATAATCATAGAATGCGGCAATTGCTAACATGATTCGGAGGACTTTAGCTTCGCTACCGGTGAGAAAGTCTCATCGTAGTCAACCCCTTGAACTTGTCGATAACCCTTAGCGACAAGGCGAGCTTTATAGATGGTTACATTACCATCCGCGTCTGTCTTCTTCTTAAAGATCCATTTATTTTCTATGGCTCGCCGCTCAACGGGCAAGTCAGTCAAAGTCCATACTTCGTTTTCATACATGGATCCTATCTCGGATTTCATGGCTTCTAGCCATTTGTCGGAATCCGGGCCCGCCATCGCTTCTTCATAGTTCGAAGGTTCACCATTGTCTAACAACATGATTTCCAAGACAGGGTTGCCGTACCACTCTGGTGCGGAACGTGTCCTTGTGGACCTACGAATTTCAGTAGGAGCTTGATCAGAAGTATCTTGATCATTATCATTAACTTCCTCTCTAGTCGGTGCAGGCACCTCAGGAACATTTTCTTGAGTTGCGCCTTTTTCCGGTTCAAGAGGTAATACTTCATCAAGTTCTACTTTCCTCCCACTTACTTCTTTCGAGAGAAACTCTTTCTCTAGAAAGGATCCATTCTTGGTAACAAAGATCTTGCCTTCGGATCTGAGGTAGAAGGTATACCCAATAGTTTCTTTAGGGTATCCTATGAAGACGCATTTTTCCGACTTGGGTTCGAGCTTTTCAGGTTGAAGTTTCTTGACATAAGCATCGCATCCCCAAACTTTAAGAAACGACAGCTTAGGTTTCTTCCCAAACCATAATTCATACGGTGTCGTCTCAACGGATTTCGACGGAACCCTATTTAAAGTGAATACGGCAGTCTCTAAAGCATAGCCGCAAAAAGATAGCGGAAAATCGGCAAGAGACATCATAGATCGCACCATATCTAATAGAGTGCGATTATGACGTTCGGACACACCATTACACTGAGGTGTTCCAGGCGGCGTGAGCTGTGAAACTATTCCACATTTTCTTAAGTGTGTGCCAAACTCATGACTCAAGTATTCTCCTCCACGATCTGATCGCAGAAACTTGATTTTCCTGTCTCGTTAATTCTCAACCTCACTCTGAAATTCCTTGAACTTTTCAAAGGTCTCAGACTTGTGTTTCATTAAGTAGACATACCCATATCTACTCAAGTCATCAGTGAGGGTGAGAACATAACGATAGCCACCGCGAGCCTCAACACTCATTGGACCACACACATCAGTATGTATGATTTCCAATAAGTTGGTTGCTCGCTCCATTGTTCCTGAGAACGGAGTCTTGGTCATTTTACCCATGAGGCATGGTTCGCACGTGTCAAATGATTCGTAATCAAGAGACTCTAAAAGTCCATCAGCATGGAGCTTCTTCATGCATTTGACACCTATGTGACCAAGGCGGCAGTGCCACAAGTATGTGGAGCTATCATTATCAATCTTACATCTTTTGGTACTCACACTATGAACATGTGTAGCATTACGCTCGAGATTCATTAAGAATAAACCATTCACCATCGGAGCATGACCATAAAACATATCTCTCATATAAATAGAACAACCATTATTCTCGGATTTAAATGAGTAGCCATCTCGAATTAAACGAGATCCTGATACAATGTTCATGCTCAAACTTGGCACTAAATAACAATTATTGAGGTTCAAAACTAATCCCGTAGGTAAATGAAGAGGCAGCGTGCCGACGGCGATCACATCGACCTTGGAACCATTCCCGACGCGCATCGTCACCTCGTCCTTCGCCAGTCTCCGCTTATTCCGCAGCTCCTGCTTTGAGTTACAAATGTGAGCAACTGCACCGGTATCAAATACCCAGGAGCTACTACGAGTACTGGTAAGGTACACATCAATTACATGTATATCACATATACCTTTCATTTTGCCGGCCTTCTTGTCCGCTAAGTATTTGGGGCAGTTCCGCTTCCAGTGACCACTTCCCTTGCAATAAAAGCACTCAGTCTCGGGCTTGGGTCCATTCTTTGGCTTCTTCCCAGCAGCTTGCTTGCCGGGCGCGGCAACTCCCTTGTTGTCCTTCTGGAAGGCTTTCTTACCCTTGCCCTTCTTGAACTTAGTGGTTTTATTCACCATCAACACTTGATGTTCCTTTTTGACTTCTACCTTTGCTGATTTCAGCATTGCAAATAATTCAGGAATGGTCTTTTCCATCCCCTGCATATTGAAGTTCATCACAAAGCTCTTGTAGCTTGGTGGAAGCGACTGGAGGATTCTGTCAATGACTGCGTCATCCGGGAGATTAACTCCCAGCTGAGTCAAGCGGTTATGTAACCCAGACATTGTGAGTATGTGCTCACTGACAGAACTATTTTCCTCCATCTTACAGCTGAAGAACTTGTCGGAGACTTCATATCTCTCGACCTGGGCATGAGCTTGAAAAACCATTTTCAGCTCTTCGAACATCTCGTATGCTCCGTGTCTCTCAAAACGTTTTTGGAGCCCCGGTTCTAAGCTGTAAAGCATGCCGCATTGAACGAGGGAGTAATCATCGGCACGTGTCTGCCAAGTGTTCATAACGTCTTGGTTCTGTGGGATGGGTGGGTCACCTAGCGGTGCTTGTAGGACATAATCTTTCTTGGCAGCTATGAGGATGATCCTCAGGTTCCGGACCCAGTCCGTAAAGTTGTTGCCATCGTCTTTCAGCTTGGTTTTCTCTAGGAACGCGTTGAAGTTGAGGACTACGTTGGCCATTTGATCTACAAGACATATTGTAAACATTTTTAGACTAAGTTCATGATAATAAGTTCATCTAATCAAATTAATCAATGAACTCCCACTTAGATAGACATCCCTCCAGTCATCTAAGTATAACATGATCCGAGTTAACTAGGCCGTGTCCGATCATCACGTGAGACGGACTAGTCAACATCGGTGAACATCTTCATGTTGATCGTATCTTCTATACGACTCATGCTCGACCTTTCAGTCTTCTGTGTTCCGAGGCCATGTCTGTACATGCTAGGCTCTTCAAGTCAACCTAAGTGTTTGCATGTGTAAATCTGTCTTACACCCGTTGTATGTGAACGTTAGAATCTAACACCCGATCATCACGTGGTGCTTTGAAACAACGTACTGTCGCAACGGTGCACAGTTAGGGGGAACACTTTCTTGAAATTATTATGAGGGATCATCTTATTTACTACCGTCATTCTAAGTAAACAAGATGCAAAACATGATAAACATCACATGCAATCAAATAATAATAGTGACATGATATGGCCCATATCACATAGCTCCTTTGATCTCCATCTTGGGGCTCCATGATCATCTTGTCACCGGCATGACACCATGATCTCCATCATCATGATCTCCAGCATCGTGTCTCCATGAAGTTGCTCGCCAACTATTACTTCTACTACTACGGCTAACGCGTTTAGCAATAAAGTAAAGTAATTTACATGGCGTTTCTCAATGACACGCAGGTCATACAAAAATAAAGACAACTCATATGGCTCCTGCCGGTTGTCATACTCATCGACATGCAAGTCGTGATTCCTATTAAAATAGCATGAACATCTCATACATCACATATATATCATTCATCATTCATCACAACTTTGGCCATATCATATCACAAAGCACTTGCTGCAAAAACAAGTTAGACGTCCTCTAATTGTTGTTGCAAGTTTTATGTGGCTGAAATAGGGTTCTAGCAAGAACATTTTCTTACCTACGTGAAAGCCACAACGTGATTTGTCAACTTCTATTTACCCTTCATAAGGACCCTTTTCATCGAATCCGCTCCAACTAAAGTGGGAGAGACAGACACCCGCCAGCCACCTTATGCAACTAGTGCATGTTAGTCGGTGGAACCGGTCTCACGTAAGCGTACGTGTAAGGTTGGTCCGGGCCGCTTCATCCCACAATACCGCTGAAGCAAGATAAGACTAGTAGCGGCAAGAAAGTTGAAAACATCTACGCCCACAAAAAATTTGTGTTCTACTCGTGCAAGAGAACTACGCATAGACCTAGCTCATGATGCCACTGTTGGGGAACGTTGCAGAAAACAAAAAAATTCCTACGGTTTCACCAAGATCCATCTAGGAGTTCATCTAGCAACGAGTGATAAGATTGCATCTACATACCTTTGTAGATCACGCGCGGAAGCGTTCAAAGAACGGGGATGAGGAAGGCGTACTCGACGTGATCCAAATCACCGGAGATCCTAGCGCCGAACGGACGGCACCTCCGCGTTCAACACACGTACGGTCAGCGTAACGTCTCCACCTTCTTGATCCAGCAAGGGGGGAGGAGAGGTTGAGGAAGATGGCTCCAGCAGCAGCACGACGGCGTGGTGGTGATGGAGCTGCAGTACTCCGGCAGGGCTTCGCTAAGCACTATGGAGGAGAAGGATGTGTTGGAGAGGGAGAGGGAGGCACCAAAGGCGTGGATTGAGAGGCCCTCCTTTCCCCACTATATATAGGGAGTCCAAGGGGGGGGCGCCGGCCCTAGGAGATCCAATCTCCTAGGGGGGTGCGGCCAAGGGAGGAATCCCTCCTCCCCAAGGCACCTAGGAGGTGCCTTCCCCCTTTGGGACTCTTCCCTTCCTTGAACCCTAGGCGCATGGGCCTCTTGGGGCTGGTGCCCTTGGCCCATATAGGCCAAGGTGCACCCCCTACAGCCCATGTGGCCCCCCGGGGCAGGTGGCCCCACCCGGTGGACCTCCGGGACCCTTCCGGTGGTCCCGGTACAATACCGGTGACCCCGAAACTTGTCCCGACGACCGAAATAGCACTTCATATATATAATTCTTTACCTCCGGACCATTCTGGAACTCCTCGTGACGTCCAGGATCTCATCTGGGACTCCGAACAACATTCGGGTTACTGCATATACATATCCCTACAACCCTAGTGTCACCGAACCTTAAGTGTGTAGACCCTACGGGTTCGGGAGACATGTAGACATGACCGAGATTGCTCTCCGGTCAATAACCAACAGCGGGATCTGGATACCCATGTTGGCTCCCACATTCTCCTCGATGATCTCATCGGATGAACCACGATGTCGAGGATTCAAGCAATCCCGTATACAATTCCCTTTGTTAATCGGTATGTTACTTGCCCGAGATCCGATCGTTGGTATCCCAATACCTCGGTCAATCTCGTTACCGGCAAGTCACTTTACTCGTACCGTAATGCATGATCCCGTGATCAGACACTTGGTCACTTTGAGCTCATTATGATGATGCATTACCGAGTGGGCCCAGTGATACCTCTCCATCATACGGAGTGATAAATCCCAGTCTTGATCTGTGTCAACCCAACAGACACTTTCGGAGATACCTGTAGTATACCTTTATAGTCACCCAGTTATGTTGTGACGTTTGGTACACCCAAAGCACTCCTACGGTATCCGGGAGTTACACGATCTCATGGTCTAAGGAAAGGATACTTGACATCGGAAAAACTCTAGCAAACGAACTATACGATCTTATGCTATGTTTAGGATTGGGTCTTGTCCATCACATCATTCTCCTAATGATGTGATCTTGTTATCAATGACATCCAATGTCCATAGTCAGGAAACCATGACTATCTGTTGATCAACGAGCTAGTCAACTAGAGGCTCACTAGGGACATGTTGGTGTCTATTATTCACACATGTATTACGATTTCCGGATAACACAATTATAGCATGAATAAAGACAATTATCATGAACAAGGAAATATAATAATAATCCTTTTATTATTGCCTCTAGGGCATATTTCCAACAGTTTCTCCCCTCTACTCTCTTGTGATGAATTGAGTTTCCCCTTTTGAAGTTATCTTATCGGATTGAGTCTTTATGAGAACACTTGATGTATGTCTTGGTGATCAACTTGCGGGTTTCGTGACATTGGGAACCTATGCATAGGGGTTGGCACACGTTCTTGATTCTCCGGTAGAAACTTTGGGGCACTCTTTGAAGTACTTTTATGTTGGTTGGATAAATCTGAGATTGTGTGATGCATATCGTATAATCATGCCCACGGATACTTGAGGTGACAATGGAGTATCTAGGTGACATTAGGGTTTTGGTTGATTTGTATCTTAAGGTGTTATTCTAGTACGAACTCTTTTATAGATTGATCCGAAAGAATAGCTTTGTGGTGGTTTCGTACCCGACCATAATCTCTATGTTTGTTCTCTGCTATCAGTGGCTTTGGAGTGACTCTTTGTCGCATGTTGAGGGCTTGTCATATGATCTATCTATGTTATCATTGTTGAGAGAACTTACACTAGTGAAATTATGAACCCTAGGACTTGTTTCCTATCATTGCAATACCGTTTACGCTCACTTTTACCGCTTGCTACCTTGCTGTTTTTATATTTTCAGTTTACACAAACCTATATCTACCATCCATATTGCACTTGTATCACCATCTCTTCGCCGAACTAGTGCACCTATACAATTTACCATTGTATTGGGTGTGTTGGGGACACAAGAGACTCTTTGTTATTTGGTTGCAGGGTTGCTTGAGAGAGACCATCTTCATCCTACGCCTCCCACGGATTGATAAACCTTAGGTCATCCACTTGAGGGAAATTTGCTACTGTCCTATAAACCTCTGCACTTGGAGGCCCAACAACGTCTACAAGAAAAAGGTTGTGTAGTAGACATCAAGCTCTTTTCTGGCGCCGTTGCCGGGGAGGCTAGGTAAGTGAAGGTATATCTTTAGATCTTGCAATCGAATCTTTTTGTTTCTTCTTTTAGCACTAGTCTAGTTTATAAAAGAAAACTACCAAAAAATGGAATTGAATTTGTCTCATACGCTTCACCTTTTTAATATCTTTCGTGAGTATGATGGAAAGGAAAATTGTGCCAAAGTGCTAGAAGAAGAAATCTATAAATTTTTTGGCACTAAATCTTTGAATGATGAGCATGATTGCAATGTTGTTAGTATGAATTCCTTGAATATCCATGATGCTAATGATATTCAAAGCCACAAGCTTGGGGAAGCTATGTTTGAGGAAGATGATATATTTTGTCCCCCAAGCTTTGATGAGAAAAATTATTATGATGAAAGCATGCCTCCTATCTATGATGATTATTGTGATGACACGTATGCTATAAAGAATAATGATAACCATGAAACTTGTCATCTTGATCTTAATTTTCAATCATATGATAGTTATTTTGTTGAGTTTGCTCCCACTACTATTCATGAGAAGAAAATTGCTTATGTGGAGAGTAGTAAATTTTCTATGCAAGTAGATCATGAAAAGAATGCTTTAGGTGCTGGTTATATTGTTGAATTCATTCATGATGCTACTGAAAATTATTATGAGGTAGGAACATATGCTTGTAGGAATTGCAATAATATCAAGTTTCCTCTCTATGTGCTTAAAGTTTTGAAGTTATGCTTGTTTTACCTTTCTATGCAAGTTGATTATTGTTCCCATAAGTTGTTTGCTCACAAAATCCCTATGCATAGGAAGTGGGTTAGGCTTAAATGTGCTAGTCATATTCTTCATGAGCTCTCTTTATGTTTCAATTCTTATCTTTTATGTGAGCATCATTGAAATCATAATGCCTAGGTAGGGGCGTTAAACGATAGCGCTTGTTGGGAGACAACCCAATTTTATTTTAGTTTCTTTCTTTTTGGTTCTGTTTAGGAATAAATAATCCATCTAGCCTCTGTTTAGATGTGGTTTTATGTTTTAATTAGTGTTTGTGCCAAGTTAAACCTATTAGATCTTCTTGGAAGATAGTTATTTGATCTTGCTGTAATTTCCAGAATCTTTGCGCTCAGTGCCCGAATTGTTAAATATCACCAGAACGTGATAAAATAGTGATTCCAATTGCTGCTGATCAACAAACAAATTGTCCAGGTCGTCTAATTATGGTAGAATTTTTGGAGTTCCAGAAGTTTACATTTGATACAGATTACTTCAGACTATTCTATTTTTGACAGATTCTGTTTTCATTGTGTTGTTTGCTTATTTTGATGACTCTATGGCTAGTAAAATAGTTTATAAACCATAGAGAAGTTGGAATATAGTAGGTTTAACACCAATATAAATAAAGAATGAGTTCATTATAGTACCATGAAGTGGTGTTTTGTTTTCTTTCGCTAACGGAGCTCACGAGTTTTCTGTTAAGTTTTGTGTTGTGAAGTTTTCAAGTTTTGGGTAAAGATTCGATGGACTATGGAATAAGGAGTGGAAAGAGCCTAAGCTTGGGGATGCCCAAGGCACCCCAAGGTAATATTCAAGTACAACCAAGAGCCTAAGCTTGGGGATGCCTCGGAAGGCATCCCCTCTTTCGTCTTCATTCATCGGTAACTTTACTTGGAGCTGTATTTTTATTCACCACATGATATGTGTTTTGCTTGGAGCGTCATTTTATTTTCTTTAGCTTTGCTTGCTGTTTGAATAAAGTATCAAGATCTGAAATTATTAAATGGGAGAGTCTTCACTTGGTTGCATAATTATTCGACTACTCATTGATCTTCACTTATATCTTTCGAAGTAGTTTGTCATTTGATCTAGTACTACACTTATATCTTTTAGAGCACGGCGGTAGTTTTATTTTGTAGAAATAGATGAACTCTCATGCCTCACTTATATTATTTTGAGAGTCTTAAGTAGCATGGTAATTTGCTTAAAATCTTAATATGCTAGGCATACAAGATTTGTAAGAATTCTTATGAGTGTGTTGAATACTACGAGAAGTTTGATGCTTGATGATTGTTTTGAGATATGGAGGTAGTGATATTAAAGTTGTGCTAGTTGAGTAGTTGTGAATTTGAGAAATACTTGTGTTGAAGTTAGCAAGTCCCGTAGCATGCACGTATGGTTAAAGTTGTGTAACAAATTTGAAACATGAAGTGTACCTGGCTTGTGCATCCTTATGAGTGGCGGTCGGGGACGAGCGATGGTCTTTTCCTACCAATCTATCCCCCTAGGAGCATGCGCGTAGTACATGGTTTTTGATGACTTCTAAATTTTTGCAATAAGTATATGAGTTCTTTTGACTAATGTTGAGTCCATGGATTATACGCACTTTTACCGTTCCACCTTTGCTAGCCTAGCCTCTTCGGTACCGTGCATTGCCCTTTCTCACCTTGAGAGTTGGTGCAAACTTCGCCGGTGCATCCAAACCCCGTGATACGATACGCTCTATCACACATAAACCTCCCTATATCTTCCTCAAAACAGCCACCATACCTACCTATTTATGGCATTTCCATAGCCATTCCGAGATATATTGCCATGCAACTTTCCACCGTTCCATTCATTATCATCATGACATACTTTACTTTTGTCATATTGCCATTGCATGATCATGTAGTTGACATCGTATATGTGGCAAAGCCACCATGCATTATTTTTCATATATGTCACTCTTGATTCATTGCAGCATCCCGGTACACCGCCGGAGGCATTCATATAGAGTCATATCTTGTTCTAGTAACGAGTTGTAATCCTTATGTTGTAATCAATAGAAGTGTGATGATCATCATTATTAGAGCATTGCCCAAAAAAAAGAGAGAAAGGCCAAAAAAAGAGGGGAAAGGCCCAAAAAAAGAAAATAAAAAGGGCAATGATACTATCTCTTTTTCCACACTTGTGCTTCAAAGTAGCACCTTGTTCTTCATGTAGTGAGTCTCATATATTGTGCTTCAAAGTAGCACCATGTTTTTCATATAGTGAGTCTCATAAGTTGTCTTTTTATACTAGTGGGAATTTTTCATTATAGAACTTGCCTTGTATATTCCAACGATGGGCCTCCTCAAGTGCCCTAGGTCTTCGTGAGCAAGCAAGTTGGATGCACACCCACTAGTTTTCTTTTGTTGAGCATTTATAGCTCTAGTGCATCCGTTGCATGGCAATCCCTACTCCTCATGTTGACATCAATTGATGGGCATCTCCATAGCCCATTGATTATCCTCGTCAATATGAGACTTTCTCCTTTTTTGTCTTCTCCACACAATCCCCATCATCATATTCTATTCCACCCATAGTGCTATGTCCATGGCTCGCGCTCATGTATTGCGCGAAGGTTGAAAAAGTTTGAGATTATTTGAGTATGAAACAATTGCTTGGCTTGTCATCGGGGGTATAGAAGTTGGGAACATCTTTGTGTGACGAAAATGAAGCACAGCCTAACTATATGATTTTGTAGGGATGAACTTTCTTTTGCCATGATATTTTGAGAAGACATGATTGCTTTGATTAGTATGCTTGAAGTATTATTATTTTTATGTCAATATGAACTTTTGTCTTAAATCTTTCGGATCTGAATATTCATATCACAAGTAAGAAGATTTATATTGAAATTATGCCAAGTAGCACCCCGCATCAAAAATTATCTTTTTTATCATTTACCTACTCGAGGACGAGCAGGAATTAAGCTTGGGGATGCTTGATACGTCTCCAACGTATCTATAATTTTTGATTGCTCCATGCTACTTTATCTAATGTTTTAGGCAATATTGGGCTTTATTATCCACTTTTATATTATTTTTGGGACTAACCTATTAACCGGAGGCCCAGCCCAGATTTGCTGTTTTATGCCTATTTCAGTATTTCGAGGAAAAGGAATATCAGACGGAGTCAAAACGGAACGAAATCAACTAGAGAAGTTATTTTTGGAAGGAAACCCACCTGATGGACTTGAACCCCATGTCAGAAGATACGGGAGGTGCTCACAAGGGTGGGGGCGCGCCCTCCCCCCTGGGCGCGCCCCCTGCCTTGTGGGGCCCCCGTAGCTCCACCGACGTTCTCCTTTCACCCATATATACCGTCGTATCCTAAAACTTCCAGAACAGAACCTAGATCGGGAGTTCCGCCGCTGCAAGCCTCCAGAGCCACGAAAAACCAATCGGGACCCCTTTCCGGTACCCTGCCGGAGGGGGGATCCATCTCCGGTGGCCATCTTCATCATCCCGGCGCTATCCATGACGAGGAGGGAGTAGTTCACCCTCGGGGCTGAGGGTATGTACCAGTAGCTATGTGTTTGATCTCTCTCTCTCGTGTTCTCTCTCGTGTTCTCGACTTCACACGATCTTGATGTATCCCGAGCTTTGCTATTGTAGTTGGATCTTATGATGTTTCTCCCCCTCTACTCTCTTGTGATGAATTGAGTTTCCTCTTTTGAAGTTATCTTATCGGATTGAGTCTTTATGAGAACACTTGATGTATGTCTTGGTGATCAACTTGCGGGTTTCGTGACATTGGGAACCTATGCATAGGGGTTGGCACACGTTCTTGATTCTCCGGTAGAAACTTTGGGGCACTCTTTGAAGTACTTTTATGTTGGTTGGATAAATCTGAGATTGTGTGATGCATATCATATAATCATGCCCACGGATACTTGAGGTGACAATGGAGTATCTAGGTGACATTAGGGTTTTGGTTGATTTGTATCTTAAGGTGTTATTCTAGTACGAACTCTTTTATAGATTGATCTGAAAGAATAGCTTTGTGGTGGTTTCATACCCGACCATAATCTCTATGTTTGTTCTCCGCTATTAGTGGCTTTGGAGTGACTCTTTGTCGCATGTTGAGGGCTTGTCATATGATCTATCTATGTTATTATTGTTGAGAGAACTTACACTAGTGAAAGTATGAACCCTAGGCCTTGTTTCCTATCATTGCAATACCGTCTATGCTCACTTTTACCGCTTGCTACCTTGCTGTTTTTATATTTTCAGTTTACAAAAACCTATATCTACCATTCATATTGCACTTGTATCACCATCTCTTCGCCGAACTAGTGCACCTATACAATTTACCATTGTATTGGGTGTGTTGGGGACACCAGAGACTCTTTGTTATTTGGTTGCAGGGTTGCTTGAGAGAGACCATCTTCATCCTACGCCTCCCACGGATTGATAAACCTTAGGTCATCCACTTGAGGGAAATTTACTACTGTCTTACAAACCTCTGCACTTGGAGGCCCAACAACGTCTACAAGAAGAAGGTTGTGTAGTAGACATCAGGCCATATCTGCATATGCTAGGCTCGTCAAGTTTAACCCGAGTATTCTGCGTGTGCAAAACTGGCTTGCACCCGTTGTATGTGAACGTAGAGCTTATCACACCCATTCATCACGTGGTGTCTCGGCATGACGAACTGTAGCAACGGTGCATACTGAGGGAGAACACTTATACCTTGAAATTTAGTGAGAGATCATCTTATAATGCTACCGCCGAACTGAGCAAAATAAGATGCATAAAGGATAAACATCACATGCAATAAATATAAGTGATATGATATGGCCATCATCATCTTGTGCCTTTGATCTCCATCTCCAAAGCACCGTCATGATCACCATCGTCACTGGCTTGACACCTTGATCTCCATCGAAGCATCGTTGTCGTCTCGCCAACTATTTCTTATACGACTATCGCTACCGCTTAGTGATAAAGTAAAGCAATTACATGGCGATTGCATTTCATACAATAAAGCGACAACCATATGGCTCCTGCCAGTTGCCGATAAATGTTACAAAACATGATCATCTCATACAAAAATTTATATATCATCACGTCTTGACCATATCACATCACAACATGCCCTACAAAAACAAGTTAGACGTCCTCTACTTTGTTGTTGCAAGTTTTACGTGGCTGCTACGGGCTTAGCAAGAACCGTTCTTACCTACGCATCAAAAACCACAACGATTTTTTGTCAAGTGTGTTGTTTTAACCTTCAACAAGGATCGGGCGTAGCCACACTCAATTCAACTAAAGCTGGAGAAACAGACACCCACTGGCCACCTGTGTGCGAAGCACGTCGGTAGAACCAGTCTCGCGTAAGCGTACGCGTAATGTCTGTCTGGGCCGCTTCATCCAACAATACCGCCAAATCAAAGTATGACATGCTGGTAAGCCGTATGACTATTATCGCCCACAACTCTTTGTGTTCTACTTGTGCATATAACATCCACGCATAGACCTGGCTCGGATACCACTGTTGGGGAACGCAGTAATTTCAAAAAAAATCCTACGATCATGCAAGATCTATCTAGGTGATGCATAGCAATGAGAGTGGAGAGTGTTGTCTATGAACCCTCGTAGACCGAAAGCGGAAGCGTTATGAAAACACGGTTGATGTAGTCGTACGTCTTCACGATCCGACCGATCCTAGTACCGAACGTACGGCACCCCCGCGATCTGCACACGTTCAGCTCGGTGACGTCCCATGAACTCTAGATCCAGCTGAGGTCAAGGGAGAGTTTCATCAGCACGACAGCGTGATGACGGTGTTGATGAAGTTACCGACGCAGGGCTTCGCCTAAGCACTACAACGATATGATCGAGGTGGAAATCTGTGGAGGGGGCACCGCACACGGCTAAACAATCAACTTGTGTGTCTATGGGGTGCCCCCTTCCCTCGTATATAAAGGAGTGGAGGAGGGGAGGGCTGGCCCTCTCTATGGAGCGCCCAAGGGGGAGTCCTACTCCCAGTAGGAGTAGGTTTCCCCCTTCCCTAGTTGGAGTAGGAGAAGAAGGAAGAGGGAGAGGGAGAGAAGTAAAGGGGGGCCGCCCCCCTCCCAATTTGTACTGGGCTTGGGAGGGGGGCGCCCCCATGTTGGCCGCCTCCTCCTCTCTTCCACCATGGCCCATTAAGGCCCATTAACTCCTCGGTGGTTTTCGGTAACCTCCCGATACTCCGGAAAATGCCCGAACTCATCCGAAACCTTTCCGGTGTCCAAACATTGCCTTCCAATATATCGATCTTTATGTATCGACCATTTCGAGACTCCTCATCATGTCCGTGACCACATCCGGGACTCCAAACAACCTTTGGTACATCAAAACACATAAACTCATAATACCGATTGTCATCGAACATTAAGTGTGCGGACCCTACGGGTTCGAGAATATGTAGACATGACCGAGACTCACTTCCAGTCAATAACCAATAGCGGAACCTGGATGCTCATATTGGTTCCTACATATTCTATGAAGATCTTTATCGGTCATACCGCATAACAACATACGTTGTTCCCTTTGTCATCGGTATGCTACTTGCCCGAGATTCGATCGTTGGTATCTCAATACCTAGTTCAACCTCATTACCGGCAAGTCTCTTTACTCGTTCTGTAATGCATCATCCCGCAACTAACTCATTAGTCACATTGCTTGCAAGGATTATAGTGATGTGCATTACCGAGAGGGCCCAGAGATACCTCTCCGATACACGGAGTGACAAATCCTAATATCGATCTATGCCAACCCAACAAACACCATCGGAGACACCTGTAGAGCATCTTTATAATCACCCAGTTACGTTGTGACATTTGATAGCACACTAAGTGTTCCTCCGGTATTCGGGAGTTGCATAATCTCATAGTGAGAGGAATATGTATAAGTCATGAAGAAAGCAGTAGCAATAAAACTAAACGATCATAATGCTAAGCTAACAGATGGGTCAAGTCAATCACATCATTCTCTAATGATGTGATCCCGTTCATCAAATGACAACACATGTCTATGGTCAGGAAACTTAACCATCTTTGATTAATGAGCTAGTCAAAGTAGAGGCATACTAGTGACACTCTGTTTGTCTATGTATTCACACATGTACTAAGTTTCCGGTTAATACAATTCTAGCATGAATAATAAAAATTTATCATGATATAAGGAAATATAAATAACAACTTTATTATTGCCTCTAGGGCATATTTCCTATAATACGGGCGATAAGCTCGCAGTACTGTATGCCTTTCCACCTCCTGTGTGCCACTGTGGCAGCCCCTTTCAACTATAAAAGGAGGCCTGTGGCGTACTGGAGTGGGATTCGGCTCTTTTGGGCAAGTTACACCCTGTAGCTAGCTCAAGAACACAAGAACACTGAATACATCCACCAAAGCAGGACTAGGGTATTACGCATCCTCGCGGCACGAACCTGGGTAAACAATCTGTGTGCTTCTTGTTAGACCTGCTCTTCTCACAACCCCGCACCCCGCCAACCGTAGTAGGGATTCTTGTGATCCCATAGGTGTCGTTTCCCCGACATCTTTGGCGCGTCAGGTAGGGGGTGTAGTTGTGGGAATCTGGTTTAGCAACCAGCTTAGCAGTTCCTCGTGGCCATGGTTTCTAAGGAAGAAGACGGCCAAGGGGACGGCGCCGCCTGCAAGCACGAAGGGCGCCAGTACGGCGACGGGGAAGCTAAGTCATGCCAAACTTCAAATATTTCCTTTTTACATAAGGTTATTCCCCTCGGAGATCTCGTCCTTTGTATGGAAACATGCACGCAAAGGGGCCCTCCCGTGATTGGCAACACCCTTGTTCTGTTCGTGTCCGCTCAATAGCTCAAGAGGCCGTGTCGAGAGTGGCAGGGTAGCCTTCCGCAACCGGCAACGCTCTCGATTCTGACTCGAGTCAAGCTCGACAGTTCGGGCGGCCGCGTTGGGGGCGGCGAGGTGGTTCGCCTGATAGCAAGCACACCCGGCAGGCCATTGGGGATCTGTCCTCAAGACGTCGCCCTGGGTTTATGCGCCAGCAAGCCTACCCGGTTAACGTAGGGTGGACGTACAAAGGAAAATCGAACAGGAAAATAACATGCATTGTATCAAAAGCACTGCAGAGTTATATTAGATAAATTGTTGCCGCAATTCTAACTAAAGATAGAAATTGTCTTGGTCATGAACTTGCAGCGGCAATGAGAACGGGGTGCCTAATCCCGGCGCTGGCCCTCCACCCTCTGGATTCCGTCGATGCGCCTGATGATGGGCTTGATACGCTCCTTGAGCGCCGCGATGTCCGCATCCTCCGGCAAGCTCTCCAGCGCGGCTTCGAAGTCGAGGTCAGGATTCCAGTGCGCCACCTTGGCGAGGACCTTGGTCATGGCACTCCGGCAAAGCCTCCGGGACTCATCGGCCAGGGAGGGCGGCCGGTTGGAGTGAAGCTGCTCCAGGGCCCCGAGGACGCCCTCGAAGAAGACGGTCAGCCTGGCGTTGAGAGTCATGCTGCGATCCGGAGCGTACCTCACAGTTGGCATCCTCATGGTGGCCAGCTGCGTGGTGATCCTGCCGGCGACGTCTTCAAGGCGGCCGATCCAGCGATTCTCACCCTCCACAAAGTCTTTGTGGTTGGCAGTCTCATTCTTCCACAGCTGCTTCTCGGCCTCCGGATTCTTGGCCAGGGTCCCTTCCCGGGCCTTGGCCTCCGAGAGCGTCTTCTCAAGACCCTCCAGCTTCAGTGTCAGATCCTTGATGGAGTCGTTGGCATTGGAGAGCTGCTCAGCCTTGCCAAGGACTGCACCCTGCGCTTCCACCAGGGCACCGTTGAGCGTGTTCTTCTCCTCGGCCAGCTTCAGGGTCTGGTCCTTCAGCCCGTCCCGCTCCACCTCCAGATCCTTCACCCTATCGGCGTGAACCAGAGCCTGGGCATCGAGTGCCTCTTTGTTCCTCTGCTCCAGCTCCCTGGTCTGCTGCGCAACGAGCTTTTCCACCTCCTCATCCTTGCCGCGGAGCATTGCGGCGAGCTTCTCCTCACGCGCGGCAAGGTCCTCCTCCTGGGAGTTCAGCGTGGCCTGGTGCTGGGTCCAAGCGGCTTTGGCTGCGGCGGCCAAGCTCTCTGCCATCTCCTGGGCCTTCTCGATGTCGGCCCACTTCATGGTGAGCTCCACGTCGCGCTTGGCCAGCTCACCCTGGGCGACCTTCAGCTCCTCACAAGCCTGGCGAAACCAAGTCTGCGTCTCAGTGACGCGCACCTTGAGGTCCGCCTCCGCCTTGTCCACCGCTGCCATCCTAGACTTGGGCTTGTCCAGGCGGGCGTGGTGGAGCGCCTGAAGCTTCCGGAAATTGGTTCCCATGGCCTGGAGAAGCCGCTCCTCCTGAGAACCGTCGCCACCGGTGCTCAGTTCGTCAACAACCTCGAGCCCGGCGGCAGCAAGCACCTCCTTGTCGAACACCTCTCCCTCGACAGGCGCCCTAGAGCTCGGCGCCCCTGGGAGGTGGACGAAAAGGTCGTCACCTACCTTCAGATACCTGCCAGAGCCAGAGGCAGCGGAGGAGGAAGGCTGGTCATCGACCACCTCCTCCTCCTCGGCAGCGGACTTGCCGGCCTCCCCGGCAGGCCCCTTGCCGGCCTCCTCGGCAGTAGCCTCACCGGGCTCCCCGGCAGGCCCTTTGGCGGTGCCCTCGGCGGCGATCTTCTTGGCCTCTGCTTCGGTGGCCTTGGCGACGTCCTCGATGACGGTATCTATGTCCTCTGGGTCCGCCGAGAGGGGATCTGGATACCGAGAAGGGGATGAGGCGAGGCCAAGACCAAGATCCAGAAAGAACGGAAGAAGAACAGGAGCGGAAGGCGAGTGACTTACCCATGCCAGGCTGGGAAGCAGAGGTCCCCTCCCCGCCAACATTTGGCGCCAAGGCGAATCCACCAGCGCCGGGGTTCTCCTCCTCCTCCGTGTGCATGGGCTCGGTGCTTGGCGCCCTTGCCAGGGACGCCCCTCGGGGAGGCGTGGTTGATGGGGGCGGCGTGTTGGGGGTAGCCCTCTGTGGCTCCTCCTGTTGCTGTCCTCCTCCTGCAACCACGGCAAGGTCGGCACCAAGAGATCGTGCCCCCAAAACACGTCGACAAGGGGTGAGTGGTGAACTTACGCTGGGGACTGTGTCGGGGGCTGCTATCCGGGCTGCTCAACACCACCAACGGTGTACCAGAAATCCCTGCCGGGGGCTGGCCGCTCGCCGAAGCCCTGGCCCTCTTCACCCTCTAGGCCAGTGTCTCCGCATCCCTGCAAAGATGAAAACAAGTCAAGATAAGCAGCACGGTTTGAGGGAATGGAGATGACAGAAAGGGACAAGATACTTACTCATCCTCCACCTCCTCCTGTGCTGCTTTCCTCTTCCTCATTGGGCTGAGGGAGCCGAAGTCAAAGGTGACCTCCGCATCGACGTCCGCATCAATGTCTGCCGGAGGAGGGGAGGAGGGCGGAGTCTGGACGCGCTTGGATGAAGAGGAGGCAGATGCTTTCTCCTTCGCCACCGCGGCCTTCACCGATTTCTTCGCAGTCGCGGCCCTCGTTTGGCGCGCGGATGCCTCCTGAGCTTGCCGGGGCTGCACGACCCTGCCGGGCCAAACCGGCTCGCCAGAGGTGGCCCGCCGCAGGACTCGCCCTCTCCCCATGGCCGGAGGGTCGACAGCCTCGACCTCCTCCGACAACGACTCGTCAACCACATCTTTGACAAGAGGGCCCCCGGTGCCAGCGCTGCTGGCCTCCCCAGCTGACTCCGCCCACTGGGCAAGCTCCTTCTCCTCCGCTGCCGCTGCAGCCTCGTCCTCTACACTGCCAGCACTACCGGCCTGCTTGGCAAGCTCCGCCTCCACCGCCCTGGCGGCGATATAGTCCAGCTCTGCCTGAGTGGAGTCCTGGATGAGCAGGGGCTCGTTGCGGACGTATATCTCCGCCAGGCCGTCAAAGAACTCCTGCACCTCCTCCTCCGGCGGCGGGGCCCAATCTTGGACAGGACCATGCGCGTTGCAGTCCGGCATCATGGCGAGGATGTCGTTCTGGCGCGAGTTGTTGCTCAGCGGGACCACCCCCGCCGGCAACCCAAACAGGGGCCCCTTGACGACCTTGCCGGCCTTCGCAGCCTTGCCGGACCTTTCGGCCCAGCCTTCGCGGTTCATGTCGAGCTGGAAGATCCGCTGGCAGAAGTGGGCATGCCCCCATCACTGTGATGTTGTGATTGAGGCCAGGGTGAAGCCTCATGATGTCAGACGCATTCTGGAAAAGCCAGGCCGGCCTTCCCTTGTTGTGTAGAGGAGCGATTAGGCGGCGGAGGAAATCCGCCCCAATCATCTCCAGGGTAAGCCTGGAAACGGTGAGGCGGTGGATCCTGGTGGTGGCGATCTTGAGCTTGTCGTCCTGGGCGTCGACGTCGCCCCAGTCGTTCCTGCGGACCGGCGGCGCCTGGCGAACCCGACAGAACTCTTGTGGATCGTCCTCCTCAATCCAGCACCACCGGCCCCGCCATTCTTCCCACCTCTCCTTCCGGGCGCCCTCCGGGTACGTCCCTTGGGACCTTGGGATCCAGGCGACGCAGCCAGAAATGGCGCCTCCCTTCTGGATGCAAGGGTAAAAATAATGGCGGAAGAGCACCGTGTTGGGAAGAACTCCGGCGAAGCCCTCACAGATGTGGGCGAACAGAGCCATGCATGCAACGACGTTTGGAGTAAAATCCAGAAGGTGGAAGCCAAATGTGTGCATGATATCGTTGAAGAAATCGGAGAAAGGGGGCAAAGGCCGCAAGAAAAGTAATCGACGAAGAACGGGTACCGATTTGGGGCGGCCTCGGCGCAATTGGCGGGGATGACACGCGTGGCCGGATGCCCCATCGTCTCCCCCCCGTCTTGCACCCCCATAGGGGTCTGAAGCAGTCCCGGAGCTCGAACACGTCGACCGTCGAGGGGAAGTAGGCGAGCTGCGTCCGCCGCGCCGCCAACTTTCTCTCCGACGGCTCGCTCGTCCCGGCGTCCTTGGCCACTCCCTTGCCTCTGCTGGTCTTGGGTGCCATGACGGCTGTGGGGAGCAAGGAAGGCACAGCGGCGGCGAGCAAAGGTGAAAGCTTGGGAAGGAAGGAGAAGGGGACGGCGGTTCCGAGATTGAAGAAGATGCAGGGGTAAATGAGCAGCGCGCCCGCGGTTATTCCTTTTTACGGGGAAGGCGCGGGCCGACTCTTTTCCCATTAAGTGTGATGTGACGCATGCGTGCAGGAACCGCCCCACGCATGACCCCCACGTCACGCACGCCCCTCCACGTCGCGCGTTTAACGCGGGACGTGGGGAAGCGTAGCGGATGAAGAGTTACTGCGGTAAAATCCATCCCACCTGCCCGCGCACCGTTCTGGGCCTGGCCCAACAACACGTCGCGCTTATGCATGGCCCAGGCCCGGGGGCTCCTGTCGGTGTACAAAAGTAGGGGCTCTCCTTTTGACCCCTTTACTTGTGCACGGACAGTCAGAGCCACGCGCCGTGGCCACACCTAGCAGGGCAGAAGAGGGAAGCCGGAGAGAAGCCGAGGCGCAAGACAACGCCAAAACCAAGAACCCAAAGATCAAAGGGACGAAGCAGGTTCCCCGGCAAGACCCTTGCCGAGGCGGCCTCAACGGCCCCGACAAGAGCCTTACCGGAGCAGCTCGCCCAACACCAGCTGATCACGCCACCCTTGAGCCCACGACTTCCAACGTAATCAACCACGTTGGACAAAGGCTCGGGAGGCACCTCCTTGGTGGCATGTAGATCTTCGTCAAGATCATAAACATGTGAGATCAGATGAGGACCAGAAGACGGCGACCCTCGGCGGGATCCTAGCCGAGGAGGTCCACAAGACCCCCGGCAAGCGCCTTGCCGGGGACGATCACGACGCCACGGCAAGACCCTTGCCGGGGCCCCGGCAAGACCCTTGCCGAGGGCATCAGCGAGGCCACAACCAGGCCCACACCTTCCAAGGCTCCATCACCGTCCCCATGCAGCTGCCAGCCCAGCCAGCTGGGCAAGCGCCTGCGTGGCGACGAGCGGCTTCCAAGCCAACTCAGCAAGCACCTGCGTGGTGGCTGCAGATCTTCGTGAAGACCCTACCGCCGCGCCACCTCAGCTGCCTGCCTGCCTACATGGCGCCACATGCGTCACTGGCCTGGGCGCGTGTCGAAGCGAGGCGAGGCGGCGACGGACGGGACATGCCTCGTTCCCGCCCCCGATAAAGCTAAGGGACACCTAAGCGACGCATTAAATGCGTCTTGTCCTGTAATACGGGCGATAAGCTCGCAGTACTGTAGGCCTTTCCACCTCCTGTGTGCCACTGTGGCAGCCCCTTTCAACTATAAAAGGAGGCCCGTGGCGTACTGGAGTGGGATTCGGCTCTTTTGGGCAAGTTACACCCCGTAGCTAGCTCAAGAACACAAGAACATTGAATACATTCGCCAAAGCAGGACTAGGGTATTACGCATCCTTGCGGCCCGAACCTGGGTAAACGATCTGTGTGCTTCTTGTTAGACCTGCTCTTCTCACAACCCCGCACCCCGCCAACCGTAGTAGGGATTCTTGTGATCCCATATGTGTCGTTTCCCCGACAGAGGGTGGGGAGCCCTTTCCAACCATAAAAGAACCACTTGGCCCCACCAGTAAAATCATGCAGTTTCACCCAACAAAATCTCCCCTACTTTTGCAGCGGGAGAAGGAACCAGATATGCGTAGAGACCAGGAACATCGTGTATCTGAATCCATATGTCCAAAGTGTCAAGCTTAAGTTGGGATGGCTGGGTCACTCAATCATAGGGAGTTATGATAACAGCATGACCCCTGAAGTTCCATGGTCCTTCTTGCATTACCCTCCCCCTCACTCCATCATTGGGAGTTACGATAACAGCATGACCCCTGAAGTTTCATGGTCCTTCTTGCATTACCCTCCCGCAAGGCCCCAACCACCAAGGCAACGAAGCCGAAGAGTGTAGAGGTTCGGTTACACAGGCTTGAAGTTGACTTCCTGCGCAAGATCCCCAACGGCTTTAGAGACCAGATGGGCCAGATGCGTGGTTGGCCTTCTCGCGAAATGTGGGCCAGATGGCATTTCCGTTATTACGTTACGGGGTTCCACAGCGCAGGAAACGTGATAATCCTTCCGAGACCGGTACCGCAGCTGGAAACTTTCCTTTCCAAGAACCAAAGAACCCCCAACGGCTACTTTGTGCCGCCGCCGCCGCCTCAACCACAGCCGCCCGCTTCTATAAAGCTTCAGGTCTCTTCCGTTCGCCCCAACGGCTCACAGCGGTAGGAGGAGAGAGGCATCGGAGCGAGAGGCCCGCCGGAGGAGTAGCACCTCGCCGGTTCTCGAGATCTTCGAACGGAGCTGGAACAGCAAGAAGTCCCCATGGCGACCAGGCATAACCAGCACGCGGCTGCCGCTCCGCAGCCGGCCAACAGAGGTGAGCCGCCCGCCCGCCCGCCGAATCTCTCTTTCTCGCCGCGCCGCGCGGGGGACGACCGCGCTAGGGGTTCTTGATTTCTCGATTTGGTCCTGCCTGCGCCGTTGGGTTTCTTGCGGCTTGTTTCGTTCGAGTTCTTGATCTGTTCCGTCTTACGAGTCTGATTCGCCAAGATCGGATTTTTAGTTCTCGAGTTCTTGATTTCTAGTCTGATGCGAGCGTCAAAGAAGCGATTCCTTGATCTTTACTCATGTTTCTCTTTCGTCATGTTCAGGTGCCGCAGTACCGGCAGGGAAGCAGAAGGACGCCGCCGCCGGCGGCGGCCGCCCCGGCGCGGGAGGAAACAGGCGGGTCCTCGGGGACATCGGCAACGTCGTCCACGCCCACGTCCTCGGCGGGTAAGAAAATCAATCAGCGCAAGGATCGAATCCCGTCCTGCTTTTCTTTCTTCCCTTCTTTGTCCTGAACTGAACCCGGTCTTGTTCGCTGCAACAGCAAGATCCAGCTGCCGGCGGGGATCAATCGGCCTATCACCCGGAGCTTCGGCGCTCAGCTCCTGAAGAAGGCCCAGGCCGATCCATCTAAGGTACAGACAGACACGAGCCCCCTTTCCGATCTTCCAAAGCAATTTCTTGATGATGGACTCTAATCTAAATCGCTGTTGTGGTTTGCAGAACGGCGTACCTGTTCCTCCAGCAGCGCGTGCCGCCCCGAAGCCGGTGGCCAAGAAGGTCCCTGTCAAGCTCAAGCCCGCCGCCCCTCGCCCTGAGCCGGCCGCCAAGATCGCCACCGGCTCCGACGAAAACAGGAAGCCATCAGAGGTCGCCGGCGGCGGCTCTGCCCCCAGGAAGAAGGTCGTCCACACCCTCACGACCGTGCTCAACCATCGGTCCAAGGTGAGCGACCCGGCCCATCCAACCAACCCCTCTGTTGTCCTAAACTCTGCTCATCCCAGTGCCTTGACTCTGCTCGCGTGTTCTTGTGAATGGCAGGAGGCCTCAATCGATGACATCGACAAGCTGGACGGCGACAACGAGCTCGCCGTCGTCGACTACATCGACGACATCTACAGATACTACAAGGAGGCACAGGTAACCACAAACCTCCCTCTTCAGCAATTGTCTGCTCAAGTGACACACCGCAAGCAACTGTTCTGACGATGCTCACCAATCTGTGTTGTGTTGCAGCACGAGTGCCGGCCGATAGATTACATGGGCATCCAGCCCGAGATCAACCCCAAGATGAGGGCAATCCTGATAGACTGGCTAGTGGAAGTGGGCCATAAATTCGAGCTCATGCCCGAGAGCATGTACTTGACAATGTACGTCATCGACAGGTTCCTCTCCTTACAGGCGGTGCCTCGGCGGGAGCTGCAGCTCGTCGGCATGGCTGCCATGCTCATCTCCTGCAAGTATGAGGAGATCTGGGCGCCCGAGGTATATATGGCCCAAACACTTTCTCTCATCCCCTTAATTTGCATCCATAGATCACCTGCTCGTGTCTGTCTGTCTGTCGGTCTGTGAAGGAACTCTGAATCTGAAGTGGCGGTTTGCTTTGTGTTTGCAGGTAGACGATTTCATATCCATAGCCGACTACTCGTACTCTCGGCAGCAGATCCTGTCCATGGAGAAGAACATACTCAACAGCATGGCG
This sequence comes from Triticum dicoccoides, assembly GCF_002162155.2. Taxonomy (NCBI): domain Eukaryota; kingdom Viridiplantae; phylum Streptophyta; class Magnoliopsida; order Poales; family Poaceae; genus Triticum; species Triticum dicoccoides. The sequence continues at coordinate 515,520,423 of NC_041380.1, forward strand.
TGGAACCTCACCGTGCCCACCCCGTACGTCTTCCTGGTGCGGTTCGCCAAGGCCGCGGGGAGCGGCGACAAGGAGGTAAAAACGCATTGGACTTTTGATTCAGATATCTGAAGTTGCATCTCATCTTGTTGTTGAACGCAGCTTGAACATTTGCTGAATTTCGTTTCCTCCTCTTCTTGTTGTTGAACGCAGCTTGAGCATATGATCTTCTTCTTCGCCGAGATGGCGCTCATGGAGTACGGGCTGGTCACCGTGCGCCCCTCGCTGGTGGCGGCGTCTGCCGTGTACGCCGCCCGGTGCACGCTGAAAAGAAGCCCCGTCTGGACGGAAACCCTCAAGCACCACACCGGATTCGCTGAACCCCAGCTCCTGTAAGCCATACATTCGCTTGTCTGTCTGTAGTCTATACTACCTACCACCTGATGAAGATGAACTTGGCTGAATGAGCTGAAATTCATGAGAAATCTATCTGTTTGTTGATTTCAGGGAGCCTGCCAAGGTGCTGGTCATGGCGCACGCGGCTGCTCCGGAGTGCAAGCTCAAGGCCATCTACAAGAAGTACTCCTGTGAGCAGTATGGGCGCGTGTCTCTGCGCCCTCCGGCAGTGGCCGCTCCTCAGCGCCTGGCCTAGTCTGCTCTAGGAATTGCTGCTCGGCTTTCGATCTTGAAAGCTTGGTTGCTTACTGTTACTGTCTGTTCTGCTACTATCTGATATGATACACCAACTATGTTTGAATCGACTTCATTCAATAGCGATTTCCTTGGCTTTCGAATCAAGAGAGCTGGGTGTTGCTTACTCTGTATATACGGCACACCTGACCAGAGTGCACTACAACAATTCATACTAGTTTGAATCGAATTCAGAGCTGTGTTACTGAATAAGTTTTCCTGTTCTCACAAGTGGTCTTTGTTTCAGTTTGTACTTGTTACAGTTACCCAGTTACCTCTCAGCCGAAGAAACAATTAGCTGATCTGTGCAGAAACTTAAAATTGAAGTCATCTGAGAATATCTCAACAGCCATCTGAGCATGCTTTTTTTTGTGTGTGTGTGAATCATCTGAGCGTATCTTTGAAAGCTAGAAAAAACTGTTTGGACTTGCCACCACCTCCTTTCTGTACTTGTAAAAATCATAACATAGCTGAAAACTTTCTCTTCGTTTGGACTGAAATTTTCCATGTCCTTTGGTGGTATTGGTCAATTCACAGTTTTTTTCCTGAACAAACAATAATGTACTTGCAACTGTCTGGGCAATAAGAGACAACAGGAGTATTTAACCAAAAACTACCACAATTGATGGAAACGTGCCCAGAAACTACCACAATTGATGGAAACGTGCCCAGAAACTATCACTTTACAAATCGGTACTTCAGAATTTACAGGGGATGTGTTGTAATTCAGAGGAAAGGAGAAGCACAAATATACCACAGAGTGCAGAAAGGGAACCTCAGGAAAAATAAACAAAGAGGGTGAGGGACTAGAATTACAGCAACAATGGAAGTGAAAGTCATTCGAATTCAAATACACATTGTTCAAATGAACATACTAAGGGGCTGTTCGGGAGTCCACCAGCTCCCTGGATTTTAGGAATCTGGGAAGTACCGATTCACTCACTCCACAGTTTTGAACTAAAACTCCACCAACTCCGGGAGCAGCAGCGTGGAGCGGAGGGACTTCGAACAGTCCCTAAGTTTCTTTCAGAGTCTCTAACAACATTTCAATTATTGAGCCGTGAAATGTAACTGATGAAAGACGTGATATCGCTGCCCGATGAACCACCCACTTCGACCGCGGCGCGAGAAGCCTCTTTCATAAGCGAAGCTCTCCCCCTCGTGCCCTCACCGTCGTCACAATTCATGAGCCTCTTAACACCTTCATCAATTTCATCTCTTCCGATGACGTCATCGCCCCGGACCTTCTCCTTGAGGTTGTGCCCAACCTTCCACTCATCGACGATCAGCCGGCTATTGATCGGCTGGTCGAAAGCTATCGGCAGAGTCAGCATCGGCACGCCGGCGTAGAGCGCCTCCAGCGTCGAGTTCATGCCGCAGTGGGTGAAGAACCCCCAACCGAAGGATGGCACAACACCTTGAGTTGGTCACACCACGGGACGATCACACAGTGGCTTCCACGGATCAAATCGCGCACACCGGCGCATGCATCGCGGAGCACCCACAGGAACCTGACATTGCTCTGGGCCAGGCCAACGGCGATCTCGTCGAGCTGAGCGGACGACACCGAGAGGTAGCTGCCGAGTGAGACATACAACACTGAGTTCACCGGCTGCGTGTCCAGCCAAGCCATGTAGCCTTGCTCTTGTGAAGAACTGGCATTGTGTTCTTGGAGTACCATGAAGGGGATGCAAAGGCCAACGGCGAACACGGGGCAGCGGAGCTCTCGCCTTAGGGAGTCAATGGCGTCGCTCTCGAGCTCGTAGAAGGAGGTGAAGATGACACACTGTGCTTCAAGGACCTGGTTCAGCACTACCTTGTTGGAGTGTGTGGGCTCAAGATCGGCTAACCTGATTGACTTCAGGCCAGGAATGTAGCTCTCAATCAGACAAGAATCCTTGCCATCTGCAATACTAAGATCAACCATTGTTGTGGTGAAATCCCAACAAATTTGATTACGATCTGGAAAGTTTGGGTTGGAGAACTTGTACCTGAGTTGTCAGACACCGGAGAAGCGGTACCGTCGGCGGCCACGGGCAGGCGGTGGAAGTGGTACTGCACGGAGAACATGGTGACGCTGAGCGGCGAGAGGACGCACACCGGGACGCCCCTCCGGTCGCCGACGCGCACCGCCCAGGGCACGAACGTGTCGGCGACGATGGCCGCGGGCGCGGCCCCGAGCCGGTCGAGGAGGTGCTCGAAGGGAGCCTCCATCCGGGTGTACACGGCCTCGACGAACCCGACCATGTCGGCGGCGCGGCCGTGCTCGGAGGGGGCGACGTTGGGGATGGCCTCCAGGCGGACGCCCGACGGCGCGGGCCCGCCGCCGAGCAGGCCGAGCCACTCCTCGGTGACGACGATGGTGGAGGACACGCCGCCCCGGGCGGCGAGGACACGGCACAGGTTCAGCATCGCGTTGATGTGGCCGCGGCCAGGGTACGGCACGGCCACGGAGTTCGTTGGTCAGTGGCTCCGCGCGGCGGCCTCCTGCTCTCTCGAGGTAGTAGCTTGCTAGGCGGCGATCGAAGGCTCGAAGCAGAGTTCCTGTGAACTGTGACCATGGGGGATTCGGGATTCCGGCTGCCATCTTTCTTCTTTCGTGTAGGGGCCGAAAATACATTATTTTTACAGAGAAAATGCATCGGGATATCCACCAACGAACTGCACCGTTTGTCGTGCTCCGTTTAGGTCCTCCGTTCAAAATACATTTTTTTTGCGGGTGCAAAAAACATTATTTTTAGTTTACAGAGAAAATGCATAGAGAAAATACTCATAAATTTGTGCTCACATGTTAGGCTGGTGGAGGCTGGCTCGGTTTAGTCCCATATTGCTTACAGGAGGAGGCCATGACCAGCTTATAAGGGAGAGTATCCCTCCTTTCAGTCTGGACTTTTGGGATGAAATGAGCTCTCAAGTGACGTAAGGACCAGCATGACAAAACTGAAAAGATAGCAGCTTGGCACAAACGCTCGTCACCTCTCTCCGGCACCGACACATGTCTGATTTTCAAATCCACCCCCAACCATAGACCGATGGCCTCATCAGAAAAGTATCTGAAGAATCGTCATTGTCATCGCCGAAGCCAAGACAATAAACAATTTAAAAACATACACTACGAGGGGTAAAGACGATCCACACGCATGAATCC